>NC_080430.1:147479188-147779188 GCF_028018845.1 Melospiza georgiana | reverse complement strand
AACTAACTTGGCATCCCAGCATAGGTAGATCCAGGGCAGCTACTCAAAGCAGACACTGGGTGTCCTACAGAACAGAACCATTCTCCTCTGGCATGTAACCAACTCCCACAATGTGTCACCTTCTCTCTTCTCTTGCTTTAGAGAACTGGAAATATTCCCAAAAATATTTCCTGCGTATTTGTCTCCTTCTGCTCCTCTCTAAGACCCTTGGAAGACTGGTTTTGAACTTACTGTCAGTGTCCTCCCACCAATGTCAAAGTTGTGTTCATTCATGTGATGATTTGTCTGTGTCCTCACACCTGGAAAGCTCAGAATGAAACCCAGACTTGCTGAAGGCTGTGTACCTTATTTAGTCTTCATTTCTTGCCTTAAACTTTTTTTAAATCAGACTTTTCAGCACGTTGTTTAGACAGTAAGATCAGGACTGCAGAGCTTAAATTTGCTGAAAAAGACTAAGCAGAAAAACTACTGCAGTATAAAGTTGGTTAGACTTGTCTGAGGATCACTCTATTATGAATATTAAATAACAAAGATAATAACCCTGTTTTGCCAATTTCTGTTCTGCTTCATTCAGCCCATGCAGAGTATATTGAAATCTCCATCCATCCATGAACTCCTGGAATGTCTTCCTGGCTGGTATTACTATTAACAAATGAAAAACATCAAAAAATACAATTCTTGCTAAGGGACATTTTATAAACAGTAAAACTAATCTAATTTTTTTTTGTTCCCTTGCCCAAGGATCACAATTTCTTGATCTCTGTCTATCCAGCTGTCTGTCTAAAGTTCCTTCTTCTCTACTAGAAATAACAATGTCCTGCACCTGGGTTGGGACAATCCCAAGCACAAATACAGGCTGGGGGATAGAGGCATTGAAAGACTTGAGGGTGCTGACGGATAAGAAGCTCACCATGTCCCAGCGAGGTGCCCTTGCAGCCCAGAAAGCCAAACCTGTCCTGGGCTGCATCCAAAGCCCCTGGGAGCAGGTGAGGGAGGGGATTCTGCCCCTCTGCTCTGCTCTGCTCTGCTCTGGTGAGATCCCACCTGCAGTGCTGCATCCAGCTCTGGGGTCCACAGCAAAGGAAGAACTGGACCTGTTGGGATGAGTCCAGAGGAGGTCACAAAGATAATCAGAGGGTTGGAATGTCTCTCCTGTGAATACAGGCTGAGAGTGTTGGAATAGTTTGGCCTTAGGAAAAGAAGGCTCCAGGATGACCTTAGAGCATCTTCCAGGACCCAGATGAGTTATTGAAGAGCTGGAGAGGGACTTTAACAAGTGGTGACAGGACTAGGGGGAGTGGCTTCAAACTGGAAGAGTAGGTTTAGGTTAGTTATTAGGAAGAAATTCTATACTGTGAGGGTGGTGAGGCACTGGAACATGTTGCCCAGAACAGTTGTGGTTGCCCCATCCCTGGAAGTGTTCAAGGCCAGGTTGGATGGGGGCTTGGAGCAACCTGGTCTAGTGGAAAATGTCCCTGCCCATGGCAGGGGTGTTGGAACAAGATCATCTCAAGCCATTCTATGATTCTGTTATTTCATTCATCTTAAAACCATCTTCCAAATTGTTAGAGGAAGTAATTTCTGGTTTTGATTGGCACCTCACCCAGCTGTATTTTCTCAATTGTGGTTACAGAGTAAATACACTCCTCAAATTTTCCTCTGCTGAATTGACTTTCCTTGGATCCCCATGGATCCATAACTGCAACTATTATTCATCAGACCTCCACACAAACAGTTCTATGCAGCAGAACTCAGTCTTCAAAGAAAAATAAAAATAATTTGAAATCGTCCTACTTTGGTCTGACACTTCATTAGCTAAGTCCTCTCTGTAGCCAAGAGACATTCAGCAGTAGCCTTAAATAGATCTGATGTTCTCTTAGCTATAGGAAGTGAATTTTAGATTTGGTGCAAGGCCCCATATTAACAGCTGTGATGTTCATTCTTTAACAGATGTGTCTTCATCCTCCTGACAGAGGACTATTGAGTCAGCAAAACAAATTTTCTTGCAATAGTTTCTTCTGCAGTGAAAGTTTGTCTTTTTCTCCTACTTTCTGTGGCCCAGTCCATCCACACTGCCCTTCTGTGGCAGAAGGAACACTTGCTCTGATTTTTGTTGTGTTGAAACTTGATAATTTAAATCCAAGATTAATTTGTGCATTTTATATGAAAACAACTCAATATTCATTAGAAAATAATGGCTGCTGATAATCGAGGACCTTAGTGTCCTAGATCTACAATTTCTGAGACAGGGAATTCTAGAAGAGATGTACAATCATCTCACCAATCCTAATTCCCATATAGCATGCCTATCAGAAACCTACTCACAAAGCCCAGCTCAAGATTTATTCATTCTTTTGAACTGATGGAAATGATTTGTTGTCATCTACCCTGGGACAGCTCTAGCAGGGTTTTCACAGTTACCAACCTCACCCATTCCAAGTGAGCTGCTATTAATTGATCCCTCTGAACTTGCTCTGTTTGGGAGTCTGATTCAGGCATTGATTTGTTTGTTGCCTTCATCAACATTATTTCAACACTGAGTTCTTTCTTCTTGATAATAAAGTGCTTACAAGTTTTAAAGTCAATTATAGCCCTACACATGGAACAGTTAATATCAACAAACAGAACTCCAGATAATTTAAAGGGTAGCTCGTAATGTAATTTACAACATAACTCCCATATTTGGATTGACTGCATCTGGGGATGCTTAAATTTAAAACAGATGGTCAGGTGATTTGAAAATCACTCAAGGAAATCTCAAAATTAGCTCACAGCAACATGAAGGAATATTTGCTAGATTGAAAGGAGACAAAAATATGGTGTGTTGATTGGGCTGGAGAGTAAATGAGACTACAATAGATGTTTAGTTCCATAGACTGGAACAAATAATTTTCTGGGTTATGAATATGATATTCACCATGATACATACTTAGTAAGACAGAGACACATTCTGTCAGGCAAATGTTTAGTTTCAGACAGTTTAAAATCAGTGCCAATATAGAAACAGGAAATTTATCTTATAAATAAACATGACTAAATATATGAAGACTCCAGGAATTTGAAGTGACAGTTAAAGTGGCACCTTGTGGTTCATCATATTTGATCCCACTGTGTCAATGTCACTGTGGCAGCTGGTATTGAAAATTGCTGGTGGGGAAGAGGATAATAAGTTCCTCTCCTCATCCTTGCCACCTTTCCTAACCAAGTTATTTATATTTATGGTGGATGGAAACTGGGACAGTGGTTTTGAAAGTAGAAAAAAGAGATGGCTAGGTTTACCATACTCAGATCATGCCTTCAAGTAAATAAAAAGTTAAGACATTTCAGCAGCGAGTAGGGCAGAAAACAATAATATTTATCCCTCTATAGAAATGCCATTTTTCTCACAAATTCTGAGCTATGATCACCTGTCTGGCCCTAAATTTACCCTGTTTTGTGTTGTACGATTTAAATGTCCTGTATAGGTGTCTGCTTTATATAATAGAGAATGTGTCTCCAAGTCCCTTCAGGTGGTGTCAAATCTCACTTTAGCTAAATGTCCTCCCCAACTCTTGAGTTATTGGATGAGGAAAGAGTACAACGCCGCCTTTTTCTCCCATTAGGTGTCTGAGTCTTCCCAGGAAATATGTAGTTCTCCTAATGCATTCTCCTCACCTGAATGCTGGTTGTTCCCATGATTGGCCACCCTGAAAGTCAGGTGTTGCAATATTTAACATCAGAATATTTGTCCCTCCTGTTCTCTTCACAGTCTTACAATTGGGTAGCTCTGTGATTTCACACAAGGAGGCATCCAGTGAGGCAGAAGAGTTCTGTGCAGTGTTACAGCTGGGGAAGGTGCTTGGCAGCTCTGGCACTGCTGACAAGGAGCTACCCACCAGTACAGATGAACCTGTTCAGCCAGCTGCTCTAGGTGAACCAGCATTGATTCCTCTACTATTAGACTTTATTTTGCCCAAGGAGAGCCCTACGTCTCCCTGTTCACCCATACTTTTCTCCATGCCCTAAAGTGAAACTCCAATACAGAAATGCTGTGAACACAATTCAGTGTTCATCACTAGCTTATCAAAAGCTAAGGTTGTGCACATGACTTTCAGGAGACAAGCATTACCAATGATCCAGGATACCATGGACCTTTTTCAAAACTTCCAATGAGTCAGCAAAAGCCCCGTGAAATGGATCTAGGTTGAGAGGACAGGGCTTTCCAGCAATATCTGGAGACTGGACTTCTAAACATCTGAAATCTCCATCACTTTGCAGGAACATCCACACAGGGCGTAAACCTGGGTCTGGGTGAAAGACACTTCTCTCCTTAAAAATTACACGTTTCACATTTGCTACCTGGCACCCTTAGCACCAACTGCCTAATGCCCTTTCTCATTAATCCTGTATTTATATTAAAAGTTGGGCTGCAGCTGTTAGAATTGTGTAAGTTAACTTTTCATCCTCTCCAAAATTTATTCATTTCATTGTAATATATATATGGCATCCATCAGTATTTGAAACCAGTTTTTAAATTGTCCTATATATGCACATATATTTATAAGTTAATAAAAAGATGCCATTCCCACAATTTTCTCCACAATGAAATAGCCTGTGAGCAAATTACATTTTCTTTTTACTGTTTACTCAGCGCAGTAAAAGAATATATTGACTGGTAAGTTTCTATGACTTTTTCCTGAGCCTAAGAAAATGGACTCTCACTCTTATTAATTTCAGATATGTTCCTTGTTGTTCTATAAATTGTCACTGCAGCTCTGACCTCTTTGCATATTTACAGGTAGAAAGAATTAAGACACTAATTTATTTATTGTCATTTCCAAAACAGCTGTGTATCCACATGCTCTTCACAAGAGTTTTATGCACTGTGGGTGTTTCAATTATAAAACCATGTGGCTGGCATACAAAAAACAAAGCCACTTCAAGAGCTGAATTTCTTAATTAGATGACTGGAGCCATTATAATTGCCTGTGATCTAGATATTGCTTCTATTAATCTTTTCTTTACTCTTCTTTAGTAGCATGAGTTGTGCCACTAACTTAATTAAAGCTGTACATATGAAAAGGGTACCATGCCACATTGTTCTCATTTCACTTCTGTAACTACCTGCTGCTGGCATGGTGAAGATCCTGTATAATCTGTCATTTTGTTAATGAGGAAATGGTGTCATTCTGGAAGCAGCCTGCACTGAAATCTCATGTTCTGACTTGGCTCCTTGGGCACAGAAAGTGTTCAGATGAAGCTCCCTTGGAGGAGTTTAGCTGGTCAGCCCTGATAAGCAAGACTGAGGGCTGGGTCCTCTGCCTCTTACTCTGCTGCATGGATGACATGCACTGCAACAGAACCATCTGGGGAGAATTATTCAACTGCATGGGTGTTTGCAAGGGGCAGTGACTGCTGTGCAGCAGAGACAGTCATATCATCACCATGACCTCCACACCTTTTCTTCTTGTAGGAAGGGATGTTGTAAACTCTTGTTTTTTCATGACACAAATTGTGCTCTATTCCACATAAAGATCTGAATTCTACCCTGATGCAACTACAGTAATTTAGGAGGAGTCATGGAAGGATCTTGGTCAAGGGAAACTGTTGTAAAGTTTTCAAATTCAGCTTCCTTAGCTGGACCTCATCAGAATACTTTAGCCCCTGAAACAAGAGAAAGGAACCTCTGTCTAGATTTGCTTTCTTATAATTTCTTAGGTCTGTTATGGTCTTATTAGTGTCACCAAGCATAAAGATGCTAATTATATGAATTTACAAGATGTAATTTAATTAAAATATTTTAAATAACCTCTTTATTGGAACAAAGGGATAACACAACAACAAAGAAATAACAAAATCAAGCACCAAGCAGCATGGCAGAGAGCTGTCTGTGGCTGTTGAAAATTAAAATGGAAAATAAATGGACTAAGGGCAATTCAGATCTCTCACAACAGACATTAAATACTTGCACGATACCCAGATCCACCAGGCATGGGATAGAAACAGGTGTCCCTGATCAATAAGAGACAAAACTAATGCCAATCAATATAAAAAGTGTGGGCAGAAAATCATCAACAGCTGGCAGAGTTCTCAAGCTGGTCTTTGCCACTGAGGACAGCTGATCATATGAGAATATTATCAGTTTAACCCTTTCCACACTGTCAATATCAAAACTCTCTCTGCATTACCATCTTAACAAACCAAATAATATTTGATTTTTGAGCATTTGTTTCAGATTATTTAGTCTGTACTGCAATGCTGACACACTGTTATTGAACCGTAGCCTGTTGGCTAGTGCCACCAAGGATGCCACCTGGATTCTCAGGAAGGACAGACATATCACAGGGCTCTTGGTCAAACTCATCTTTTACTGCACCAGACAGGATGAACACAACTGGTGTGTGGACTCCCAGCTGGTCCCAGCACCCAACAGAGCCCAGCATTACTCAGGGAGTTAAATGGGATTAACTTCGTGTCTAAAGGGCTGTTGGAACCCAGGACATCCCTCTGGCTGCCCTGGATGGCTCCAGCCCCTGCCAGGGGCCTCACAGACCTTGGCACGAAGCCAAAGACACTTGTGCTTTTGATTTTAACCCATGGAGAAAATTACCAACCTTATGTGAAGATTTACAAGCCATGAGAGTTTAAGTAGAATGATAGTTAGTATGTCACAGGATGGAAAAGTAGAATTTTGGGGGTTTTTAGAATGTGGGTTCAGAAGCCAAGATAAAGGGATTTGGGCATGCCTTGTCCTTCTTTCTTCTTCTTAGCCTCCATCTTCTGCAGTGATGTTGGCACTTTTGGATTGCTTTAGTGTAGAAACTGTCTAACACAGGTGATAAGTATTGTAAAATTATTGTAAATAAAGTACACATAATTTTTAGTATAAAAAGATAACGCTGCCCTGAGGGCGGTCAGTGTGCCACAAACCGACCTGCTGGACAGATCTCAGCAGGTCAGAAAAAGAATGTTACAGATTGTTGGGATCTCTGCTGGTCAGAGTGACCCCAAGAGATGTCAAAAGTCTCTTTTCCCAGCCAGATGCTTGAAGAAGGAGTCAGAGCTCTTAGTTTCTCGGTCTCAAGGTTGTTTATTGTATCTTATCTGTAAAATTCTTTCTCCTGTCCTGCCGAGGTCCATCCAGCAGGACAGTTCCAGGCACTGTGCCTGCCCCCAGGGCAGTGTTATGTCTTTATACTAAAAATTACCTATACAATGTTTACAATTAATTTCCGATACCTATCACCTATGTTAGAGAGTGAGCTTCTACTCTAAACCAATCCAAAAATGCCAACATCACAGCAGAAGATGCAGCCCAAGAAGAAGAAGAAGGAAGGCTGGAAACGCCCAGATCCCTCCATCTTACCCCATTGAATCCCCATTCTAAAAACCCCAAAAATCTACTTTTTCACCTTGTTATAAATTCATTGTCATTCTGCTTAATTTGTCATGGCTTGCAGATCTTCATCTAAGGTTGGTAACTTTCTCCACAGGTCATAATCAAAACCACAGGCATTTTGGGCTCTGTGCCAGGGTCTCTGAGCCCCCTGGCAGGGGTCTTGGCTGCTCAGGACAGTCAGAGGGATGTGTCCTGACAACAGATAACAGAAAATAAACAACCTTGAAAACCACAGCTGAGGAATCCTGACTCCTTCTTCAATCTCAGGGCCGGGAAAAAGAGACTTTCTAACACCTCAGGGTCATCTCAACCACAGAGATTCATAGAAATGACCTTGTAGGGACAATGGTCTTGAGAAAAAACCCTCCCAAATCTCACTCCTGCTCTTGCTGGAGCTGCCATGTCCACACTATCACTAGCACAAGCACACAGAACAGGGGCACTGAAACAATGAACAAGGGCTTCTCAAAAAGGCCCCTCACTCACTGCTGGGGAGAGCAGAAAGGGCAAACTCTGAATGTCAGGAGCTGGTCAGGTCACTTGATGTACTCCTGAGCCACTTGTGGTGAGCAATCAGGAGCAAGAAAGCAGAATATGGGCTGAGGACATGGTGTGCTCCTGTAGTGTGCACTGTGCTCCTCTCCAGCACATCAATTGCCTGTCAGAGGTTTTCAAAATATCAGGAAAAATGGCAAAGACATTTTTTGTGAACTTGAATTATTTCTACATAATTAAAAGATGATACAAATTAGAATAAGGACCATACTTGATTTACAAAATTTTTTTTCAGATGGAAACATATTAACCCACGCTTTTTAATCCAGAGTAGAAAACAGATGACAAACATATTTTTTAGTATCCTAATTCTTTAATGAATTCTTCCACTAAGCCAAAGCTGCATTTGGGTGAAATGCTCATTCTGGAGATTTCTGCTTTCCTGGCAATTAAGCAAGAAAATAATAATTATTGTTGCAGTTGACAATTACTGCTACTGTTAATAATTATCATAATGCTCTATCAGGGAAAATTATTTTGATTTAGGCAGCAGCATGAAATTGTCAACAACAAAAAATTCTGGAAATGAAATGAGTTTTGGAAAAAATTCTATTTGCTATCAACCAATGAAATGGAAAGAAAGTAAACACCAAGCTGATGATTAGGCAAAAAAAATCAACGACTAATTCATATGTGATAGCATGCTTTTATTTTCAAGGCTACAAAGCCTGAAAACTTCATAGTGTTACAGACTAGATACTTGAGAGTGAACATAAGGCTGTCTAGATTACATTGTCCTTTTAGTAACATGATTAAATCAAGCTACAGAGAGCAAATAAAGCTTTTATTACTGGAAAATTATTCCATCTAGCACATAAAATTGCTGGAAGAATCCTTGCTTAATTACAATTTTTTCTTTGGTACTATCATGCAAATGTTTCCTTAGAAGAACAAGTGCTGCCAAACTAAATGAGACAAAAAGTCAGGGGTTTATGGGCTTTACAAAAAGGTTAAAGCAGTTTCCAGCAATGTATTCTAGGTGTAAGCCAGGGAAAAGAAGTGAAAGATTGTAGACTAAGATATGCCAGATAGGTATCATTTGCTTTAGTGTGAAATGGTCTTGTGGTTGAAAATTGAACTGGCTCACATAAGGGGCCATGCTCTCTGAAAAGTTGATTTATGGGTCTTGGGGGTAAAAAATAAGCCTACCTTAGTAGAAATGCCACTCTCCTTTAAAGAAAGTTATTAGATGATCTGCTGTTTTGGTTAAATACAAGTATTAAATAAATTTAGAGTAGATTAGAATTGGACTATATATATATATATATCCATTAAGGCAGACATAGTTTTCACAGCACAGTTGAACTTAGCTAAGTTTCATCTTCTCTGTTACACAGCTGAAGTTACTCCTAGATGGAATTAATCTGTTCTCAGGAGGCAGAAGTGAATTAAAGAAAAGGACTTTTCTTGACACATGATAATGTTTTGGGGAACAAATTAGAAGTGTAACAGATAGTTCCCACAAGGTCTTGATATACTGGAGTTACTTTAAAAAGGAGGAAGATTCCCATTTCATTATCCCTTGATTTTTTGCTGTTGTCAACTGGTGTTTTGTAAAGGTCTTCTAGCAATAATACTGACTTGTGCCCAGTTTTGTAATCTCCATTTTTATCTAGTTTTGTCACATTTTCAGTTTCTCAGATTTATAGAAGTGATCCTTCTGTCCACACCTTTTTTGAGAACACCTTCCTTGAGCTTCCCTATGAATAAAAATAAGCCCAGTTGACATCAAGCCATAATTTGCATGAGCTACTTTTGCCAAATTCTGCAGAATTTACTTGGGATGAGTTCCAACACATGAGGAGCTGAGAGAAATCATCTCAAGGTCACCAGAAAGAAGGAGGGTGTAAGTGAGAGAGGTGTGACCAGACTTGTCACCAACGTGTCTCATGCTGATGAGAACAAAACTCTGCCCCTAGAAGGGCTCTGTTGTATAACTCTGCCTGGTGGCCAGTCCAGAAATACTCACTTGTTCACATGACGGCCTCACACCTGCTGCTGCTGAGGTGTTTGCAGGCTGCAGGTTTTGTGGATTCTGTGCAGTTCTTGCCTGTTTCCACAGGAGGCATCCTGGAAAGTTTCCCTGCATGATGTGTTACAGGTCAGTCACGGGTGTGCTGCCACCGCTGCTGCTCAGGAGCTCCTTACAAAGCTGCTCCTTCCCTGTGCTTGTGTCAGAAAGGTTTCTGCAAGTGTCCTGTGCCAAGCACTGAAATTAAATGTTTCTACTCCATTTGAAGACCTCTATGACAACCAGGTTCCATTGACCATATTAGGTCTTAGAGCACAAAAGCAGCTGTCATTCATAAATTTCTCTTCTCTGGGAGTTACTCCATGGGGTGACCTGCCAAGAAAGGAATGGCTATTAAGGTTAAAGTGCTCTATTTCCTGTCTCCTTTAATCTGTGCAGAGGACCCTGCATCCTGGCATGGTAGTAACTTGAAAGCATGTCAATATACCCTCATTGCATTCCAGAGAAACAGATCACATGGTACCCAAGTCAGAAGCACACAATTACCTTTAACTCCATCCCAGGAGCAGTTTTCCTGCTACCTCACCTTGGAATTGCAAGTGTTATTGCTGGGATGGCCGTGATGTAATCAGGCACCCAACATGGCCTCATCTCCCATTCTCTTCCTCCTAGCTCCATTTCATAAGTTTCCTTGCATCTGTAGACAAAATCCACCAAAATTCATTTTATGAAAACTCTCCCTATCTGTATCATAAGAACAGGTTGGCTTGTTCTTGTTTGGTTTCAGGTTCTTTCAGTAGCTTGCTATTTGTGACTTACCTCTAGGCTTGTGTTTCCTATCATGCTTCCTCTAGTGTGTAAAGAACATTTCTGGCAGCTCCTTTGCCCTGATAAACCCCTGTGCCAGGGCTCCCAGGTAAGGTGCCTCATCTAATGCACCAAAACCAGAGCTCCAGAGCCAGATCTGCCTCATGAAGGATAGAGAGTGTGCTTAGGTATGGTCCAAGCCATAAATCTGATCAAAAAGGGTCAAGCGGAAATTCAAATGACCGTTTCATTTTCCATAAAGCACTACAAATCCCATTTAATATGTGGTTCTGATGTTTTCCCAAACATTGTTTTAGCTTTGGGTTTTTTTGCCTTATTTTTAACCTGGTACTAATTTCATTAGCAAAATTTTGATAACAAAAACTCTGCTCTTCGATTTACTTCATCCTAGAGGTGATGCCAGAAAGGCAGCAGTGCTGTGTGATAATGGCAGTTCTCAAGATTAACCAGGGTGATTTTAGGAATCAGATGATATTTCCAAACCCCAGATTCATTTTTACGAGTTATTTCCATACTGCTCTCAATCAGACAATTTCCTTAGCCTTTATCATGATATTTCAAATGACAAAATGGACTTCAGGAGAAAGTTGCAGGAGCTCAAGTGAGTCAAAAGAAAGCAGCAGCTACAGGATTTTCTGAGATAAGGTAGAAAAATACATCATTAAGTGATGGTGAGAGAAGTTAAAAAAGGAATACCCCTCCTTGAGGATTTTTTCACTGTCCAAGTAATTAATATATTATTGGCCTCAAAAAAGAATTGCACAACCTTATCTCTCACTCAGAGCAACCTTGCTAGTAGATATCTTGCCTTGAAAAAAGCTAACACTGTATATCTCTGGAGCTTTTCACCACAAAAGCACATAGTTGGCAGTCCTTATTGCAACCAATAGGAAGAGCAAAACCCTTATGCACCTTTGAAGGACAAATATTTTGGCCGTGACATAGCAGTTAATTAACATTTTTCTTGTTCACAGCACTGCAGTGTCCCAGCCAAGGTCAAGGCTGCATTACACAGATTCATGGAAGGAGCAAGCTGCTGCTCAAAGCTCAGAAGAAAGCAGTGATAAAAGTTAGAGGACAGAATGGGAGTGCATTCAAAACAAATGCTAGAGAGTGCTCATCACATGAGCTTTAAGCTTGGGTTCTGCCCAAATTGTTGTGCTGCCTCATGGCACAAAAAACAACATGTAATAAAACCTCAGTGATTTTAGGTTTAGGATTGATAGTTATAGTCACAAATCCGTTGGAGCTCACAACTGGGCAAAGTGACCATAAATGGTCTTTGCTAAGTTGAATGCAACATCTTTTATTCACAGCAGAACAATCTAAGTTGTGTGTGGAGGAATTGTATGATTTCCTTAGACCTAACACTCTTGTGCTGAAACCCTGGCCCTGAATCAAAATGAGGTTTGCAAGCAATATTGAAATGGAGATTCTTATATAATGTATATCTCTGGGAATCTGGGTAATGAATGTAATACAATTTTAATGAGAATTTCATTTTATGACTCAGGATACAAGAAGACATAACTTCTCCTAATATAATTACCTTTGATTAATCTGTGGGAGTTATTAATTTCAGACAAAAGTTTTGCTTTTCTGAATGTCCAGACTAATGAAATTACTCTTATTAGTTTGACAGTAGATGATGACACACATACAATAGGCACTGAAACAGAGATGTATTGGGCAGCTTACTGGAAATTGAAAATTTAGCAAATGAATATTGCACATTGACCCATGAGTACAGTGGCCAGTTTTTCAACAAGAATTCTTTTATCTCCCCTCTGTTTGCACTTTAACATAAACACAGCACAATCTGCTTCAAGCCATAACCAAGCAGCTCTCAGAAACACAAAGCAGGAAAGAGATGGAAGCACTGTTGAAGGAATATTTCGGTATTCCACCCAGGCATATCAACATTATAATTTATATTCTGTTATGATAGTGGTCAAGGGAGTGAAAGAAAACTGGTGCCCATTCTGAAAGGAGTTGTTCTGACTTGCCAGAAAATAAGGTCTACTCTCATAAAAATTCAAAATCTCATTTCCAGCAAAGCAAAGAAATAAATATAAGAAATTGTGGCAGGGAATTCCAAGAGGTCTGACTAGGGAGACAGTGTTAAGGAAGGACATAGTGGTGGATTGAACTACTCCTTAATCTCCTTCCTTGCAGTCTGATCTATTTTGTTGCATGTACTGTTCTGCTGAGAAGGGGTGCAGGGAGGAAAGCTGCTCAGCTGCCCAGGCTGACAGATATTGCCTGCATGAAGTGCTGCTCTCTGGGTTGAGGGGAGTTTGTAATTTGTGCCCTTCCTGAGCACAGCCTGAGTGAAGCAGTTAAAGCGCAGAGAATGGAGAGGGCAGCAGTAAATCTGTAACAAAGACTGAGACTGGTAAACTTGTAGAGAACGAGTGAAAATATTTCCAAGAACCAAATTCAACTTACTCATGTAGAGTTTGTTACAGCCCAGAAAGGTTCTGAAAACTACTGGGCTGAGGCCAACATTTTAAGAAAGAATAACAGAGGAATCTGATTTCAAATCCTTTAATTTCTATTTTTACCTGAAGGATCTCAAATCTGAAGTATCATTTTACAATTTCACTTTCAAAGTTACTTCTTTCTTATGTTTCCATAAGCATATCTGAGATGATGGAGAGCATGCTTGGTGTTTGTGGTGTGCTCCAAGTCCACCTCAAAGCTCTGACTTATTTCAGGTCCCCCTATCCCCATGCAAAATTTAGGAGCAACAAATAATGAAATACAGAGTTTCAGAATTTTTGCACCATACTTGCGCATAATGCATGCAGAAATCAAATTAATTTTATATATTTCATATGTAAAGGACCAAAGAATCTGCTTAGAGGATGAAAGGCCAAATGAACATGTTACTAAATGAATTAGTCTCTGAAATAAGCTAAATTCTCAGGTCCTCCCATACACAAATCTTGCACTAAATTTTAACAAGTTTGCCTATAAAGGGTTGGGAGAAAATCAAATATTATTTTATTGGATTTAGCAGTGGATGAATATTTCTCATTCTGTCACAATAAGATTATTTACTCACAAAGAGGTACTAAAATAAAATATTATGAAAGATAAATGCTTATATATAAATGGCAAATACTTTCCCTATATATTTTTACTTTGGGGCACAAACTTTACAAATATGTCTTCTGTTTTAAGCATTATTTTTCCTCTAATGTTTTTACCATTATTTTCCCATATTTATCATTTCAAGCAAAATCCCCGTCCAATTACATCTGCAGTCCTGGATGCCCTACTTCCTCCTTAGGTGAAGATAATATGAAAGTCAGGTATTTGCTTTCTTTCTGCCTTTCACAGTGGAAGCTTTCTTTTGGGATCTAAAACCAAATCACCAAGAGATGTTTTCTGCAGGGACCATTATCTAGATTTATGCTCCTACATGCTTCTTCTAGGTGCCTACAAGGAAAGGTGAAACTAACCATCCTACTTGGAAAAATGCAAAGATCTTTCATTTCTACCGTTTCCCTGATAAACATCTGGCACTCTCCCTCCTGAATTTTAATTATGGGTCTTTTTAAGTTCATAAGCATTAAACAGATATAATTTCTGACTTAGGAAATACCACTACAAGTGATTCACATGTACCTCACAACTTTGTGATTAAAGCAATTGTGAATTTTCCTTGTCAGACTCAAAATGAGCATTGTATAGAACAGTCCTACTCTGTTTTCCAAATTACAGGGCAATAATTGGCTCGTGGTTTCAAGTCACGACTGAGTTTCTGTATCTCCTACATTGTTTTCTTCTCTCTTTCATTTCCATATCTACATCATTGCTTTAAGAAGAATTATTCAGCAGCATAAACCAGCAATTTCTCTTTGCTGTAAAACTTTCTTTGACATTTTAGCACAGTATTAAAGACGCTGAAAAGTGTGCATTAAAGACTGTATGTACAGAAAAACAAATCTTAAATCTATTTTTTCAGAATTTGTGTCGGTTCTTCCACCCCAAAAAACAACTGAATGGCAACATTTGATTCCTGAATATAGATGGTGAAAATCTGACAAGTAGAATTAGCTGCAGATGATGTAGATATTAGAACAGTTAAAAGCATAAGAAAATATGCTACCTTTAAGATATCACACTGATTAGGATGGCCCTAAGGCTAACTAAAGATGATCTCCAATTATAAAAAAAAGCACTGCTATGTATAAGAAATCTTAATGAGCAATGAAATTAGACAGTGAAACTCAAAAGAAAATGATGATATATATGCACAAATCTCATTACTGGTATGGAACATTCAACATAGAAACATCTGAAAGTGAGAAGGTAATAATTTATCTCTAAGTTTTCCCTTCAAATTAAAACTTTGTCACATGCTGATTTTTTAAGACATCCTGAAATGCATAATTGGCATCATATCATCAAATGTGTAATGCCACTTGTTATAAAAGGTATATAATTTTTGTGTCCCACAGTGTTGCTCTGCATCATAAAATTAGCCAAGGATTTTGTCTTTCAAAGGAAAGGACTGAGCTCCAGCATATCGAAGCCATCTGCTGAAGGAATCAGACAGAAACTGCCACAATCACCAAAGCTGAGACACTGCCAGCTTTACCTAAAAGGAAACACAACATGTCACACTCGTCTGACATTCCCTGTTGTCAAAGAATGCAGCTTGCATACTGATCCAGCAAGCATCTGAGCAGCTTCAGGCACAGAAATGATTTAGACTGATTTTGTCGTTTGGATCAAAATAGAAGAAAAGGAGAAGGATCTAGGATCAAAGTGTTCCAGCACCAGATTGTGGAGCTACTATTCTCAGCAAAGGCCATTCATCTTGCATGCCTTGGTTCAGGCAAAGGTCCCAAAAATGAAACTCTAAAATAAGTTACAAATTCATCACCTTTGAAAAAAAAAATCTATTCTGTCATGGCACAGTCACCAAAGAGAGTCTGAAATAAAAGCACTGCACTGAAAAGAAATTGTCTGGCTTCATCATGAGAGGTTTACAGTGTTGGTTCTTTCAGTTTTGTCTATACTATAGACTACCCATGGCAGAGACATGGAAACAAAGCTGGTCCATGCTCATCCACACTTTTTAATGTTGTAGTATTCCTGTGCCAGCTGGCAGATTTTCCCTGTTCAGCTTGGTATTAGCATCAGTCATGGTCTCTTCTTGTTACTCAGTACAGTCATCCTATTTGAGGGAAGAAAGAGAAGGGCTTTACCCAGACAGGTATGACCTGTGCCATGCTGTCTGCCCACTCAGCCAAAAAACAAGCCCTTCTCTATCAGTACATGTGTAGCCTTTCTGTCCATAGAGAGAGGAATTGCACACATGGTTCTGTATCACAATTCAATGGTATCTACATGTTTCCAGGGACAGGGCATCCACCACCTCTCTGGGCCACCTCTTTCAGTGTTTCTCCACCCTCAGCATACAAATTTGTTCCTTATCTTTAATTTAAATGTACCCTCTTTTAGTTTGAAATAATCTGCCTCTTGTCCTACGGCAGCACACCCTGTCTCTTGTTGGCCTCCTTTAGTATTGAAGGACTGCAGTGAGGTGTCCCCAGAGCCTCCTCTTCTCCAGGCTGAACAAGCCCAACTAGCTCAGCTTTTTTCCATAGGACAAGTTGTTCTCTGATCATTTTTGTTCCCCTCATCTGGACTTGCTCCAAGAGATTCAAGTCTCTCTTGTGTTGGGGATCCCAGAGCTGGATGTGGCACTGCAGGTGAGGTCTCACCAGAGCAGAATCTCCTCACTCACCTGCTGCCCAGGACAGGGGGGATTTCTGGGGTGTGAGAGCTCATTGCTGGGACATGTCCAGCCTCTCATCCACCAGGTCCTTCTGGGAAGGGCTGCTCCCAATCCCTTCATCCCCCAGCCTGGACAGAAAATGAATTTCTTCAATCCAGGTGCAGCACCTTGCCCTTAGTCTTGTTGAACCTCATGAGATTCTTGTGGGCCACTTCTCAAGCTCGTCCAGATCCTTCTGGATGGCATCCTGTCCTTCAGGTGTGTCAACAGCACCACTCAGCCTAATGTTGTCGGCAGATTTGCTGAGGGTGCACTCAATCACCTTGTCTGTCATTGATGAAAACATTAATTAGCACTGGTCCCAGTGGGGACCCCTGAGGGACACCACTTGTCACCAGCCTCCATCTGGACAGTGAGCCACTGACCACCACCCTCTGGATGTGACCCCCAACCAGTTCATGAGCCCCCAAACAGTCCACCCACCAAACCTCTGTCCCTCCCCACCAAACAGCCCACCCACCAAATTTCCACAACACAAAGTGAAGGATGTTGTGCAGGGCCATATCACAGGCCTTGAATGTCTCAGACAATATCTCTGAATTAAGGAAACTTTGTGCCCAGTGTTTTCAATTTAGAGAAAACAAAAATTCCCTATATTTTCAGAAGAAAATATTTCTTATCTGCAAATCAGTAAAAAAACTAGAGACTTTTCCATTCCTTGTGTATTGTTCCAGTGACATTGCTATATGTTCTTTGGAAAACAGTGACAAAATGACTGAGCAGTGAAAAATGGCTTTGTAAGAGCATTGTTTTTCATCTGCAGCACATAAGTTGAACATCTTGTGCCTAAAATGGTGCTGGACTATGTCTTCTGTATTGTGAGCAACTGTTTTTCCCCAAGAAAAGAAAAAGAAAAGAAGAAAAGAAAAAGGAAATAACCTGTGGAGAAGCATCATTAAAAGACACCAAGCAATGGGTTACAGAACAGTCCAAACCAGGGCATTATTGAATATCAGACATATCTGGAGCTCCCAGTGGGCCAGTTTTGTACTCTTAGAACTCCTTGACAGCACATCATGTGTCTTGATTTTCTTCTCTCCATACTCCAGGTTTTCTTTTCTGTAGTTACTCCTCTCATCATGTCAATGAAATAAAAGCATGGAGCTATTGCCACGTGCTGCAGGGCTGCCTGTGCTGCCAGCACTCCCCTCATTCCTCTGCATAAAGCTCTTAGCCTCACCCATGTCTCTGTTTGAACTTTAAGTTCTGTAGGGCAAAGATCTCCTACCACTGCATGTTTGTAGAGTGCTTAACATAAGGAAACCATATCATTTATTGGCTATTAGGCAAGACTGTAATAAACATAATAAATAATAATAACCTTTTTAGCAGTCCACCAATTACCAAAGATCAGAGTAAAACCTTACAGGAAATGGGAGAGCTACTGGCCCTGGGGTACTTTCTGTGCCATTCTTAGCACAAATTATGACCAAAAAGAAAATTGTTCCTAATGAGATCTAGATGAAAGTCTTCACAGGGAGGGAAGAACTATACCAGAAACTGGAGGGGGAGGGTTCCTCCTGGCCTCATCTTTGCTATAGGCAAATGGTCTTGACCTAATTACATTTTTTTTCTCGTAGCAATTGTGGCAAAGAGCAGTCTAAATGGAATATTGTAGTAGTGCATTCTTCTCCCTTTTGCCCAATTTATTTGAAATAAGGTTGTCTTTTTTTCCCCCTCTGTGTTTTCCCTTTCTTTCTATCTCCCCAAACAGCTCTTGCAGTGTCCTTTCCTCTTCCTTCCTTGCTCTACTTCTGCCTCACTTCAGTCTCTCGCTCTGCACCCCAAAATCATCACTCACACCTCCACACAACACACAGCTTTCCTCTCTCTGCTTTTCCTCACAAAAGCTCTGGGATGGTGTTCCCAGGTGGTGATTAATGAGAGTTCTGGCTGCAGCTAAAAGCTGGGATGAGTGTAGATATAATAAAAAACATTAGTGCAGGAGAGGGAGGCAAAGCACACGTTTCTCTTCCCCAGGCTGCCAGCACACTTACTGCTTCACAGCAACTGGTCTGAAATACTGAGTTCCTGGGCCCCATTCCAGCCAAAGATGCCTAAAGGTCCTGATAACTTCTGAGGGGCAGGAGAAGATCCAGACCCATATAACATTTTAGGAGAGGATCTACATTTCCCCAGATTGGTTATCATGTTAACTCTGCAACAGCAAAGGGATTTTCTTACTGTTAAATGCCACAGGAAAAAAAAAAAAAAAAAAAAAAGCAGGAGAAGTTTCTGCATCTGATGGTGTGATTTAAATCCAGCTGGGAACTAAGCCCCACAAAACAGCTCACTCACTCCCCACTGGGAGGGATAGGGAAGAGAATCAGGAAGGTAAAAATGAGCAAATCTGTGGGCTGGGATACCAACAATTTAATAGGGAAAGTAAAAACCATGCATAGAAGAAGAACCAAAATATTCATTCACTGCTTCCCATGGGTAGCCAGGTGTTCAGCAGCAACACAGCCTAATACTGAATACTATGGATAAAATTAACTTTACCCCATTCAAACCCAGCACAGATGGTAACAGTCCAAGTAGAACGTCCCTCCTTCCACATGGTGCTGCACAGGGCTGTGTTCCAGGGGTCTCTGCTGTGGCAGAGCTGCCTTGATCTGCCTCAAACACCCTCCTGACAGTCTGTCCTGGTGCTCTCATCCAGTGAGCATGCCTGCATTTCAGACAGAAACCACTCAGGTCCCATCCTGATGGGCTCAGAGGAAAACAGAGAATTGTGCAAACAGAACAAGTGACATTTAATCTCCACTTCTGCACTTTTATCTGAGAAGCTTGACAATATACTGTGATTGGGTAATGATTCAGGGAGAAATATTGGAGGAAGAAAGTACAAAGAAATATGTGAAAAGAAAAAAAAATGCCAAATGAAGAAATGTGTTCTAAAGTAGATATCCATTAGGGCTAATTCTATGCTGAGCTGGGAAGGAAAATTTTAGACTGTTATGAGACAGCCACAAAGCAACAGCTGAGTTTCTGTATCAAAAGGAAAAGTTTTCTAGGTTGCACTGATAATTCTGAATTAAAGTAAAAGTCATGATGTGAAAAGGTTCTTTCTATATAGATACTGAAACATTTAAGAGGACAAAAACCATACAAAGCTCAGACAAGGCTTGAATTTATAAAGTACTTTAGATATGCACAGTTATAGAATATACTAAGTTAAAATGGATCCACAAGAACTATAGAACCCAGCTCCTGGCCTAGGACACCCCAAGAATATCATCCTGTGCCTGAGAGCATTGTCCAGACACCTCCTGAGCTCTCTCAGGCTTGGAGCTGTGATGACTTCTTTAGGGATCCTGTTCCAGTGACCAAACACCCTCTGAGTGAAGAGCCTTTTCCCAATACCTGAACTAAATCCCCCCTGATGCAGCTTTATTCCATTCCCTTGGCTCTTGGCACTGGTCACAAATTTGTCCCTGCCACCAGGACCAGGGCCAGGCTACACTGAAGCTGTTCCAGTGTCCAGGGCAGAGCTTGGTGAATGGCCACACTGCCCTGACTGATATTCCATCCAGCTTGTACTCAAATAAAAACAGGGTGTGAGTAAAGCACTAAACATTGCTCTGGATTGCTTTAATTTGACCACATTAGATCCTCTCACATAAGTTCTAACCTTGTTTTTCTATATTTGTAGTTGTCATATGTGCTATTGGCCTCTTGTCTTTGCAGTTTGGTCTCTCTTAGCTAACCCTTATGCCTCATTTTCTTCCCTCACTTGCACTCAACACTGACTTTGGAACATGGATTTGACATAAATGAGAGCTGAGCAGAGATCAGAATCTATTGTACTCATTAGAGAAACTTTCTGGCTGCTTTGCTCTTCAAGTAAATAGTGTATAACAAGTTGTCTGCTAAAAGATGAAGGTCTGGGATAATGGAAGACCTTGTGCTGTTGTGAGAACAGTCAGCAAGATGATGAGTCCATGTCCCAGCCTGATGCCGAGGGACACACAGTTTAGTCTCAGCCCTTATGTCACAAATCACAGACACTCATGTGCCCAGGCTGATCCTTAGGACAGAGTTAGAGCCAAATTACATCCCCCTTAAGGGAAGGTGTGATGGGGTCACTGCAAGCCTGGCCTTGTTATCCCAGGTACTCTAACATTTATTCTCCCCTGTGAATGTGTCTGGATGGATTCTGATTGCATTTTGCTTTCCTGCTCCTAAACAACCCCTTTAGGAGACAATTGCAAAAGGAAACCTGGGTGTTTGGGGCTCAGGCTTCCTCTGCTCTAGAGGTGTGCTGGATGCTTTATCTGTGAGGCTCCAGGAGGGCTGAAGAATTTCTCTGCTTTGTCCTCTACACCTACCTGAGTCTTGCTACTCCTTAAAAACAGTCCCTTCCTGTGTCCCCTCCTCAGGCTGCCAGCAGAGGGATGCTGGGAGAGGGGAGGTCAGGAAGAGAGGGAAATGGGTTAAACATTGCCAGAGGAGAAGTTGCTGTAGTCTCCTGAGGAAGTCATGGCCTGGCTTGAGTGTGAAGGGAGGCAGGGAGAGGGAATTTTGGGAACATCAGGGCCTATCTGGAGAGCTGTGCAGGATCTCCTTTTCTAATATCAATTATTTTTTTCATCCATTTAAGGCCCAAAACTACTGAGAACAGTGACCACCTCAATTAAAATGCTTTATTCCCAATAAGTTCACTGTGGAATTGTTCATCCAGTTCAGGAGAAGAATTTCTATCCAAGCCTGAGAAGTTTGGTCTTTCCAGAGCAAATCCCATGCCAAGGGCGGCACTGCCTCAGAATGCTTTTCTCTACACAGCATTTGACAGATACACTGGTGCCTAAAAAATATTTCCATGATTTTATTTAGACACGTCTCAATTTAAAATCTGAATCTGATGGAAACATTCTCTTCAAGGCAGATATGTCCAAAGCACAGCTTCAGCTCAGCTGGATCATTTAGTTTTTCCCCACTGAGTTATATGATCTTTTTAATGGAAATGTCATCTCCTCCTTAATTGTTGCAGCACAAGGAGAAGATATTATAATATCTATCCATGACAGCAAGTTAAAATTTACTGGGTTCAATAGATGGGAATATCTATTTTCTGAGATGATTGACCTCTGTGATAGAGGTTCTTGGCAACATCCAGTTCTGGAATTTCTAACAGTGAATTCCAAAGAAAAATAAACAGAGAGGAAAAGCCTTATTTAAGCATTTGGTTTTGAAGAACTTAATCAAAGATGACATAGTGTTTTAGTATTTGATAGAATCAGGCACTAAAATTCTTCAATCTTTTTCTTGTGCCTTGAACCTATTTTTATAAAATCTTCTTTTTACTCCATTGTACATCTAGACAATAAATAGACATTTTTAGACAATAAATATCTACTTTTACCCATTTCAGAGCCTAAATTCTGTCTGTTTTTATTATGCCCTGTTTTGCTTAAAGACAATGACAAATACTTTTACTTATTTTATAATATTATTTTATATTAATTCTGTATCCTTTGAATATTGCTGATTTTTTCCCTTCTGTCCGATGTATTTTTTTCCTTCCAGTACTTCAAGCTCACTGTTTCTAATCACATCTTTTGTCTTTTAGATTCTTACATTGCAATTAACCTTCCCCTCAGTCGTGTAAAGATGTAACAATACTGGTTCACTTTGTCCTTCCTCATGGACTATTTATTCCAGACCTGCTGAAAAACCAGCCTGAAGCAGCTGACAAAATTGCCCCTTAATGAAACTGCCCTATGAAATTACTCTAGAATCAGCTCCACAGTCACAGGAGAATTCAAGCTTTATGAGTGTTTTGCGTTAAATTTATTTTTAATGTGGGCATTTTAAATAAATCATTAAAAAGAGAGAAGTGTATGGGAAATGGAAGCTGCATAAAGGTTCTACACTAAGAGAGTCATCCTACCATAGTGAAAGAAAATCAGCTCCTACTTTTTTGTGCAGCTTTATTAATCAGTTATTTGAATAACCTCTATCAGAAGCAGCATATTGAATCTTTGCTAAAAAGGTACCACAGACAAGCGCATTACATTAAATGACATAGAACATTCTCATGGATAACTAAAATAAAAGGGAGATAAAATACTCCATTAAAATCCAATGGAGATAAAATACTACTTTTCACATATGTATAATCTATGCTTAATTATTTTCAGCATAAAAGCTGTGTAAACAGGAGAGTAAGTTTGGGATAAAGACAGTTTATGTGGTTAGTTTCCAGCTTACTCTTTCAGTTTTCCTAACTGGTAACTATTCAAACTTTTTCCATGTCAGGAAAACAGCCATGCTTCCCACTGGAGAAAACAGGTCCTTAAGAGGGACTTTGAACTTGTAAACCACGTGTTGACTTCTCTCAGTCACCTTTCATGACAGCTGTTTAGGAGTAGCCCATCAAACCACCAGGTTTCTCGGATAACAAGTTTAAACCCTGTGTGCAGATATAGTCTAATAAAAAGGCTCATCTAACCCAGAGAGTAGTTTGTATTTGCTTGAAATAAAGCCATTAGCACTTATGAAAAAAAAGTTAGTAATGGCTTTTTTTATTATTATTTAACGGGTTTTTTGTTTGGGATTTTTTGTTAATGTTGTTGGGTTTTTTTTCATCCTGCTCTCCTGTCCAGACTTCCCCTTAAATCTGACCTTATACAAGGAGACAAGCAAGATATCCTTCCTGTTATCCTGTTTGCTTTGCACTTTTAACAACACTTCACCATGTGTTTGCACTGTGGGGGCAAATCAGGTCGCCAATCTATCACCTACTGTGCTGAACAGAAAAGGAAAAAAAAATAAATTCTGCCCCAGATTTAGCACAGGTACAACACAAATTATACCAGGTATGTGGTCTAGAAAGACAAAGCAGGCAACAGAAAAAATGGCAAAACAGAATTATGAATAGGCTGTGCCCTGTATCTTCTGGCTGTTTAATTTCCCCTCTTGTCTGTGCAGATCTCTAAGCATTGCTAAAGAATAAGAAAATAGGATTACAAAAACCTGCAGAAGTTCACTACAGATTTTACTGAAGACCTTTCAAAGCCTAAAATACATATATGACAAGCATGGGTCAGGTACATAAATATGAATGTGAAAGACCACCTACATCTTTACACAAGATTTTCAGAGCATCCCTCATTCATGTGCACGCACTGCTGTACCTTTGTGTGTATTTACCAGAGGGACTCACACAGCAGATAAAGAAAGCTCTCACAGACAGGTATTTCAGCAGCCTCTGTGCCTGCACCCCCAATTTATCCTGCAGTGCAGTTAAAGTTGTGCCACCAGCTCTGTGTTATCATCTGCTTACTGGTGAGTAACACAGAGCCACACTCTTCTGGCTGTTCTTATACCCCCTGGACTGGAATATCAGACCTGCATGTTTCTGCTTGAAATGCTTGAAATGCTGACAAATTGAATCATTATGAACCACCCTCAGGAATTTCATTGCCTGAGTCCTGACAACTGCTGGTGACATGAAAGCATTAACTCTAGCAAGAGGTGTTTAAATGGTTTTAAATCTCCAGTTCTCCCTCCTTCTCACTTGAAATATAAATGGTCAGCTGAACCTTAGTGCAGACATAATCAATAGCAAGCGGGCAGAAAGGAGGAGGCTGCGGCAGAGTGGATGGACACTTCAAAAGAAGCCATGTCAATATGCTTATCTTTCCCTCACACTGCACAAAGACCAATCTCCCTCATGGATAACAGAGTATTCTCCATCATGGATTACTGTCTCTTATAGTGTGGTTCAGCACCTTTTTGCTATTGCAGTGATAGTGTTTGCAGTCATGCCTGTTTAGCCTTTGAAAATAGGGAGCACGTACGTGCTTTGGAACACTCCGAGTTTCCCGAAAATATTCAGCTGAAGCTTGAGGCTCTCTCACTGCAAACAGAAATCTCCAAAGCTGTGGACAGTTTTGAAGAGTGTGGACTGTATAAAAAATCCAGATGAGCCAGTCTTGCTCTTTAGCTGTCAAAGGGTGTAAAATTTCTTCTTTTATATCCGTATGTTTATTTCTACCTGTCAAAATCATTTTCCTGTCATACAAAGAGATTAATCTGTGCAAACTATTAGCATGAAGACTTTCTCCCATGTTCCAGTTGGACTTCCATTGAAAATGAGGTATGTTTGGCACATGTACAGAGGCAAGAAAAAGTACCCTTCAGTGGTTACTGCAGAGCAAAGATATTTCTGCACTAAAGGCATCATCCAAAGCAGCTCATCTGTATATCAGAATGAACAAAACCACAACAGAAAACTGAGACATTTGCCAGGTTAAGGATAACAGATCCTCTTTTTGCATCTGCTACCTGACCAGGCAGAATAATTTTTATCAAGAATTCTTTCCTGTTGCTGTGGGAGCAGGACACAGGTACTCTTAACTTTCCAAATGCTGCTGCAAGATGAGTTATCCTTGCACTTCTCCCTTCCATGTCACCAGAACTTTAAAGTTTAGAATTCCAGAAGTCAGAGATTAAGTGCAGCTAAATAAGACACAAATCTAGCCTGAATTTATCTCCATATTAGTTACAAATTTGCTTTCCTAGTACCAGAGCTGTATGTAGAAGCTGATGGCTTATATTTTTCAAATCCCATAGTGATCCATTAATGCATAACTCTAAATTCCATATAAAGTGTTGGTTACCTGTCTTCACATCTTGGTCAGACAAAACAATCCCTCCAGGCCTGAGATCCAAGGACATCGTCTGCCTCAGGCCCTGAAAAGCATAAACGAAAGTGAAATTGGTGCAGGAGAAGCAAACTGGGGGTACCTGACTTCATTACCTGAAGCTGTAATTGGAGGATTAACTGATATGCTAATAGACAAAACTTATATCTGTCTGAAAAACTCATGGTCTCCATCACCTTGGGTGTAGCCCCTCTTGGAGGCTTTTGACTGCCCAAGGTGTATCTATTGAAAGCCTTTAATAAATATCCAATTTATTCTGTTAATCTTGTCTATCCTTGTTCTAGGTAGTCACTCCAAGGCATCAAAGTGTTCCTTACTTTATCTTATGTTTGTGTGTGTTTGCACAAATTCTACATGACTGCAATTCTGCTTTTTCTTGGTAATTCAGATATTCAGTGCCAACCACTTGTAAAGAGTATAAAAGATCACGAACAGAGGAAAATCAGAGGCATCACCTATGAAATAAAGGGTCATACAGTTATCAAAGCCATGTCCTTAGTGCAAGCTGGTAGAATGCAAGGTGAAGAGGGGGAATAATGGTGTTGATATGGCTTCCAGTTTTACCCCAGCATGGTTATCTAGAGCTTTTAATTCAGTCTGTAGACGTCCCCCATAACTGTCTGGGCAAGTAATGAAGTTAATAAAATTGCCAATAAATGTGAACTGGTTTTCCTCTCCTCATAAAGCCTTAATCTTCTTCCTCTTCAATGATCTCATCCTCCAGAAACATAATTTTGTCTTCCTTGGTAGTCTCTCCCATCTAATTCTTGTATTTCCTGTCAACAAATTCTTCACAGTATCCAAATCACTCTAGCTCTTTGTAACATCTTCATCAAGGCAGAAAATTTATATTTTTAGTATTTCTTCATGAATCACAGCATATTTGGAAAATCACCCAACCCCCCCCTACTTAATTTTGGCTCCCTTTTGCCCTGAGATATGCAGGTGACTGTATTAGGAAAAGAACAATTGAGGTCTCTCTGGGCACCCTGCACTCCATCCAAAGCTCAGACTCTGCAATGACAAGAACTGAACTTCCCCCAGTGAGAGATGAGGCCATGGAAGTCTCTCTGCAAAGGGCAGCACACGAGCTTTGAACACAGAGAGATCAGAGTTTGATGTTCCCCTTTCATGGTGTTAAGAGCGAGAATGAAATGAAAGTGTAGGAATGGCTATAACAGGTCAGACTAAAGGTGTGTCTGGTCCAAAATTCTCTGTCCAACAGCATCCAAGAAACACAGGGACATGCAGGCACAGCACACCACGATGCCCCAGGAGAATTTCACCATCTCTAGTCCTTTTGTCTCAGACTGCCTGAGCCAGCTTACTTGCATTTCATAATCCTTGATTTTAGTTGGTTTCTTTTCCACTCCTGTTAATTTTTTCAATGGTTTACTGAAATTGTTAACTTTTATGATCAACACTTCAGTGAGGAGCTCCCAAACTACAGGAACATGCAGATTGCTTTATGTTCTTTCTTTAATCTTTGAGTTCCTTTTAATATTTCCTACACTGTTCCCTGGAAGGCACAGTGAACATAATTTATCTTCTCCTGCCACTCATGGCTTTACAGACCTTTATCACACTTTCTGTGACTCATCTGCCAACCTAAAGAGGTGCCACAAGACCCTTTCTGTGGGTCACACAAGTGCTACTGAGATGTGGGCCTGGCAGAGAAAGGCAGTGCCATGCTGTGGCAGAGTGTCCCTGGCACTGGTGTGTGCCAGGCAAAGAGCAGGGTGGTACTAAGGTAAGGCACTGCTGAGCCCTTCAGCCAATCTGGGGGCACAGGGAGGAGCAGCCCAGAGGGGCTGACAGGGGCTGAGCACAGCCCCCATCCCATCTTTGCTGAGATTTCTCATCCTCATCTTTCCTGTCCTGTTCCAAGGGATAAGGGCATTGAGGGAACCCTTAGCCCCTTAGACAGGGTTAACTACCACAGGGGTCAGGATGAGGCCTAGGGAGTGGAAATCATGTCAGACAGAGCCTGGGATGGCTGGGAAGAACCCTGGGGAACAAACTGTTCTCTTCAGACTGGACCAAAATGGGGTTTGGCACCCACAGGAAGGGACATGAGAGGAGCCAGGTGGGGCAGGTCAGGCCCAGCATGTCCTGGGAGCACCCTCAGAACCAGGACACACTTCCTCCAATTTAATATCTCTTGAAAGGAACCCAAGTCATGGCCTCAGAGCTGTGCCCAATGCAAACCAAAGGGCACTAAGTGGAAAGAATGAGGAGATTTGCTCCAATGACACACCCTTGATGTAAACCTGCTAAGGTCTTGCACTCCATCTTGCACTCCAAGTTGTTTGGATATGACCTCATCCACCCACCCAAGTGCAGCCACAGCACCTCCCAGCTGCTCTGACCAGGGCTGTGCAGTTTAGCACTAATTCCTTACTCAAGGCTAGGTCTATTGAGCATCCCCATGCCCCAGAGCTGTTCCAATCAATTTGAAAAACTAAGCATGTTCCCTTAATCTTACCTTCCATAACAAAAATGCAACATAGTTCTTCAAAATAAATTAAACAAGACAGTAGCAACAACAACAAAATCATCAAATATCAGACTAAAATGGAAAAAAAAAGAAAAAACCCCAAAAAGTATACAACAACACAAAGCCATTCACCAAACACTACCCTGAGAGAGATGATAAGCAAATAAAGAACACATGAAAGGTAATGTGCTTCCCAGTGTATTCCTGGGAGAAACTCATGCCACAGGGCGAATGGTCTGGATGCTGTGGCTCGCATGCCTGCTCGCAGCAGAGGAAAGTGAGATGATAATAACCCCTGTCTGATGTATAGGCAAGGGACATGAGCTGACAAACAGTGTGATTCATGATCCTTGTGTTAGAGGGGAGTGACAAATGATTGATAATATATTTCCACATTGCTTCTGACAGGTGGCTTGTGGAAGGAGAGATCAATCCCTTGCTCTGAAATGCACAGAGATCTCAGCACAAGGTAAGAAGGCAGCAGCTAACACTGTGAATTATGCTCCACAGTGCTTGAGATGATCTGAGCAGCAGCTATGCTTCCCTTTGGGCATTTTATACAGTAAATGCTCTATTTTCCAAAGCATTCAGCATCCTCTGCTTTTCCCTGATGCTCCTGTGTATTCAGGATATTGAATATCATACTGGAATGGACCTTCAGAAGACCATGCATTTTTTAGCAGGGATTTTCAATAATTCACATGATCAGGCCCTAAGTATGCACGGTATTAGACAAGAAATTTTCCAGTCTCTTTACCACACAATTTCAAATGCAAAGAGCCTCTGGTTTCCATGTAGTAACAGTGTTTCAATCCCTCAGCCATATAAAATGCCTGGCTAATTGGACTGGTAGAGGAGAGGGGGATTTTTTGCGTTTGATAAATTAATCAGTGAGCGCTGCTGTACATTTCCCACTAAAATCCTTAATTAGACATAAAATGCCGAAGAATGAGATTCTTTCTTTAGTTTTTAATTGAAGGGATGACTTTTGATCCTCCATTAGTGAGAAGAGAAGAAAGCCTTTCAAATGGAAGCGGCACCCCAGCTGTTGCTCAGCGTCTGAGAGGTTCAGCGCTGCACTTCCAGGATTCCCAGGAGCCTATTGATACTTAGCATGAACATGTTAAAAGGATCAAATTGACATTCACACAAACTGGAGTCCACCAAAATCACAAAAGCTCTTAATCCAAGCCTCTGTGTAAAAGGATCGCTGCTAATTACCAGTCTAGACTAATCATTAATGTTTAGCTAATAAAAATGAAGCTATCAATAGCAAAAGCAAATTCTGAAATGCTGGCAGAGTCCAGGCATAAGCTAGAAGATGATTTAGTCATTCATTGCAGCATTTCTTTCTTGCTCAGTTTTTCAGCATTTCCAGAGCGTTTGTTACCAACGAAGACAGAAATCCCTGAGGCTTCATTGGTTACAGGTTTCACACAAACACACACACACAAAGGCAAGCAGGGCAAGAAGAAGGGCAATTGAGGATATCCTGTTAGAATTCTCTGTAGGTCTTTGCTCCTGCCTTGTGCTGCTCAGATGGAGCTAACACTTAGCTGGACCCTTAGGCAATGTTATAGGGCAGCTGCAAGTCAAGGTGAAATGCCACTTCTGCTCTTTCATTAACCCTCCTGGGCCTGTCATTAAATATGGCAGGCTTAGCACTTTTCAGTTCAGATGGAAAAGCTTTGCCAATCCCAGAGGCAGAATTTTTTCGATGCCTAAATTGATGAACAAGACCAGGTCAGCAATTTTCAGTTTATTGACAGAACTCTATTTATCTTTAGAAGTATTGAAATGGTATTCCAGGTGCCCTGGAGCAGAACTGTGACCAAACCAAAAAGAGAGGGTTTATGAGAACCACTACCACTTTACTACCTGAAGTATTGTGAGTGGCTTTAATTTAATTTGCTACACTGGGAGTTATTTTGTGATTAAAAACATTTTCATAAGAATGGAATTCTAATAAATGCAACAACACACGATAGATGGAGACAAACACAGAGAAGCAGAACAATAGAGAAAGAGCAGAAAATACAGCCAACCACCCATTTAAAGTTAAATATAGGTTCTGATGCAAAAATTGTGTGTGGGCTTTGTTTGAGGTTTGTTTGCTTAGGAATGATTATCACTAACAAGCTGACTAACTGATCTAGATCTCAGTGGGAGAAACAGAACTGACCATTTGAAATCTGTCCATCATCATCACAATTCTCTCATGACAGATACTGAAAGCCACAGCTGAGCTCCACTTCTATTTATAAACCTAAATAACCTCAGTTTATTCATAATGAAGAATAATAATAATGGGTAACATATTGCTCCAGGAGCAGTTTGCAAAATCTGGATTTTCCCCTTTAACCATTGCTGGAAGGGGGTTGCTCTGAAAGGCTCTGCCTTCAGCTAGAAAAAGTGTCTTTTTTGTCCCCCCAAACAACTGCAGATTGTCTAAAAGTAGGCCAAAAGAGAAATGAAGGTAATAAATGTTTCTAGCAAAGACTAGAAAGTCTAGCTAAAATCTGGAGCCTACTGAATTTAGTTCAGTCCACTAAATCAATGGCAGACAGGTCTGGCCTGAGCAGGGGACCTGCAGCAGGGATGATGTGACTGCACCTCTGCCACTGGGCTTCTTCACGGATGAGCCCTTAGCCTTGGTTAAAACTGCAAATTAAACTGTTGCCTTCCCAGCTTTTGCTGCAAGTGAACTAATTTCTGCTAGTTAAAATGAGTGAAGACCACACATTTGTCAAGGAAGACAGAGTCTAAGGACACACCATCTTTTCATTATACAAACTTTATATATTTAGAGAAAAGTAAGCTAGGATCCCACAGTTCCACCAAGCTAACTTCTTTGTGTGAGGTTTTATTTTTCTGTGAGGTTGTACTGCAGAAACCCCAGGTCTCCTGACAGAAATTATCTGGTTACTCAGCCTTTGAAACAGGCAGCATCTCTGCATTCTGGGAAAAAAACAAAAACTCTTCTGGGTGCCAGCAAAGAAAGCAACACCAAAAGTCTATGGAAAAGCAGATGGGATTGAATCTCTCAAGGTTGAAGCATGATTCCAGGACTGCTCTTCTGCTCCTCACAATGATCAAACTACCTTAACTGGGGCTTGAAATGAATGTGGCTGCAGGGCTGCATCTCCAACAGCATCCTCAAAGCCACTGAGGACATTTAGAGGGGAGAATGGGTCTGATTGAGTGCTGTAGAATCCAAGCTGCTAAGAGCCACCAATTTAGATTTGCACAGAAGCAGGAATTTCTTGCTAAAGATGTAGATATTAGCAGGCCTTGAGCACCCAGGGAGCCAGAGAACATGGCAGGGTTGCATTTTTCCCCAGTTTGCCCTTCAAGGACCCCAGATGGTGCTGAGTGGATGTGTATGCATGGAAAATGCCAGTTGGCAATTAATCTCAGGGAGATTTCTGAGGAGGAAAACATTACTTTCATCCTGGAAGACTAGGGATATTAATGATGTAAACTGAGTTTCTAGGTAACCCTTCAAAGTAAAATTCTTATAGTTCCTCCAGACTAGATTTGCAATTTTTAGAAAGTGGTCAAAGGATCAGTACCTGAGATTTGTGCTTTGAGCAGGGAGTAGATAAGATTTTGTTGATAATCCCAGAGTTTCCTGATGACAGTTTCCTTTATGTCAATGATTCATGTCAATTTTAGCTAAATTCTCATTCCATTTACCCTAGAGTACATCTGTGGGCTTAGCAAGTCCATGTATTTTTCATTATATCTTTCACATGTGTATTTCACACGAGCCTGCTCTCATCTGGCTGCAAATTTAACTTGGCAGTGCGAGTGTTAGCCACCAAGTGATGTTTTCACCAGAAAACATGGCCAGCATCCCTCCTCCTTCCTGACTCCTCTCCTCCTGCTGCATCAGCCTTCAGTCCCCACTCCCAGCAGCTGTGCCCTGGGTAGGAAATGCAGTGGCACCTTTAGGCACAACTGCTGTGCCCGAGGAGGTCAGGTGAAAGGCACAGTATCTCACAGTTTAATGGATGTACTCACAGCATCAGCCCCCCAATTCAGCCCGAGACCCTCATCTCTCACTGCACACAGCCTCTGACACCTTCACCCCACATTCCAGATGCTTTACTCCCCTCACCTCTTCAGGCATGTTGGTGTGGCTCCACGCTGTGCTATGCAAATTTTGGTTCTATGCAAATTGCTTATGGTATGCAAATCAATGCATGAAATAACTAACATAAAGTGACACACACAGAGATGTGCATAACTTGGCAGCTATAAATCTGGAATGGTTCCACTGACGTCAGTGGTTTCACTTCAGATAAGCTCCAGCATGGAAGGTGTTGAAATCTGGCCTTGTGATATTTTCAGTCAGCTTCTAAACACAGGAATTAATGATTTCAAAGGTGTCATTATTATTATTGCCTATGGGTTTTGTTATTATTCAGGTTTGCATGACTGAACATACACCAAAATGGGGTTGCAGAATGTGTTTAATTTCAACAGGACTCACTTGATGATAAATAGAGCACCTGTGGTCGATCAGATCTTCAGGCAGTTGGAACCTGATCCACTTTGGTCCTAGCGGCATAATCGTTTCTATTTTAAAGTAGCCAGGGCCTAAAATGCAGGATTTATGCCAAAAAGTCTTCAGAGGCAGATGTACACCCTAAAGTATTTCAAATCAATTTAGAATGGGGAATGAGTATAGATAGTTCTGTGCTACATGCCGTGTATTTTTGATCTGGGACTGGGAGCCTGGAAGCATATGCACCATCTTGTGCAACCACCCCCTGACAAGGATCTGCTGTTGTTGTGTGCAGGGAAAGCAGAACATGGTAAAGGTTAATGCTGCACATGGCAGCACCACAGTGCTGAGCAGGGCCCTGGCTCTGACTGCTCCAAAAGCGCTGTGCAGGCATTTGCACATTCGCAAATGTCGCTTTCACATGGCAGAATTTCCACCCACTTTTGCCTGCATGTAAATGACTTCAAGAGATGCCAGGCATTAAGTGTTCTCACAACTGCCCCCAGCATCCCACTGCTCAAAAACAGTGCTTCAAAACACTCCTAGAAAATCCTGTAAGACTTTCAAAATAAATCTGTTTGTGTTTCTGAGCCTTCTTGGCCACTAGTGGGGTCAGGCTCAGATTTAGCAGGATATACTGAAATACAGGACATGTGAAACGATGACAAGGAGATCCAGCAAAGCCTGATAATGAGAGACTGGAAGAGCCAAGCTCTGCTCCTGCTGTCTGTTTGATCTGTTCAACTCACCATAAATTCTGTTGCACACTGCATGGGTAAAAAGCTACAGGAGGTTTGTATTGCATAGAGAAGCTTCCAGATTTCTTATTAGTCAACTGAAATAGCATCAGAGATTATGGATTTAAATGTAGAAGCAGTCTAAACTGGAAATGTCTGTGTCTAACTATACAAACAGTGCAACAAGTGTGTATTATGTTTTTAGCAATATTTTCTTTTGGTTTTGTGTGTGTGATTTTGGGGTTTTTTTGCTGACATTTTAATCATGGTATCTGCATGTTTGTGTTGCTACAAGTAAGTTCAACTGACAAAATTAGAAATGCCTATTATAGCCATTACTCTGGGAATGCTTTTTAGTTTGTTTAGGTTTTCTTTTTTAATCCTAACAGTCTCCCTGCAGACCTGAACTGACATCAATTTACCAGTGTCTTGACATCTTAAAGTTGTTTCTTATAAAATTTGCATTGGTGTCATTTTGTTTCAAGCTGATATTGTGACAGTATCTCCCTGGATTTATACTGACAATTTATTTTTATTTTGACATCATGTCATCCCTATAGCCCTTCACTAGCTTCTATCCTTAGTCTGTGGGTTTAAATGAAAAGTGGTTTCTTTGTGCAAACTACAGTAACTAACTGAACTTTTTCAGTAGCTACTTTCCTGACCTCAATATCTAGCTATTGATTGCACTTGGGTTTTTATAGAAATGTCAGAAGTTCCTGCCTAGTGCTTTAGGCAGCTCTTCCATATGTACCAAATAAGGAAATGAAACCAAAGCTCCCCTTGAAACTAAAAAGTAATTGCCTTTAAAAAAAAGGGTGAATGCATGTTTATAACACCAACATCAAACAAACAACTGGGCCCTGTTGGTGGCATTGCCTGGAGATTGCTGATCTTCCTTTCACTGAAATGTTGGGAACCCCTTTTTGGGACTGAACATAATATCTGCTTCCAGGTGTTTCCTTGGAAAACACAAAATTATCAATATCTATATATTTAATGCGCTGTTGCTACTTCATTTACATATCAAAAATGACATTAGACAAGCTCTGGTGTGGACCATGGGAGGGGAGATTTCAGGAAAGGTCCCATGTGATTGTTTTAGCTTTGAATCTGGTTTATTTCTTCAGCTCTTTCATTTTTAAATTCACAGAGGCAAGAAGGATTGTGAGCAATGTCACAAACACCTTGTGACCCTTCCTGAAGTAGAGCCATTGCATGATAGAGCTAAAATTCCCAAGGGGATATTTGTATATTATAAAGCAAAGTCCTGCCAGTGATTATTGAGTGTTCCAAGGATTATCCATGATCCTGACCGAGTGGCCTGTGTATGTGATTTTGCAAAAGCTATTTTTCATCAGAGTGTGTGCATGGTTTAATGAGATATTTGCAGCAGTAACATCATTTCTGTGCTCTGGTATAAATGGTTCAGCTTCTATATATCATACCTGGTAAATCACAGTATGGGTCCAGAGAAAAGGAGCCTTCAACAGCAAAATTCTCTCATTTTTATTGGATCAGAACATAAATTCTGAATGATGGCTGTGGTGATTTGCTTTCACTAATGTCTCACCAGCAGTGCCTAGGCAGAAACCCCTCATGGTTTAACCAAAATTAAGTACTCGGACGTGAATCTTATGTGTGTGGGTGAGTTTATTTATTCTGCCCCATTTCACAAAGAAGAGTGAAATTTGATTGTCTGAACAGGGTAGTCAGGCATCATCAGAAAAGTCTTCCAGCTCCTGTTCTAAAAGCACCGAGGTCTGCCAGAGGTCTGTGTGGTACCTGCCAGCCTCATGTGGAGGTTTGGGAACCACGGCAGGAGATCTCACCTCCAGGCAATGAGATCAAGACCTAAGTGTGGCAAGATCAAGACAGGAGACATTTATGCAGCAGTGGAAATAGAGAGCTGAGAAGACAGTGTGTGGTCACAAAATTTATTTTTAAACTCATCAAAACAAAAATTATGACTTCATTATAAGTTTAACTGATACCTGGAAAGTTAGATTGGAATTACTTTGAACTTTATCACCAGAATTCAAAGAGGAATCTTGGGCTTGAAACTACATAGACAGAAACTGAATGCAAGACCTGCAGTAAATGTAGATAAAATTTCAGACATCTATAAGAGCAGTGTCAATTTCTATAAATGATTCAGATAAGGAAAAATCATAGTGTATAAACCCATCAGTGAATTTTCTTCTAAATCCTTAACTTTTTATTAGGTATTCTCTTTGCACCCTTCCAATATTGAAATATGTTGCTGCTGCTGTTAGAATTAAATTGGTGTATTTCTGTTTATCTGCAGAAACACTCAATCTGCCTTTGACTTCAGCAAAGTTTTATATGTAATTAAACATCTGTCAGATTGGAATGTCGCTTTCAATAATTCTTTAGGGGAAAGGAAAGACCACCACTGGAAATAGCACTCTGTGCATTAAGCATGGCAATGAGCACTCATATTAACCTTGCATTTTAAGTCTTCCAAGCACTTCTTACCTGACTTTAAAGCTGGTCTTACTGAGTAGACATTTTGCAAGTAATTTTTGTTTTTTGGTGCCTGTTACTGTGTGCCAGTTTTTCATATCAATCAGTCAATCAGTCAATCATTCCTGAGTGATGCCAGCTCTAAACATGGTTGGGGGGCTTCAACATAGTGCTCAAAATGTAGGACCCTTTTTGAAAATGTAGCTTTGCTCAGCTGATATTGAGCTTTCTGCCTGTGGACCATGGTTAGTAATACTGATGCGATTGCAAAGGAAGCTCTGTGATGCTCTGCTTCTTGCTACAACCTGTACGTGTCAACAGAAACACCAAGAAATTTTTGGTAGCAAAATCAGGGATTAGAAACTTGGAAAGTGTCTCAAAAGGAATGATTGCCTGAAACTTGGTTTTTCACTGCTTTGAGCAGTCACTGCAGCCAGACTCACCCAACCAGTGCTGGAGCAGTTCTGTGGGTTCAGAACTGGTTAACAAGGGACCACAAGTTGTGAATAGTCCCAGACTTGGGTTTCATACCTGTGTGACAAGATACAGGTGATGGCTGATCTTGTTGTGCTTCCCACAGAGATTTATCCAGGCTTAGGGTTTATTATCCTCAAAATACACAGCTCTAGAGATTACAGTTAACTATTGATTAGCTGCTCTAAATTGGGAGTCTTTCTTGCTGGGAGAAAAGAACTGACAATGGGTTTGCTTATCCTCTCTGCAGAGGATATGGTCCCTTTATAGCAATTCCATGGTGTCCCGTGAAGTGAGGTACTGAGAGTAGCTGCTCATCCCCACGTTTGGGTGGGTTTGAATACAGATTTCTGCTTCACCAAACATGAAGGGTCAGTCAGCCATTAAACCAAGGGCTATAACACCACTGGCTGACAGCCCCCCACAGTGGTTTGTAATGCTTGGATAAGAGCAGAGGTGTTGCTGTTCATTACAGCATGAAAAATCCAGATATGTACAAATTCAAGTACATACTCCTACAAATGAGTATTCACTCTGCTCTTCTGATGGTCATGTGATAAAAGGGAAAATCAACTTTGCAAGAAAATTGCATAAGGTGAATTTATTTTGACATGAAGACAGAGTTGGGAAGGATATATTGAAACCTTACATTCTAATTTCAATATGTAATTGGTAACAAAGGAAAGTACATAATGACCCTTTGAAGATCTAATATTTTTTGGCTATAATTTAAAAGTCAATCATAATTTTCAACCATTATTTATTGCACTTTTAAAATGCATTTGTTGTTTTCAGCATGCTCCATCTTTTCTTGATATTTGAGGAAAACCAGCACCTATTTCTCAAGAACCTACATATTATACTCCATAAGTTTTAACCTTGTGAAACTCCCTTTTAAAATGTCATCAAGCATCCCAGATGATGTGGAGGAAGAAGGGAAGCATAACCCAATTCTACATAAAATCACTTCACCTTCTCCTTATTCCATTACTTAAAAACTCATCATCAATTAAGTGCTAAGAAAATAGAAATGCCTTGGTCAAGAAGAACAAAATCTACAGTAATTAATTGCTTCAATATTTCTCACAGCCATTCCCCCTCCATAGGAAATTAATTTTCATTCATACTTCAGACAAGATACAGGACGTGGTGAACATGGGTGTACAAGGGGAGAAAATTAATTTGGTTGATGTCATTCTGTAGTTTAATCCCAGCATTAATATCCTTTGTACAGTGACTGGGAATGATATCTGAGTTTAAAAGTAATTCTGTGATATTTGAGGCTTTACAGATTTGATATTGTTCTGGGAATGAAGATGTTGCAATCTTCCTGCCATTTGCAAAAGCCAGTAAAAGTGAGGAATCAAATGAGACCTAAAATTCCTGCCTCTCTCTCCAAAAAACACAGCTGTCATCATCATCTCCCACTCCCCTTTTGTAATGATCACACAGACTTGCCAAGATAGTCACGTCTACAATTGTCTGTGTTTTGATGGATGAGCCCTTAAAATAAAAGAAAAAAAGCTGAAATATGCCTGAAGGCAAAAAAAAAAAGAAGAACGTTTGTGTCTTTGTGCAGAACTTTCACTGGGCCCTAGATGAGAGAAAATTCTGGCCAGAAGAGAACTTCAGAGATACCTGCAGCATTTTTCATCCAGGGAATAAGGAGAGATGAGTTAGGGCTCCTACATGCATCCCAGTCCGAAGAAGCTTCCTTAGGAAGGGAATTCTCCCACTGCTGAGCAGTATTTGGGGGGAGCTGATGTTTTGCACCCTGTGCTGGCCTGATTAACACTGGGGTTTGCACCTCAAGAGAGAAAGGAGTCCTCTGCAGCTGTGCTGGCAGAGCACAGACTGGGGCAACCAGATCACAGAGGGGAAATGTGACTCCAGATTTAGTACATAAGAATTTTAAAGGCCCCACCACTGAGATCACCAGAAGCTTCATGCTGTGAGTTTGGTGTAAACTGATGGAATTTTCTTTTCTTGACTCTGAAGAGAGCCTTAGCTCTGACTTGAGTCTGATTTCAAATCCATTTATTATAAAAGCTAGTGTTTGAAGGGTAACTCTAAAGGGACTTCACTTGTATTTGCTGAAGAGATTGGTGTGTCTGCTTCAAAAATCATCTTTGGACCCAGTGTATCTATTTCTGTGTTCCTTTTGTGGGACATTATGGAGAATAATTGTTTAGTGAAAGAATTGTCATTTACATTATTATATGTTATTCGTCCTTCCTAAAGAGCACTGGGACACCTCCAAGAACAACACTTAGCTTTGAATATTGGCACTTGTGAGCTTGTTCTTACACTCTGGTAAGATGATTAATGTACCTTGGAAATTACCTAATGGCTCAATACACATTCTATCCAGCCTCTTGTAAGAGAAAAACAGGATAATATGAGATGCAATTTATGGGGACGAAATGGAGGAGTTGAAACAGAGAAACTCATTCAGAGGTATTGACAGGATATCTGTAGTGCTGAACATCCACACAGCAGAATTTAAAAGCCTGCATGAAATAGAGTGCTGTTGGAACACATCCCAAACTGATGGAGACACCTGGTTGACAAGGACATTCCCTCTTTAGAGACTGGTGGAAGGAACATGGAGAGATTTATCTGGTCAAAATATTGGCATGGAAGTTTGCCTTTTGTTAGAAGATGTGAAGGATTGGATGTCTATGACACCAAAATGTCCTAAATTAACTTTATTGGCCACTTGGAAGGAATGGATAGGCTAAATGTTTGGATCTGTCATTCCTCCTTTTTGGACACTGGACTCATTTTTATCAGAAGGGAAGGATGTTAAATGGCTCACACTCTGATTAACAGTGTGAGTAATGGCTAGAATACAACTGGAGAGTGTTTATCTGTGTATTTCATTTTTATGCTGAAGTTCATGATCTCAGTGGCATTTTTTTGACATTTATTAATTTGAGTGGCTCTAATTCTATAAGTTTATAATGGTAATATAAAAACATCTGTTCTAAGTAACAGCATATTTCTGTGATTCATTTTTTAGTATTAGGACATAACAGAGACTGGTTATCTGCACACTCTGGATGCCCTTGATGTAACTTCAAAGTACAACTTAAGTGCAACAGTACAGTAAAAAAATACTCCAACAGGAAATTTCAATCTCAAATCTCTCATGTGCTCAAAAATTTCCCCATTGTTGCTATTACAGTTCCTGTCCTCATTTTCAAAACCCTAAGAGACAAATGAGCTTCTGTTAAGTGCCCTAAATCATCACTTATTTGCCTGAAGGTGTTAATGATAGGTCACATTCTTTTCACACACAGAGTAGAACATTATTTCTAGAATTCTGCTATTGATTTCAGTGCTGGCAATATACAGTGATTGCCACTGAAAATTTGTCACTAATCGTAGAATTTTCAATTCTCTCTCCATTGTTCCAAAAATAATATCTTGCAGGAGTGCTCATATCACTGTCAGTTTATCGAAGAACAACTTCCACTTGAGAAGCCATGAGATGTTATTAGCTTATATTGTACATGAAAGTTAAAAGTAGTGTGTCATCTGGAAGGCAGAATACATTACACTCCAACAGTGTCTTCGAGAAGGGACATGAAAATACACTCCCAAAAATAGTGCAGTCCATGGGCTTATTCAACTCATCTCTAAGTATTGTCAGTATCTTTTATTATTGCCATTATTATTATAGCACATTGGGTATTTTTTCTTCCATTTGACAAAAAAAAATATGTAATAATCAGTTTCTTTTTATTGGCCTGAGACTATCTAGGAGAGACACAGAGGATCTTTCATAATGAAAAACTACTGAGAGGCGCAGCCACTTTTGGCAAGGTTAAATTATTAAAGCAATTCTATGAAACAAAATTCATGAGTTACAAACATGCTGCCACTGCAAAAAAAAAAAAAAAAAAAAAAATTAAAAATAAAGCTTTCTCTTCCCCTGTGTCTAACATACGTACTGATACAGATTTAGGGATTCAACTCTTTGCTGCAGTCAGACTTCTGGAACAGCAATCAGTCCCCTGAGATTGGAGAGAGACTATTTACAAGAGAATGTAGAACAAAGGAGAATGGCTTCAAACTGAAAGAGAATAGTTTTAGATTAGATATTAGGAAGGAATTCTTCACTGTGAGGCCCTGATACACGTTGCCCAGAGAAGCTGGGGCTGCTCCATCCCTGTAAACTCTCAAGGCCAAGTTGGATGGGATCCTGAGAAACCTGGTCTGGGGGAAGGTGTCCCTGCCCAAGGCAGGGGGTTTTGAATGATGATCAGATGATCTTTAAGGTCCCTTCCAGTCCAAAGAATTCTATGATTATATGAGAAGTTTTGGAAAGGGAAAGGGAGTGTAGTTTATCTCTGGCTCTTGCTGAAAATATGGTATCCTTTGTTGGATGGAAGCAGGTAAATTAAGGAGAAAACAGGTTTTATTCTTACAGTAGATGTTGATATCTAGTCAGTCTGGAAAGCACAAGAGTGTTGAAAAGACTAAGCTCTGCACCCTGTTACAGGTTCTAGTGTTTTTATGGATTTCAGCAGGCTTCCTTTACCATAGCAAGTCAATCTCTGTGTACGAAACATGAATTTCTGTCAATGGATATCTTCAGTAGTGCAAACAGTGGCTGAACCCAGTTGAGAAATTTGCACTATGCAACAGAAAGAGAGTTTTTTGTATGGCATATTTCACATGTTCTGCACAATCTTTCAAACCTACTGTTTTCCCCTCTCCCTGTCCAGGTACTCCAGGATCAATGCTCCAGGCTTCCCACCTACAAAAGCAGGTCTCAGGGCTCCACCAGCTAACAAAAAAAAAAAAAAAACCAAAAAAAAAAAAAAAAAAAAAACCAAAAAACAAAAAACAAAACAAAACAAAAAATGCCAAAAAAGAAAAAAACCAAAACACAAATCCAAAACAAACAAAATCCAAAACAAACAAACAAAAAAAAAAAAAAAAACCCAAGCAACCAAACAAAATTTTTAAACACAGGAAATTATACCCATTTTGCTGAGAGATTTTTCTTGAGTGTAGTTAGAAAGCCACAGACAGCTATCTTCTGCTTCACAATATGTAAATATACTGCATTATATTGAGTAAAACAGAAAGAAATTACTCATCAAGAATTTTCTCTGCAAGCATGCAATTAGAAATGGTTTCCAAATTAAAACACAGCCAGAAACTGCAGAAATCCACATCTAGAAGTAAACAATTTACAACTGCTTTAGGATAAATATTCTGTTACACTGCAGGAATTTAAAGAAATGAGAAAAAAGGGTGAGAAACACAGTGCACTCTACCTGTGGTTATATGGACTGTAGTTAAGCTGATCTTATGACACTCAAAAACTCTGTTTGTGTTTAAAGATAAGTGTTTGAAAGAAGAAGAATTGATCTTCACTCATATCCATCTGTGAAGTTCTGACCTCTGCTTTCATCAGCAAGCCTTTCTGCCAGGCAGCTGAGAGTCAAAAGAAAGCCTTGCTGTGAGATCTACCAAATTCACTGTGACCCTAAATCATCCTGTCTTATGCTGAGAGTTTGACTGCGCCACCTCCACGAGGAGTGCAGTCCCTCTGCACTCCCTTGAAGATCTACAGAAAGTTGTAGAATCAGATCAGCCATCTGACAAAACTCTTCTGCTCCTAAACCATGAAAGAGGCCTCTGTTTGAAAATGCAAAAACGTAAACAAATTCCAAATTTTGCTCTAACCAGGACAAAGGCTTTAACCAGGAGCCTGTGGTTTAGTTCTGGAATGAAGATTCTGGTGAGTAGTTAACACTGTACAGTATCATTTGCTTCTGATATGTCCTCTCATCCTATTCCCTTCCCCGGCCATGGTGTGCATTAAATAGCCGTGGGTAGACTCTGATGTCTGCAAAGAAAGGCTTAAGATGCTGGAACTAAACATTTCAAGTCTGTAATTAACCCAAACTGCATCTTCAGTTTATTGAATTGAGCTCTGTGAAAGGATCCTGTTCTGTAGGAAAGATCACCCGCATCTACAAAGGCTTTTCAGCCATCCATCCATCCATCCATCCATCCATCCATCCATCCATCCATCCATCCGTCACCACGCTTCATCAAACTCCACCCACTGATTTACTGAGGAGCTCTTGACATCTTACAAACTTCTCCATCTCAAATTTGTGAGTCTCACCCACATCCTTCCTGATTTGTGTAAGAAAATGATGAGCCACTAATGTCATTCCAGACCCATGCCTCAGCCTGAGGGATATAATTTCCCATCTTCAATCAAAAATATTACAATCCACTGAACACTGAAGTAACTTGTGCTGGATTTATTGGCTGTAATACCAATCAAGTGCTGTGTTAAGTCCAAAACTTGTGAGAATACCCATGGGGAATCATGGAAAGGCCAACTTTGAGCCTTTCCAAGCAGTAAAAGTGGAAGTAGTAATACAGACATAGCTTTGTCTGGATGCAGGCAAAAGCATGGCATTGTAGAAACCATGTTAATAATGCTGGCTAATGAAATTCTTCTGTCAGCTGATTAAAGATTTTATTAGAGGCCTCCCAAATCCTTTTGCAACTTCTGTTATTGTCAAGCATAAAATACTGCTCCACACTTGAGAAACATATTTAGAATCCAGAATAATGTATTAAATGGCTCAACATCTTCCCACTCTGTTGAGACAGAAACTGCTTTTCCATTTCTATGCAACTTGCAGTTTCTCTCTAGTACTAGTTCTTGCTTTAGTTCTACACAGCAGCCAGCTGAAATGGACAAGTAGCAATAAATTTAGACTCAGAAATGTGGAAAGAACAAACTGTTCTCATTGATCATTCCATATGAATTTACCACTGTTAACAAAATTCTACATGATGGGCATTTGCATCAGAAAGAAAAGGGAGTAGTGGAGTTCTTTTCTTTTTTTCTAATTTTTTTTTTTTTTTTGCTCTAGCTTGATGTCAGACATATCTGGGCATATATTTAATACTCCCAGAGCTGGAAAAGAAGGTTTATGAAATGTGGGCTGGGATCTATCTGCAATAGATTAGATGATCCATTCAAGTTCCAAGCAGCTGAACTGAAGGCAAATAGCACCAGGGTTTGAAGCCTGAAGCCTCCACCAGCAGTAATGGGACAGCAGAGTTCCCTGTAGACACTGATTCCTGTCCTTTCATCTTGACCAAGCTCTTCCTGTGCTTGTTCCCATAGGTATATATTGTATTTTCACTGTCTCTTGTAGAGATCCTAACAATAATTTTTATCTCTTACTTTGCATCTCTTTTAACATATTAATGTCCCACCACCAACAGAACCAAAAAGGAAATTAACTTTTGCTTTACTTTGCTCCTTTAAAAATCTTAGCTGGGGCTCTGCTTTTCTGTGCTGTGTATTTTTTCACTGTGGTTATCTTGCTGCCATTTTTTCTTTTTCTCACCCAAACCAGCTGTCTCTCTAGGATCCTTTATCCTACATCCAGCTGTCTTATTGGCACCACAAATCCTGCTAGAACCTCTCAACAGTAAACAAAATCCTTTGTGATTTCACATGTGCACTTTGTTTTGCTGTCTTTAGATATTCCAGGGGTTTCTCTCTGTCTCTTGACCTCCCTTTTCATCCAACCCTAAACTGACACACAAGGCATTAACATGGGCCTGAATTTACCTAATCCACAGGGTAATTTTAAATTTTTAATAGGCTGATACAGCCTGATGACAAGTTTCCCAAGTTTGCCAAGGAATTGCTATTGTTAAATGGATATATCTAGAAGGATGTCAGACATAAATTTTCAAGGATGAGTTTGAGAATGAAATTTAATATTACTGGGTCTGACATCCACGAAATGCCTACCAGGTACACATTGAGGAGCTGAGGAAGGAACAGAGTTCCAAGTTAATTTTGCCGATGAGAGATTAAATCATTGCTGTGTGCTGGCTTTAGCTGCTGATTTGGTCCCCCTTACAAAACAGGAATTTGGGTTATCCAAAAGCTCTGCTGGTCAGGTGATAAAACTTTGACAGCTGTGCTTTATGCAGGTTAGAACTTTAGTCCCCAGCATGCTGCATACATACATACAGGTTCCTTCTAGGCCTATTTTCATGAATAATGTGCTTACTTAATTAAATTGTCAGGGAAAGTTAGAGAAAATTAGCAAGACTGCTATTCTTTTAATAATAAAATGAGTTAAAAAAAAAACAAGCCTTAGAAATTTTTTTCTTTTTATTTTTCTTTTTCTTTTTAGTTTTCTTTTTCTATTTCTTTTCCTTTTTTTTTTCTTTTTTTCTCCTTTTTCCTCTTTTTCTTTTTATTCCTTGCTTTCTCTTTCCTTTTCTCTTTCCCTTCCTTTTTCTTTTTCTTTTTCTTTTGCCTTAGGGTATTGTAGCCATCATGAATGACAGTATTTGAAAAGGAAGCTACAGAGGATGTCCTGTACATACCTATGTGTACATAAACACAGCTGCACCTTTAGTGGTGTTCCAGGTATTGACATTCTCCCCACTCTGTTCAGCTCAGTGTTGTTTTATTACTCACGCTGCTCATGCATTTGTAGTTTCCTCACTGAGGATTGGTCCAGTGCACGGGGCTGAGGCCAAGTTTACATCTTCTCCAATTATAAAAGGGCCATTAAGTTCAGATAATGTGAAATATAAATTTAAGAGGAATTTTGGGGAAATCATAATTAGGTGCAGAGACATTACATGAGTTTAATGACTGAGATTTAATTTCAGTTTTCAGGATTATTAATTGAGAATCCTTATTTAGCTCATCTTCTTCTTTTTTTTTTCCTTAATTAATTGGAAATTTATTTTCAAGCAATTAAGGCAGAGATTCTTTTCAATCTTCAAGTGTTTGTGAGCTATATACTAATGTTCTCTACCTTGCTTTCAAAACTCTGTCCTGTAAATTTCTTTGAGCTCTTTCTGATAACATAATAATGCCTGCCTGTGTTATTTATACAGAAAGAGCAATCTCCAATTTATATATTCTGTAGAAAATTGAGTTACTTGGGACTCAGAACTGAGCATTTCATAAATACTGATAGATTAGAAAGATAGTCTGCCACAAAACCATACAGAAGGAAGAAAATTAAGAAACAGCATTGCTCTGTGTGCCTCTGCAAAAAAATGGCTGAGATATTCTGCTGTGGTGTTTTATGGATTCTGAGTTACATGGTCTCAACAAGTAAAATCCATTTCACTTGGCTGCAGCCACACACATGATGTGCCCACCCTGAAGCAATCACCTTCACTCTCAGGGGAAGAGTCACATCTCCAAGTAAGGGAAGCTGCTTTCCTTTCAAAGCAAATTTCATTTTTCGTTTTGTATCTTGATGGTAGAGAAATGGTTCCATGTGCCAAACCTGCTCCCCAGCTGGGTGCTGAGGTGTGATATCCAGTGGGTTGGTACATCCATGCAGGAATTCAGCTGCTGCTTCCCTGTTTGGCGCCATGAAATCCAGCTTTCTACTTCCAAAGCTCTGCATCTGAATGCATTTAAAATGTGAAATCTGGTACATCAATTTGGTTTTTATTCTCCTGAAGCACTGCTCTAATCAAATGTGAGTGCCGACTGCTAACCAAGAATACAACATAGAAGATTGTATTTTCAGGGTCCTCCATGGCAGGAAGGAAATGATGACTCTGACTCCATGTTCTTAGAAGGCTTATTTATTTTTTTATGACATTATAGTATATTAAAGAACGCTATACTAATGAATAGAGAAAGGATACTTACAGAAGGCTTAAGAAGATACTAACGAAAAACTTGTGACTGCTTCCAGAGTCCTGACACAGCCGAACCATGATTGGTCATTAAGTAAAAACAATTCACATGTTGGATAAACAATCTCCAACCAAATGCCAAAACAGCAAAACACAGGAGAAACAAATCAGACAATTATTGTTTTCACTTTTCTCTGAAGTTTCTCATCTTCCCAGGAGAAAAAATCCTGGCAAAGGGTTTTTCCAGAAAATATGATGGTGACAGAAGATAGCATCAATTCCTAATGACTTAAACCTCACACAAAACTATTTTAAAAACTAGAGATTGTTTTGCCCTTATTTTTCAGAGCTAGGTCCTGCCTACAATGTGATTTTCTCCCTCTAACTCTCTAGTCAATTTCTTTACACCACAGCACTAAAATGCCTACTTTTCATTATTCTCTTGCTTTCCAAAAATCACCACCAAATCTTCCCTGGCACCCCATGTCAGAGGTAACTCTTTGGACAAAAAGCCCAGACATAACACAGAACCCTCTGAGACAGAGAGGCTGTGACTTCAGAGAAAGAAGCTTTATTGCACAGAAACACCAGCATTTTTTTCCAATGCAGGTAAAGAGGCCTCTTGAGAGGAAAAACATCAGGGAACAAAAATATCTTAAGGTAATTTTCAGCCAAAAAAAGTCCATGAAAATACACATTAATAAAAAACATTTTTTAGAACTGAGCTGGTATCCCCTTTGTATTTGGGATCTATCACAACTGGAAAAGGTAAGAAAAATTAGTGATGTTTTAGATCAATAAAATATTATGCAGCAAAAGAAAGCACAAAAAATTCTGCTTTTCAAAGAAAAATTAATTGGATGGTTTAGAGGGCTAATGGAAGGAAACATACTTCATGTCTAAATGACCAGTTCCACTGAGAAAAACCAAGATGGTCTACAGTGGATGAGTGTTTATATGAGCTGATTTACAGGGATGAGATATCTATAGCCTCTCTGCCAACAATACACTCAATTCACAAAAAAAAAAAAAAAAAAAAAAAAAAAAAAAAAAAAAAAAAGATCTCCTGAGGCAGCATCAAAGGTAAAAATTATCATTCAATTAAATGTTCATGAAAGTGAAAGTCTCCTGGGGAAGCTCAAACTCAAATTAGTTTGTGTTTCCAACTTCAGCTGACACATGACTGGCTGCTTGGCTGTGTCTTTGACTCACGAATTGTGTCTCACACTCCTTTTCTTCTTTATAAATTGTGATTCCTGGATCAACCAGGAGTACACCAGTGTGACATTTCAGGGTCAAAATGTTTTTAGGTTTTCATCAAAAGGTCAAAATCTGCCACAGGAAAAACTGATTTTTATTATTATTATTATTATTATTATTATTATTATTATTATTAAAAATCTATTCATTATCTTTTCTCAAGTGAAAGAATAATTTCCCAGACAGCTGAAGAGTGTCAATCACCGAGTCAGACATAAAGCAGATTATGGGACCTCAGTTATTGTAGGGTTGACGTTTTCAGTGTTCATTTGGTCACAATGTGGAAAAGTTAACTTTGATGCATTATAAATGGTATCTGAATAAATAAACACATTCAGAGTCATGATGAGGAAGATCCTGCCTCAAAAGCAACATAGAAAATATTTGAAATATATAATTATCTTCTGCTGTCTTTTCAAGCAAGATAGTGGAAAACAGGAGGTCTAATACAGCATGGCTTTAGTTCTTTATTGAGTTTCCAAGGTTAAGAGAGCAAATGACAAATATGATTGTTGTTTGCCATCAGCCTCCATTTCAGTGAGCTCTTGTGAGGAACATCTTGCTTCTCCTGCTTTATTCACAACTTCAGCTCAATTAGATGCATCTTTCTCAGGCCAAACCCCTTTGTACAAACACACCTTTCTCCCATAATTACTTTTTAAACATGGAGCTTTCTCAGCATTTCTAAAAAAACCCCAGCTTTCTGAGAATGTGCTGTGTATTGGTAGAAGCTCCTTATGTCTCTGTGAGTGTTTTTTACAGACAGAGGTTTTAGTCATGTATCATCACAGTTATTTTTAAAGCACCTTGTACTGAGACCTGGTATCAGTTGCAAGATAGAAAGGAGAGTCCTCACTTTTAGTCGCAATTGGCCTCAATTTTTGGACTGCTTTCTTATTTTCTCTATAAAGTAAAAGTATTTTCTAAGTTTAACTAGATTTTTCTCTCTTCCTCTTTTGTCTTCCATGATTTATTCAAATGATTAGTTTTCCCTCTTAATTAGGAACAATCTGTAATAGTGGTGCTAATATTAGCTAGGATTTACAATGATGGATCACTACATCATCTTACTTTGTTTTGAAACATGGCTGAAAATATGCTTGTAGGTAGAAATAGGATCCCTGTAAGGCAAGATTTCCAGTTGTGAGGGTTTTAGAGGGTTATAAGGTAGGAAACAGCAGATGGATTTGCAAAGGAGAACACAAGGCAATGATGGCAGTTGCTATTACAAGAGTCTTTTCAAATTCTCTTTAAATATAAGGTAGCCAATTTGTATTTTTTAGTTACATTTAGCACCATTTTTGTCTACCACTGGTGAAAGGTTACTAGACTCCATCAGGGAGATCATCAACTGATGCAAATGAGTGTAACTCCATGAATATGTTCTGTGACATTTGCATTCTCTGAACATGATTCCTTTGCTCAGGGCTTTATTCCTAGGAAGCTGAAAGACTGCAAGAGGCCTCAGAGAAAAGGAAAACAATTCTTATCTCATTTGCTTCTCCTGTGCTGGGCTCATGTGGAATGTGTTTGGAGATTGTTTACCCAAGGTGATTGCCTGATTGAATTCTGGTGTGAGTTGTTTTGACTCTTTTGCCAACTGGGGCCAAGCTGTGTCAGGACTCTGGAAAGAGTCACGAGTTTTCATTATTATCTTTTTAGCATTCAGTATGTATTTCTTATGTATTCTTTAGTATAGCATAGTATAGTATTCTTTAACATAATATAGTGTAAGAAAGTAATAAATAACCCTTCTGAGAACATGGAGTCAGATGCATCATTCCTTCCTGTCACAGGGCTCGCTGTGAATTTACAATAATATTCCTCCAGCCCTCATGTCCCAGCAAGCCCTGCAGTGCTCCAGGCCGGGGGCAGAGTGGCTGGAAAGTGCCCAGTGGAAATCAGGAACCAGAGTGTGCCCAGGTGGGCAGGAAGGCCAGTGGGCTCCTGGCCTTCTGTGTCAGCACTTGTGTGGCCAGCAGGACCTGGGCTGTGATTGTCCCTCTGTGCTGGGCACTGGGGAGGCCACACCTGAATCCTGGGTCCAGTTTTGGGACCCTCCATTCAAAAATGTACATTGGGGTGCTGGAGCATATCCAGGGAAGGGCAACAAAGCTGGGGAAGGGTGTGGAGCACAAATCTGGTGAGGAGAAGCTGAGAGAGATGTGTAGCCTGGAGAAAAGGAGGGTCAGGGACGACCTTATTGCTCACTACAGCTACCTGGAGGCTGTAATCTGGTGGGGGGCAGTCTCCTCTCCCAGGTAAAAAGTGAAGGACAAGAGGAAATGGCCTCAAGCTACATCAGGGGAGGTTTAGAGCAGAGATTAGGAAAAACTTCTTCACCTAAAGGGTTGTCAAGCACTGGAACAGGTTGTACAGACTTTTGGTTGAGTCACCATCTCTGCAGATGTTTAAAGCTGTGGTATGTAGGGACATGGTTTCATGATAGACTTGGCAGTGCTGGATTAAGAGTTGGATTTTATCGTCTTTAGATGCATTTTCAAACCAAAAAAATTTACAATTCTATGACTCTATACTGATGAAATTTACCATCTTGTTCTCTGAAGATCCAAATCTCTGCTTTTAATTAACATTTTGTGATCTTATAGATTTCCAGAGTCCATGACTTCTATGTTTTCCAGTTGTCATGTGCAATCAGATAAAGAAAGAATCACAGGAAATGTGTGAATTGTTATCACATGTAGTAGTCACTTCTACAACAGCAGTTTGCTAGTACTGTTCACCTTTTCCTTACTGTGCCCACATAGACATAGAAGATGAGTATGTGAGGTTTCTACCCTTCTCAGAAGCAAAGTAAAACAAATCCATCCTCTTCTTTGCAGAGGTGTCTTAGACTGGAACAATGGCTGCTGATTTCTACCAGTCTGATTCAGTTTGCACTTTAATTTGGAGAGTTCAAGCAACCATTTCTATGTGTTAGCTGTGAGGATATGATAAGCATCGAAGGGTCATCAACTTCAGAAGCTATTGCAGATGTTCCAGGGAGAAGGAAAAAAAAATTGTGATTATGCTTTTAGGAAAGGTATAATAGCTATGTTTGCACAGTGAACCTCACACATGAAATTACAACACCTAAATGTCATGTAAATGCAAATGTGAAGATGTAGCACATTTTCCAGTAGTGTAATTTTGGCAGTATTAGTTCAAAAAGATTTTCAGCGGAGTCTAACTAATACTGCCAAAAATACATTACTAATGAAAATCAGGCAACCTATTGAAACCAAAACTTAAAAGTTCAGAGACTCAGCCAGGGAACTGTCAATCTGTTTTCTCATATAATCAATTTAATATCCCTCCACCACATGTATAGTTCATCTGTTTCATGGGATCTGACAGTTTGCTTCCAGGTTTCTTATGAAGTTCAAAGTAGGTTTCATTTGGTTTTCTTCTTCTTGGTGGAATTTTTGCTGGTTTCTTTAGCATCACTTACAGTTCTCAGTTTTTGCACAAGTGTTTTCCTTCAGCTATTGATGATTATATGATGACTCCATTTTAGTTCATCACAGCAAATATAGTCCAAAGGCATTTTAGCTATATTATTTGCAATTATGCAGATTCCAAGCATAGCATTTCATAACACATCAGTGTTGGAATTTTCTTTTTTGTTTGATAGACTGCTTGAATGAATCTTGAGGCTTGAGTCAGTTGTCTGTTCAGAGGTGTCAAGTGTTATTTGCAACACCCACAGAGAGCTGAGACATCTTCCCAGGGCTGGCAGCTGCTGCACAGAGCCTGTGGGATGGTGGTGCTTGCCTGGAGCAGCAGCTGGAAGTGGAACAGGGCTGCACATGAAATGGCAGCAGCCACCCACCCATCCTGGGCACAGTTATCCTGCCTTTACCAGGTGGGATTCGTTTTAATACTCCTAATTGCAAGTATTTACAAATAGATGTTCACCTCTGTTTTTAGCATCTAAGACCTCACTGTGGTTGGTTGAGATTTATGAGATGAATTTCAGTTGCTTGAATGTCATTTCCAGTGGGATGAGACATTTAGTGCACCCTGCTTTGCCTCTGGGTGCCACTCCCAGGAGTGATGCACTCTTAGAACTTCTGTGTCATAGGTTCTTGGGTGGTCCTGGGTTCCTTCGAGTGTCCAGGTGCCATCAGGCATTCACCTATAGGTATCCCCTTGCTGTCTTATCTGGCCAGGTCAGCCAACAGAGCCCAGAGAGCAATTCAGCTCCTCCATCAACTGTAGGAGCTAATGGGATCTCCCCCTCTGCTTGGATTGGGTAGTGTAATATCCAGACACTCTCGGGTAGATATGGAGGTGTTTAAGATAGCAGGGGGCACATGGGGCTGGCAGACACCTTGTCAGATCTACAACATACTCACCTTCTGGACCAGCAGCCAGAGCCCAGGCAAGGTACCCCACTGCCTCTCAGGTGTTTGGTCATTATCAGGGCCCATAGATCACCATCAATTACAGTGGGAACCCAGTGAACATTAAGAAGCAGACCCCTGATGCAATTGTCTTAAATTGGGTCCCAACACCCCCCCCCCACTGTACTTGGGAAAAAAAATCAATTTTGGAAATGTTAAATAAGGTGTGTTATATAAAAGAGAATGTGCAAGGTCGTCTGCTCTTGTCGTATGTGTTCTGCCTCATAACAGCCATAACTTTCCTTTTCTGTAAAGCCATTTGTAATGGGTTGACCCCAGACAGCATCCAAATACTGACCCTGACTTTCCCTCACTCCCCTCTTGGAAGATATGTGAGCTGGAGGAAGTGGAAGGAAGGCAAAAGGTCTTGTGAATCGAGATAATAATAGTTTAATAAGAAAAACAAAAGCTGTGTGTGCAAGTAAAGCAAAACTGTGAATTAATTCACTGTTTCCTGTTGGGGGGCAGATGTCCAGCTGCCTCCTAGTAAAAAGAGCCTCAGCTTGCATAACAGGTGTTTGGAAAGAAAAATGCCATAACTCTGAAATTTCTGCTTCCTTCTCTTTACCATGTGTTTTACTACTGAATATGATGTCAGGTGGTATGGAATAACTCTTTGGTCAGTTTGGGGCAGCTCTCCTGGATATGTTTCCTCCCAGCTTGTTGCTCAATCCCAACCTTCTTACTTGGGAAGGTGGGGGAAGAAAGTGAGAAAATGTTGATACTGTCCAAGGGGTGCCCAACAAGAGCCAAAACACTGCTGTGTTATCCATATGCTTTAATCCCAAAGGCAAATCTCCACACAGGCTGTGACAAAGGAATTCACCTGTGGAACTTCATCCCAGCCAAACCCAGTTACACCATTGCTCCAGGACATGCAGATTGTCTTCGGGGTCATACCTGTGCAATGCTGCAGTAAGTCCAATATTTCGCTGCAATTCTTCCCCATATCATTGTTCTCATTAACCCTGAAGGTCCCTGTCACTTCTAGGACACATTAGAGTAGACAACTCTACTTTGAAGAACAGACTTGGCCTACAGCCATGCAAAAGAAAAGATTCAAGTGTTTCATTTAAGAAGATGGGAAAGAAAAATGGGATTTTCAAAAATGAGATAGCAGATGTCCATCCTAGCTTGACTGTCCAGTCTTCAGCGCCAAATATCTCACTGATGTAGCATCACCAAAACTGGGTGTTGTGTTTAAATTGTCTTAACTGGGAATCAGTAATATCTGACATACATTTGACATATGCACTTTTCATATCCCATAGCCTTTATGAGCTACAGAATATCATTAATATTGTAGATCCAAAGACTATTTTAGACCATCATAGCTGGGTAGAACAGAATTTTTAACAAAAGTTTAGACTTCAGTCCTACACCAGTACTGCCAGGAGCCAATTTGTTATTGTGTTGTCTAAGCATATTGTGATACAGCAAGTACCATGTTTGAATGATAAAGCCACAATAAAAAGGGGCATAACTAAGACTTAACTAGAAAGTGTAATGAGATCCAAAACTGGAGCTTTTGACCACATCAACAATTTCCCTAGAGCTTGTGTGAAAAGCACATTTCACAGGGGATTTACAATTCATTGTCCTCTTTATCCACTGCATACTGACAAACTTGCCACTTGTCAGTTAATTCAGGCAAATTATTTCCTCTTTTAGCATGAAAGAGGAAGTTAATTTTTCTTTGTTAATGCAAAACAGAGTCCTGGTTTGAGTGTTGCTGATTGACCAAGTATCATATGACACACTTGAAACTTGGGAAATTAAAATTGGATTACCCAGCACACTCTTGAGTTGAGTTTTCTGGCACAAGATTTCCGTTAATATTTCACTTCTAGTGCTTTGTGCCAGGGGTGCTAAAAAGTGAAGACAAGAAAATAAGGAAGAAAAGAACAGAAAATGAGTTTATATTGGATTTTGGTAACTGACAGTGATCACTATCAAATCACAGAATAAATAATGTATTCCTGAAGTGTTCAGTGCATTTATGTTTACAGAGCAAAATTTCCTGTCTCTCTCTCAGTCTCTCTCACTGTCTGGAATACACATACACTAAAACTATTATTTAAAGACAAAACCCACATCAACATTGAGCACTTCAGTGGTGCAAAAAATGGTGAAACAGAGATGGCTCACAGAGACTGACTGGATACCATATGTTGTTTTGAGAAGAATTTTCGTCCAAGGTTAAGGCAGTGATGTCAGGAAATTTCCTGAAATTTCCTGAAAATTCATGTGAATTTCCTGAAAAGGAAGCTTCTTTTAACATCCTCAGACATTGACCACTGACCTATCCATTGGAGGGAGGTGGGGCACTCTGTTACGAAGGAGAATATCTAGCGCTGAGTCCTTCCCCAGCCTACTCCTTTATCATTGCTAAACTGCCTGGTTTTATGGCAAAGTCTTAGCAGAATTCTAAGCCCTGATTCAGCTTTCCAGTAACTGCCAGCTCCAGCAGTGCACTGCTGGCACAGCCTGTGGCAGGTGAAGGATTTGCTCGCTGACTGTGCAAGATGGGCAGATGTTGGGTGAGAGACTGAGGAGTGACTTGCCAGAGTCAAACAAACACAAGACTCCATGTGGTGCCCTGCCAACTTTCCCTGCAGGATCCTGCCTGATAAACTCATTAAAGTTCACAGCAGAATTTGGAATTGAATTTGAACGGGCTTAGTAACACAGAAGTGTATTAATTAGCTGTGAAAACTGCATTAAATGTAGGAATGGTAACACCAAAGTTTATCAATTGTGACACGAATGTACAGGAACAACAGCAGTTTAGTAACTTGGAAAGTGAGCCAAAAATAAAAACTTCCTAATGAACCTAAACAGAGCAAGAGGAACATTATAGACTAGATCTTATCTTCTCTGTCTCCTGCATTAATCACATATAAGGAAGAAACTCTACATCTATGAGGAACTGGCACATATCAGTGATATTTGATATAAATGGGATATATCAGCAGTAATAATACTACTGCCACTAGTCTGGATATGAGTGACATGTAGCTCTTATATCTGAAATCCAGCCCTGATGTCAGTGGAGGCTGCTCTGTCAGTGTCAATGAATTGTGGACGGCATGGATTTGCCCATTTCATTTCAATATGATGGAAAGGACGTATTTTTCCTTATGAAAAATAATAGATATTAAGGTGACTGGAAGAGCAGTGTAGAGTTTTAGCCTGTTTTGTATCCTGGTACTTTCTCCTTCTTTTTACATAAATAAAAATGAAAAAGAAGTTTAGGAAGTTTGGCTTATCTCCAACACATATTGACAATCCAGACATGCAAATATTTATGCCCAAATGGTTTCCAGCCGGGACAGACTTACAGTGCTCACCTCATCAAATGCCAATATCAGAGGAAGGAGATACTCAAATATCTGTTTATTTTGTAAAGCAGAGTCAACCCACTCCTTTCTAAAAGTTTATCTTGTAGTGAAGATTTCGGTACATAATTTAATATTGTACAACAATTTTTATTCAAGGCTGACATTTGAAGGGCAAAAAAATGAAAAAAAACAAAAAAGAACATAACCTGACAATAAGTTGACATTTAGATTAATTGACTTTATTTTTAAGCTTATACTGTAAAAGTTGTGATGATAATTATTTGCCTTGTATTATCTCTTTCTTTCTGATTTTGCTGGTGAAAAGGCAGAAATAGGCAATTGAATTTGCTGACTTTTAAGGCATTCAGAAATAATTTAAACACTGAAGGTGTCTTTTAAGAAACAGTCTATTACATTTTTGCAATGAATGTATTCTGATAAGACAGCAGAATGCAGCATTCGTGAAAGCAAAGCAAAGTTCCAGAGACAGATAGCAGAATCTAAACAAACTTTGATTACCAATGAAAGCCTACACATTGGTAAGGGTACAATTAAATCCTTATGAACAAAATTTTTCAAATTGAAGATAATAATAATAAAGGGAAAGTTAATGTCTTCAAAATAGTGTCTCATAAGTGACATTCAGACTAGTTATAAATGAGAGTGAATTGTACAATTAGTCCCAGTGATAATTGCCAAATATTTACAATTTGGGTAATCTAGTACATTTATAAATATTCTTGTTGCTGCAGTTTCACATGTAAGACTTTTTTTTCCCCTATCAAGTTGTGAGCATGAGAATGTAAGTACATTTTTATCTACAAATAAACTAAATTATATTACTGGCAAAAGGTAAGCCATTTAGAAAATAGGATGAGTTGTTTCTTTACATCTTCGTGCAACTTACAAAAAAGAATGAAGAGGTCAATATTCTCTGGTTTACAAATGGCTGAGGCCCTATTTCATCAGAATGGAATAAAACAATATGAATTTACATGCAGAGGTTCCTCAAGAAAAAAAATTCTGATGATAACTCAGATTGACAGGGTTTCCCCATCCATGTCAGAGCAGATTTCAAGGAGAAGGATCTCCAAATTTACACTCAGACAGGAAGGACTGAGGTGTTGTCTGACTACTACTCTGTTCCTCCTTCTCTGAAACCACAGTGGATGGAGGGTGTTGGAAGTGAGCAAGGAGCACATTCTGAAATCAAAATCTGCTGAAAGTTGAAAAACTACAGGCTGTGAACTCATCCTATTGCAGTGCTGCCCACTGCTTCCCACAAACAGCCTGAGGGCATCCAGGTATGCATGGAAATGAGTGCAATAAGGGAGGAATTTGTCAAGTGGTGAAAACTGGTAAAGATCAGACCTTCTTCTTTTGGCAAGGAGAAAAAGGAAACCCAAAAAATTTTTGGAAAACCAAAAGGAGAACTGAAACTGGAGGAAATAATGGTACTCCAGAAAGGACATGAACTCCTGATTGGGCTATGAAAATCCTTGCCACAGTATTCTATGCAAGCAAGAGTATATCAGGGCTGAGAAAGCAAGATGGTCATCAGAATAACCACAATGCTAATTGTTAACTTGATGAATATTTTATGCTGCTTGATAACTATTTATTCTGTAATGGATTATTGTTAGCAAACATTTGCCTTTCAGAATGTCTGACATCTCCTGTTATTCTTGCTGGAAGTGAACCAGACCATTGGTAAACATACACCTTTTCAATAAAGACTTTGGAATTACCTTTCAAGTTCCACATGGAAATGAAACTACTCTCCCTCAGGGGAAGATGGTGGACATTATGACTGAGACAGTAGGTGTTGAAAATGGTTCCTGCTGAGCTCAGTACATGATTAAAATTTTACTGTGTTGGGAGAGGTATAAGAAAGCATTTTGCTGAATGGAGAACCAATATGATAAACTGAGAGCTTTTCCAATTATCCGGAGGTAAATACAAGCTATAGCTCCTTCCTAAACCATGTTTGAAAGCTGCACTGAATATTTCTTGATGATCAAGTCCTTTTTTAAGTGTACTGGAAGGCAAGTTTAAATTTTTTCACTTTCCCTCTGTGTTCAAGGATAGATGCCAGAATGAAAATACAGGGACAATTACTAGCAACCAAAAAGGTAATTAGCTTTCAGAAAGGTTAGTGTTTTAATTTTTTATTTCTTACTCTGTAATGAAAAAAGGGCTAATAAAAATAGTCAGATAGCTGTTCAAAGTGTTTGGAATCTTGGTTAAGTCAAACACAAGGAAGAAATATTTTTCATAGACACAGTGAGGGTAATGTGTTCTGAAGGGTTTGCACAGATACATCTTCAGTAAGTAAGGTCAAACTATGTGCAAAGCAAAGATGTTTAGCATAAAACCAGTATTAATAATTCATGTGCTGAGCTGAATAGTGGAATAATAAGATACAGTGATGGGGGAAAAAATAAGAATAAACCTGACCACTAGGCAGAAACAAGGGTAGAAAGATCTCATATAAAACAAAAGGGCAATAGGAGAGGTGAAAATACTGGTTATGCTGATTTAGACTCTTCTTATAAGTGTACACACAGATTAAGTGTCACAATAGGACAGTGATTCTGATTTCTCTTATTTGCTTGCTGGTTATCTCAAGCCAGAGTAGTCAGTGAAGACCCTCACCTTGTATCTCACCAGCCAGCTACACAGTGTTTATCTTCAGTGCAGCTCAATATGGAGAAACAAGGCTCTCTGGATAAAGGAATATATTAGTACTATGTGAGGAAGAGAATGGACAAGGTGGCCCAGGCCTAAAAAAGATTTTGAAGTCTCACACAAGGTATCTTGCAAGAGCTGAGTGAGCTGGCACCTAATTAATGTTATGCCTTTCAGGGATTCAGAAATTATGCCTTTTCTCAGTTTACAATCCTGAAGAAATATCAGGAATACTTTATGTATTCCTGAAACTAAAACCCTCAAAAAATGCAGTTTCTTCCAAGTGACACTTTCTGGCACTTGGGCAGAGCTACAGGTCATAGTCTCAAAACAGCACATGTAAAATTAATGGGAGGAAAGCCACTAACAGCAGGTGAGACCAGTCAGTGAGAATGACCAGGGTACAATAAACTCCTTTTCCTGCTCCTCAGGTTTATATATCAATAGTCTTTCTCACTCAGCTGACTAGTGCTTCAAGATAAGGGCAGAGATGAGGAGAAAGCAGAGATGAGGATCCACTTCAAAGAAAAAGTATTTCTAGCCCTTGTGTGCCCCTCTTTCATTTTTCTCTCAGAAAAGTAGTAACTCCCTGCAGTGCAATTCCAGGGGAAAAACATTGTGTGAGCTGCTGAGTCTCCATTTCATTAGAGGTCTCTCATAGAATCATAGAAGAATTTGGGTGGGAGGAAACCTTTAAAGGTCATCAAGTCAAATCCCCTGCAATAAGCAGGGACATCTTCAGCTAGATCAGGCTGCTCAGTACAACCTGACTTTGACTGTTTCCATGGATAGGCAAACTACCACATTTCCAGGTAGCCTGGTCCAGTGTTTTACCACCCTCATTGTAAAGGATTTATGCCTTATATCCAGTCTGAATCTACCATCTCTTAGTTTAAAAACAATACCCCTTGTCCTGTCACAAGAGTCTCTTCTAATAAGTTTGTCCCAATCTTTCTTAGAAGCTTAAATGAAGTATTGAAAGACTGCAGTGAGGTCTCCCTGGATCCTTTTTTTCTCTGAACAACCCCAGCTCTCTCAGTCTGTGTTCACAGCTGGGGTTTTCCAGCCCTCTGATCATTTTGTACCCCTGCTCTGAACTCACTCCAACAAGTCCCACTCTTGTCTGCTCTGGGAACTGCAGAGCTGGATGGACCCTGCAGGTGGGCTCCCACCAGAGTGAAGTGAGGGGCAGAATCGCATCCCTCACCTGCTGCCCACATTCCTTTGGATGCAGCCCAGGATTAGTTGGCATTCTGGGCCTTGAGCGTGCTTTGCCAAGTCATGTCCAGCTTTTCACTACCAGTAGCCCCAAGTCCTTCTTCTCAGGGCTCTTCTCAATCTATTCATCCCTCAGCTTGTGTTTATTGACCTTGTGCCCAGCCTTTAAATCACGAGATTCCCATGGACCCACTTCTCAAGCTTGTCCAGGTCCCTCTGGGTGGCATCCTGTCCTTCAGGTGTGACAACCTCCCCACTCATCTTCATGTCATTTGCAAATTTTCTGAAGGTGCACTTGACTCTACTGTCCATGATATTGAGGAAGAAATTAATTAGCCCTGGTTACAATACAGACCCTTGAGTGACATCATTTGTGTCCATCCAGACACTTTGACACGGACCACCACCCTCTGGATGCAACCACACAACCAGTTCCTCATTCACCATAGTCTACCCATCAAACCCATCTCTCTCTGACTTAGAAGGAAGGATTTTTGGGAAACTATGTGAAAGCCTTTACAGAAGTCCAGGCAAATGATATCTGTAGGCCTTCCCTTGTCCACTGATGTGGTCACACTATCATGGAAGGCCCCTGAGTTGGTCAGGCAGGATCTTCCCTTGGGGAAGCCATGCTGGCTGCCCAAATCACCTCTGGGTTCTCTGCATACCTTTGTGTGTTTTCTAGAAGTCTGTTCCCTGATCTTCCCAAACACAGAGGGAACTCTGACAGGGTGGTAGCTCCCAGGGACCTTCTTTCTACACCTTTTAAAAATAGATGCAACACTTCCCTTTTTTCATCAACCAGGGTCTTCACCTGAGTGTCATGACTTTTCAAACATCATGAAAAATGGCTTGGCAATAGCATTAGACAATTCTTTAGACCAACAACATCAGCCAGGACTCTGGGATGCACCTCAGCAGGTCCCACAAGTCTCAGCTTTCTGCCTCCCTTTTTTAGCTGAGCAGAAGCTTTGGGACCTTTCATTTTTGGGGCAGGAGTCCTCTTTGTGTTACGTTCTTGCTTCACAAAATATTTCCAACCACAAATGAATGGAAGGATTTCTGGAGGTCACCTAGACACCACCAGCAGCATCACAGCAAGACTAGCTTTAAAGGTACCTCCAGTTGTCTGTTAGATCAGGTCCTTGTCCAGCTGAGCTGTGGCAGCCTTCAGGGATGGAGAGATCACAGTCTCTGTGGTTAACCTGTGAAGAATGGGTCTGTGTGAATATTCATTCCCTGCATTTAACAGAAATGTCTCTTGTGGCAACTGTGACTATTTCCTCTTTTTTCTTCCTCTGCATCTTTGAGAAAAGCCTAACTTTGTTTTTCTTATAGCTACCCTTCAGGGAGTTGAACACAACAAATAGGTCTCCTCCTAGCCTCCTCTTTTTGAGGCTAAAGAAACCGGATTTTTTAAGCCACTCTTTGTTGATAATGGAATCCAGAATCACAGCTACACCTTTGAGCTTGACAGTCTGGTAAATGTAATACTCACCAAACAGTGCACCCATCCAGTGCATATATTCTCATTATGACTGCAAGGATACTAAAGAAACTGTGTTGCAAGTTTTCTTAAAACTGATGTAAACTATTTAAATCCCACCCCACCCATGCTCACAGACACTGCTATTTCAACCTAGAAAAAACTCAGTTTGATCAGGGACAATTTACCCTGATTTATTGCACATGATTTATCCAGACTCTGTTCCCAATTATCTTGTCCCTCTTGTGCTTGGAAATTGCTTCTACAAGCAACACTCTTTTATCAAGAAGCCCTGGAAAGTACCTGAAGAAGCAACCTCTGTGATCCAGCTCTGATCTGTGTGCTCCAGCAAGAAGACTTCACACTCTTCAGGACAGCAGAAATAAGAATAGTAGAAGTGTTTGGATTGGAAACAATCTTAAAGGACCATCAGTCCCACTTCCATGGGCAGGGTTTCCATCCACTAAGAATTTCATATAAAATGGAATACCAAGAAGGGACAAGCTGTGTGACAACTTGCAGTTTGACTTACAGTTTCTCTAGGAGTTCTGTACTCCACAGTTCAGGAGCTACAAGAAAAAAGGTATAATTTACAACTCACCTAGATCATTGATTTTTGTGAATCCTGGTTTTGGATCTTGAATTCAATGTGCACTGGCACTGACATTAGGGTTGTGAGTCCTCTAATATATCCGGTTATTATAGTGCCTAAATTTGTCACTTTAGTCCTTAACTTTAGGATTTGTGTCCCATATTGATACTTGGGATGTCCACTGTGTGCTTCAATGGTACTTACAGAGTAGGCAGAATTGAAGGTGACATAAACATTTGTTTTAATGATGACAGGAGAAGTTTGAGGCTGGAGTCAGGAAGATCTGACATAAGTGTGCCTCAGTAAATTTGCAGCCTTGAGTCACACCCTCAGAATTCCTACACATTGTCAGACAGAGAATACATCTCAAAAGCAGTAAATACAGACAGAAAAGATTTTAAAATAGCAAATAGGGAATTCAAAGAAAGTAGCAAGTCTTAGTTACCACATGCATTTTTGGTAGCAGGGTGACTCAATACAAGAAGATGAAGCTCAGTTATTATGATATATCTAAAAGAAGGCTAGGGAAAAATCTCTTGTATTTAAAACTTACCAAAGTCCTGGATTTGGTTTTGAACTTCCCATGTTCTGTTCTTGCTCTGGACATAGATGGACATAGACTATTGCTTATGCAGAGATGCAGAGCAAAAGATTGTGCATTTCAGAAATTCTTTTTTTTTTTTTTTTTTTTTCTTTGTAAGAAATATTCACAGTATGTAAGAGTGATAAAATAACTTGAGAGGTATTTTCTAGCAAGTGTGAATGCCTGGACAGTAATCAGAGGAGACATGAGTACAGGGGGGTGTTTCTTCTTCTTTTCAGTGGTCTGGGCTTATTTGGGTTAAAGCTGAACAAAGAGTATGTGTTTTTATTCCTTTTCTTCCTCTGCATTCTGTGAGTGATAAAACTTGAGCTGTGCTGCCAAAATAATCACAGCTTAAAAGGGATGAGGATTATCTCAATTATCACAGCTTTTCCAAAGGTATGAGCATAGAGGACATCAATCTGATAAGACAAAAATCCTTGTATGTTGTGTTCCCATATCTATAAATTCTAAAATACACCCAGAGGCACCAATTCTAGTCACGCTCATGCTGTGCCTTACCCGTTCAAGTAAGAGATCAGGGTAATTCTGTGTCCTGAAGCCATGGAATTGTGATCCCAAGAGCAGACTGTAAATTATCTGCCCCTTTATTGGCAGTTAACAAGGGGGCAGCTCTGTTGCAGCTCCACCATGGCAAAACACCATGACCTTCCTGAATCCTAGAAATGCTTCTGGTGGCAGGCCAGGGTGTAGGAGCATGCAGAGCCATCCTGCAGCAGTACAGCAACCATTGAATGGTGTGGCCTGTAGCATCCACCAGTTTCCTTTCCAGGCCCAGGTACAGACTGTGATGAAAGGACCACCAACAAGATGGATCTCACAGGGAGCTCAGCTGATCCCGAGCATCCTGCACATCTCTGATTATCACTGCAGCTGCTCCTTGGTGTGCAAGGGAAAGATGCACACATTGCTGATACCCTGTCAGCAAAGTGCAGTTTCTGAGCGGGGACATGTCTGCTTAATTGTATTATGTGTGCCTGACTTTCAGGCAGCATAAGAGCTCTTGACTCTGTCTTCTCTGTTCAGATACTTACAGTGTCTCCACAACACCCTCCTGCTCCTTCTGACTTTTGCCCTGTTTAATTAATTCTTGCACCCACTTAAAATCACATTATGACCCTTCTTTAAATACCCTGAAAATCACATTTGTGGATGAAGTCACAATGTGACTTCATGTGACTTCAATGTGACTTCAATGTGACTTTGTAGAGTTGGAGGACGAGTGACTACATATGACTGCAATACTTTTACTTTCCATGGGCCTCATCTCTGTCAAAGCTTGGAAGGTTTGACCATCACACCACAACCCCAAGCAAGCTGAGGTAGGCAGAAGCAGCATGGCAAGTTCACTCCACTCAAAAAGAAAGTTGGATCTTTCTTGCCTGCCCGTTGCATTTCTTCTGTTGTTATTCTTTCTCAATTAAATAACTATAATAATGGGAAATGACATAATTGGTTGATTTAGTTTCTGGAAATATAACACATGTGTCTTTTGAGCTGAACAGACTCACAGAGCCAGCAGACAGCGGAAATGTCAGCAAGAGACAGAATGCTGTACTAGACTGGAGGCAGGACAGAGCTGTTAAAAGTTAAAAGGCAAAGAAACTTCCTTTATGGACTCAAAATATGTATGCTGGTGTTATTCTGAAATCATTGGCAAGTCTTTTGTGATCAGGTTCCTCAGTTATACAAGGCTGTCAAATTAAATATTGGACTAATTTACTAATCCTGTCTCTGTTTGGCACTGAGTCTGTCTGGCTGAATTTCTAATCCTGTTCTCAGGTATAACTGCTCTAATGTTGCTGTGTTTTCTGAGTAACAGGATGTTACCTTAGCCATTATAAAATGAGCTGATTTTGAAAACAAAAAGAAGATAAAATAGGCTGGAGATTGCAATTCATAAAGCTGGGAAACATGATGAAGAGAACTGTCTTTTCAAAGATCAAGTGCAGCTATTTGCAGCAAAATTGCAGAAAATAAGTAGGTTTTACTCTCTCTTGTGTGGTGGTTCTGAGCAAGCATCCACGCTTGAACAGGGGTTTAAACAAGTGCATTTTCTACCTTTGCAGAGGCTGCTAAACTGGTTGGTAAGCTGAGGGGCAGCATGGGAGCAACTGTTTAAAGCACCAACATTGTTCCCTCTGCCCTCACTCAGCCAACACCTCTCACACTTTGCAAGGAAGGGGACAGGCACAGGATGGAAAAGAAACAGAAAATGTGTAGGTCATTAAAAATATAATGAGGTGAAGCAAAGAGCACTTGAAAGTTGGGATCTGGCAGAAAGGCCAAACTCTTGAAGCAGCAGAAAGCATTATTGATAGGTGATATCAATAATAAATGTGAATAGGAGGTAAGAAACAGCAAGGAGGATGAGAGTGCAGATCTGTACCTAAAGAAGAGGGACGGTACATGCTTGGGCTAATGAGACAGTGGCTGCTGCACTAAGGGCAGGGGGTTACTTGCTTCAACTTCTCTTCTGGCCTTGCAAACGCAGGAAGGAAGTGGGAAGATTCTGGGATCTTCCTTTCTTGTTCTTCTGCTGAAGAAATCTCTCCTTTTCTCTGCTTTGCTGAGGTCACGGTATTCATTTAGTAGCTACTCCTTTAGAGAAAAAGCAATGCTGAAACCTCCAAGAGCAGAAGGTGGAAGAGCAAAATCAAATTATAGAGCTGGAGATGCAGACACAGCACCAGCTCTGTTCATGTTCAGGAGAGGAGTGTAGGATGGTTCTTAGGGCCAAACCATGCACACCATCTTAACCAGAAGGCAATGCCTGGTTGTTTCCTTCCAGCAGGACAACCAAACCATCTCTTTTTTTGTCCCGTCTTCCATGTTTGTGCTAGTACATCTCAAATTAGTGTTCAAGCAAAGGTAAAAGAGTTTATTAAAAAAAGTTTATTATCAATACTGGCCAAATAAGATTCACAGGACTGTACTGATGAGAAATTGTTGCTACTCAGATAGAACTTGATCGTGTTGCTATTGACTTTTGCAGAGCTGAGGAATCAGTGTCTGTAGTTATCTTCACACGTCATCTCAGTGCACTTCGTCAAGTATCACACATCTCTTAGGAGCATCTCTGGAATCCCTGAGTGTTCCAAAGATACAAAATGTCCCTGGAAATCTCATGTGATTTCCACTAAGGATTTCAGAACCTCCTCTCAGGATGGAAAGGTAATGAGTAGGTTGCTATTCTTGTCTTGGTTTTGAATTTCTAATCAGGAATATGAAAACAAAATTATATATTGGCTGATGTCTTCTCCAGAACTCCCCAGAAAGCAGGATTAAAAACCAGAGTATTGGCATCTTGGGAGAAAACATTCTAACTCCATAGTGAGTCACCTCTATTTAACTAACTGTTATGGTTTTTTCTGTTTGTTTCCAAGCAACGCTGACCCTTCTACTCCACTCCAGATCAGGATATTCTGAGGAGGAAGGGACCCACAAGGATCATCAAGCCCAGCTCTAAAGTGAATGGCTCATATGAGGATTAAATCTACAAACCTTGGTGTTATGAGCATTGTGCCCTGTCCAACTGAGCAAATCTCAGGGTCATTCACTTGGTAAGTACTGAAGATGTGAGTTCTGAAACAGACTGGGTGCTCCCATCAGTCTCATACAATCTCTGACAATTAAGGATGAGTTCTCCTCCATATAAGTGCAAGGCATATCAAGAAAGGAGGATTTGAAAATATAATCAATCTTTCTAAGGACTGAAAAAATTAGAAGCAATAGTAATATATTAAGAAATAAAAAGCTGCTTCCAGCAGCTGTTGTAAACAGATATTATTCTCAAAAAAAAACCACACTAAAATCACATCTTTTTAATAGGTGTTTAGATTAGATATATTCATTGAGATTTATTCCTTTCCTGTTTTCTTTATCCTTAGACTCAGGAGGGAAAGTTCGATATAAGTCCACAGTGCATGATATTTTTTTTCTGTTTACAGAGTATTTGCAACTGGATATCCTTTAGGGGAGTTTTCTAAGGTGTAATTTCCATGAAACTAGGGAGAAATGGAATTATTTCCTCTCTCAAACTAAACTGAATTTATCTGTTACAAAAATCTCAGTTGTTTCTTAGTGTTGCCTCGAGGTGCTGCAGTACTCTCTCCTGCTTGTGAGGGCTCATTTTCACCCTTGAGAACTTCAGATAAGTTACCCCAGAGAAGAATTAGGTTATATAGGTTTTAAACAATGATTTAGAGGCTAGTCCCTAGAATAAAGGGCAGCAAACCCCTGCAATATCATTTAGTCTGGGCACCAGTGAGTGCAGTGTTGTGCCTTGTAGATATCGTTAAGTGCACATTATGTAGTGTCCATCCCCCAAGAGCCTCCTCCACAGTCCGAGTGCCTGCACTGCCCAGGAGCATTTCTTGACACTCACTGTACCACTTGTCTCACTTAATATCATCCCATTACTCTTAGTTATGGCCCCTTGATTCACTTCTTTTAAAACCTCACATTTTGGCTGCATAAACCTGCCATGCATTTAGAGGCAGATTCATGTTGTGTTAAGCAGCACACAGAAAGCACAGCACACACTTTGCAGGGGACCTGCAAGTGAAGTGTCCTTGCTTCAGGTTGTGAAAAGAAGTAAAGAATAAGCCTTAACAGATTGTATTTTGCCACAGGTGGTGTAATGAACTGAGCCTTGGGTACAGTTCCTGTGATCCCAAAACACACATTTGAAGAAAGTCGATAAGTTATGTAAAAGTCCACACTGCAGATACTTAAACCAGGGTGATATAGGACAAGGAGGAAATTCCAGTTTAACTGAAAGAAATCAAGTTTAGATTAGATATTAGGAGGAAATTATTTACTGTGAGGGTGGTGAGACACTGGCACAATTTTCCCAGAGAAGCTGTGGATGCCCCATCCCTGAGAGTGTTCAAGGCCAGGCTGGATGGGGCTGGGAGCAACCTGGTCTAGTGGAAGGTGTCCCTGCAGGGGTGTTGGAACAAGATGATGTTTAAGGTTCTTTCCAAACTAAACATTTCTATGATTCTGTAATACTGTATGTCACTGCAACAAACCATCCACAAAAATATCAGCTGTCTCAAAGGTTGAATTTTGAATTCTGTCTAGCACCAAGAAAAGCAGAGCACAGAGAAAAGGTAAACAGCACCTCATCCCTCCCCATTGTCAACACTGCATAGCCTGGATTGTCACCCCAATTTCCATATCTGTGTCATCATTCTACAAGTGGCTTTTTGTTCTAATTCCAGCCTGAAAGTGCCCACCCAGTCACTTTTCCTCTGAACTCCAAGTATCCCCTGGACCACAGTACTTAAGGGACAATATGAACATCTTGCTTGGTCTGCCTTTGGACATCCTTCTTTATAACTCCCCAGCTGCAGGTTTGATGAGCACCCAGTGGTGCTTCATATAATAAATATATGTGTAGAGGCATGAGTTTAGGCATTCCCTTAATCTTAATTTGATATAATAATTAGTAAAGAAGGGAAGCTAAGCACCCATGTTTTATATCTTACAGTAGGGAGTTAAGTACTCAGACCTGTATTCTACTCTTGTTATCAACATGGAGAAAATAAACTGTTTTTTTCTGACACTGAGTCATCCTTTTTTCCCCCTAGCTGAGATTTTTTTGTGACTGTTATCTATATCTTCAAGTGTAAGCATATGTTATTGTGGACAGCCAGAACCAAATGTTTCAGTATTGCCTCAGTGTGCTTGCCATCCCTCTCTGACTTCTGTCTATGTATAGATTACAGCATTTGCTGCTATAATGCAATTTTAAAAATAACTTTTTGCTTGCTGAAGGTCAAAAGGACAAAAGGTCTCTCTATGGCAATTACTTTTCCCATCATTTAAAAAGAAATATTCAAGTCACGTTACGTAAAAATACCGCCCCCCTCCAATCGCCATCCCCCACAGTATTTCATTTTTTTACTTCCTGCCAATTGTACTTTGCCAGAGAGTTGCCAACATATTGTTAAAAACTGTGTTTTGTGTTGTTTATCTGACCTGTAGGCAAAAAGAAGTTCTCATCAGAGAAAACAGCCTGCTTTTCTGTAAGAAAAACATTTTCCTTCATGGGAAAAAAAAAAGGTGATACTGCAACGATCAAGTATTTTCAAGAACATATTGGATTTTCTTCTACAATAAAGAATGTATCATTTTGGAAATGGAAAGGTGTATCTGTCGGCCTCCTGGCTAGGAAATGTCATATTAATTCTGACTTCAGATGGACACTGTGACAGCAACTCCACTCTTGATAAACCATTTAGTGTCTGTTCAGTTTAGTAAAGAATCCTCAGACTCTCGTTCCACTGTGATGGGGCTTTAGCTAATAAATCAGTCAGAGAATCCTTTTTCCTCTCTGCCCTCCCTTCACCACATTAATATTGATTATTTGGAGGTAAGGAGTCCCAAGGAGTGGAAGTGGATATGCCTCATTGCCTCGAACAATTCTTTTCCCTCTATTGGGACAGTACAAGGTAAATTAATAGTGTGCTTGCAGACACTAGATAATGTTAATGTACTCACTATTGATAGAGTGAAATAACATGAGTAACTTCAGCTTTGCTTAAAACAAAACATTAATTTTCCAAGGCCACTAGGATTTATGCAGCTGGTAGGTGTAACACATACAATCCTGGCTTTTAAATATGCAACATTTGCGTTTTTAAACACGAGGCAGGATTTTATTGCCAGATGAAAGACAAAAGGGGATTTTAATTCATTGCTTATGCTCTCAGGCTCTTGTCTGCCTTTAATCTAAGTCCCTGCTCAACTTTGTGGGTAAGAAGATGCTTTTTCTACGAGGAAATAATATAGAGCAGTCTTATCCCCCTGTGATCCTCTGGCTATGTAAAAATGCACAGGGAATCTGTAAGTGCAAAAGCTGTACTTCCATACATGTTCCAAAAAACGTAAAGTCAACTTTCTCATTTCACTGGGCTTGAGTTAATATTACTCAATATTAAGTTGAGTTAATATTACTCAATATTATCTGGTACAGAGCTGTGTTTTGCATTTAATATTGGAATAACATTGATAACAAACTGATGTTTTGGTGGTTGCTCAGTAGTTCTTTAAATCAAGGACTTTGCAGTTTCTCATGCTCTGCTAGGGAGCAGGTGCATAAGAAGAGAGCAAGGTGAGGAGACAAGCAAGGTGACCTGAACAGGACAAAGGAATATTCCACAGCACAGAATGTCATGCCCAGTATATATACCGGCTGTGAGAGGACAATTGCTGCTGGTGGACAGGCTGGGCAGTGGTCAGTGAGTGATGAATAATTTTTATTGTGCATCATTTTTTGTCTTGGGATTTATTCCACTCTCTTTCTTGTTCTCATTCTCCTTCTTCTTCTCCTCCTTCTCCTTCTCCTTCTCTTCTCCTTCCTTTATTTCAATTATTAAACTGTTCTTATCTAAACCCGTGAGATTTTTTTTCTTTTTTTTTCCAATTTTCCTCCTAGTCTCATTGCAGGTGGAGGGGAATGAGGAAGCTGCTTAACAGTACTTAATTGCCATCTGGGGTTAAACCTGACAACATGCTAAAAACAGAGGCAATGAGGAAAGCTCCACTTTCACATCCATCCATTTGGGTGCTCTGGAAAATTATGACAAACATTAGTGAGTATTTCACAACAGCCTGGACCTCTGCTAGCTGGAAACACAGACAGTGTTTGAGCCACAAGTCTTTCTTGATCCTGAGACAGATTTGAAGTTCCTGCAGTCCATAGCATGGATTCCTCCCAGTCATCCTGCCTTTGGTGCATGAGGAGCATTATCCCATGCTGTGATGGGAAATGCAGAGGAAATTGCTGGTGTGGAATGTAGATGAATCTAATGTCAGGTTGGAGATGGCTGCAGATCTGCAGGGGTCACAGCACAGCAGCCTGATGGGAGGCAGAGAAAGCATTGCCATGCAGGGTTGACCCCAGGTTTCCATTTCCCTTCTGGTCCCACCAATTTGCTGCACAAGTCTGTGTGACTCACCTGAACTCAGAGTTTACCTGTCTGTAGCACCAGCATAAACTATGGGTAGAAATTGAATTCCAGCAATTTTGGCTCTGCTTTTCTCCTTGCACTCTGATCCTAATTTCTACAAATGTGTTTCTAGTTCATAAATACTCATGGAATAGCTCATGTAAACAAATTTTGTGTGCACATTATTCATGCTCTGTTTGCTTTGATTGTGCAAGTTCCTGTATATGTGAATGGTCACAGAAGTCACATACTGTTACTTCTGGTACCTGACTGGGTGACTGTGTTTTTTAGACAGGAATATAAAAAATGACAAACTGTGGATAATGAACAGCTAGTAATAAATAACAAATTATACAGAGTGAATATTTGGAGGAATAATTATGTGTGCTGGAAATCACAAAACTTTCAGGATTTGCCAGCATTCTCCCCTCCAAACAAACTGGTATTCAGTTGAAAGCTCATGAATGATAGATAATCTCATCTCACAAATAATGACAGTTCAAACCTCAATTAAACAAGCTTCACAAAACCCCAGGGAGATAGACAGCTATAACTAAATATTTAGCTATATTACTAAAACTGGTATGTGAATATTTTCACAAAGAAGTTTGGCATTTGAGGAGCATTTTAATACCAATTGAAAGAAAAGCACTATTGCAAATGAATGAAAACTACCATTATTGTATTTGTCAGATTCCATCATGCAAGAAAATTAGATGAAGGATACTCAAGGTACCAGCTCTGGTGGACTGATTAAGGAAAACAAAATCATTTACTTGTGACAGGTCAGCCCAGAACCTCTTCTAGTCTCAATGAATTCTAGAGTTACTTGACAGTCTGCCAACCCGCAGAGCAAATGCCAAAAATTCCTTCTCACCATGTGTGAATTAAATCATGACTAAATATAGACTCAAAGCACAGGTAACTTGCACATATCCAGCTTGTCAGGAGAGAGCAAGACCTGGTTTCTGTTTCAGTAGTTACAAATTTATAAGTAGACCTTACAGAATTCATTATTTTCTATTTCTGCTAAGGTACCAACATCCTTCAGGGTCATGGAAATGGTGAAGGCATTTGATAGCTCTCTGATGGGTGAGTTCATCCCTGTATAGTGCTGGTAGCTCAAGTCCTAACCACAGTCACATTTTTCTGATTCCACATGTGCCTCTGATGTCCACAGGAGGAACCCCACAGCACAAGTGGGGGCTGCAGAACATGATGTTTATCTGAAATGATTTGTGTTCAAAGGGTAAAGTTTATAGGAGCTTAGCTTTTAGGAGCTCACTTTTTATCATATTTCACTAATGTAGAGTTTGAAGTGATGAAGGATGTATGACAGAGTAAATTAAAGCTTCCTGCAATCCTTCCAGTAGTTCTTATGTTCTTTGATACCAACCTGCTATACTCTTATCATATACTTTATTCATGGAAGGTAGTGGGGAATCTCATTACCCAGGAGTTCCTATGAGGAAAAACATCCTATAAGGCACCACATTGCTCTGAGATGGCTTTGGACATTGAATGCACAAATGCAGGTATGAACTGCACTTTTGTTTGGGTGCTCAGCAAGGAGAGAGAGAACACAAGCACTTGGTGGGCAGAAGGTAGTGGAAAAAAGTGAGAGTGAGGCTGTTCATGCCAGTATTATTCTGAACTAAATCAGAGTATAGAAACAGGATCTGGATCAGGCATGCTTTCTCTACAGCTTTCCATCTTTTTCATCATACTAAATATCTGTTCTCTATGCTGTCATATCAACAACCTTCCCATAAAACCAAAGGAACAGTCTCTGCAGCCTCATATTTGTCAAAAAACCACCAAGGATATAACCTTTAAATAAGCAAAATTATCATTAAACTAGATCAAGAAAATCCTGCTGGCCTCCCAGAGCCACCAGCAGTTCAATTTTGGATGCACTGCCAACTCTCATGAACTGGCTTTCCCTTTTCCCTCTTTTCCCAGTAGGTAAGCACACTTAACAGCCTTCAAAGCAACCAGACTTCTCCTTTCTCTCCTTTTGTAGGTAAGGCTCCCCACTTTCAAAGTAGGAAAAAAGCTGGGGTAAGTTTCTGTTAAGCCAACACAGCCCTTCTTTAAATCTCAAGGCATTGGTTCTCCTACCCTCTTGAACCTTTCATACTCTGAAGAGCTTGTGTTTTTCACTTTTCTTTTACAGCTGGAGTTTCTGAAAACTTACTCTTTTTTTTCCTGCCTCATGCCTGGAGACATTTTTCTTCTCAGAATGTTTAAATTCCCTTGCACTGCAGGGCAAAGGAGCTGATGCATGTTTGCAACTTAATCAGGATATTGTCAGGTTTCTTCCCCAGTCCAACATGCACTAGGAGAAAAAGGCTTAGAAATGACAGAAAAATCTGTGACATGGTACATGGCAAGAAAGCACCTTGTGTTTCCAGGGCCACACTGGGAGTTGAACCCTACAGAGGTCTAGTTCTTTTTTTGGCATTGATTTCTGGTCTGACCTTTGCCCAGTTGTTAAATCACTGATTTTCAAAGGTGCTGAACGACTGCCAGTAGGTCTTTTGTGACTGAGGTCAGTAAGAGCTTGGCAGCTGGAAGCCAGAATTTCATCTACTCACTTCAGTTGCAGCTGTGGGTGTTTCAAAAATCATATAGCTGGAGAAGGCAGACTAGACTAGGGGAAAGGTTAAGTCAAAAACAAGTTGGAAGCAGTTTTAGCTGTGCTTAGTTACTTCAAGATGTGATTCTGATTCAAATATTGTCAGACAGATTAGTGACTAATCTGATAAAGAAATTAATTATTTGTCAGTAAAAGCTGTTCTATGGAGTGAAGGATTGATTGAAAATGAAATACAGGACCTTAGCACCTGACATAACTTATGTTAACAGAGAAGATCAGAATTGTCAGATCACACCACAAAATAAGGCCATAAAAACTGTGCTACTGGGTCTTTGGTGGGATGCCTTACACGGTTTTGATACTGTCTTACACACTGTGGGTCCAGTATCATCTGTTAGGAAATGGATTGAATTTTGAAGTTTGAAATCCAAAACAATGTGAAGTACCTGGAGTATTTCATGGAAGGCATCTCTGAAATCTAATTTAAAATAACAATTCAGTTGAAAGCTCAGTTTCACATTTTTCTGCAAATACTCTTCGTCTACATCTACTTCCTGTTACATGTATGGAGCTGGGGAATTACCCTCAATAAAAAACAATATAAACCACAGAAGGCTCAAATCCTATAGCTAATTGTGTATTTAGTGCCAGAAAAATGTTTAATCCAGCCAAACATACAAATATGTATCTATAATTTTCATTGACATTAAAATTACTGCATATCCTGAGAGCAAAGACTAAAAGAAGCTGCATTTCTGGATGAAGGCTGGATGGAATTGAGCTGCAAGAAAGGAGAGGGGATTTAATGATTGACTTGCATACACCCAAGAGTGCTAAAAAATGGATATTACAAAAGGAGTGCCCAACACAGCAGCTGGGCTGTTTGTAATGAACTTGCTAAAGGATGAACTTCCTTCCGCACCAAAGTTTAGGAGTGTGGGAGTATTGTGAAGCAAATCTCCACTGGCATAAATTGTCATAGGTCCAGTGACTTCAGTGTGGCTAAAATGGTTATGCTAGTAAAGAATTAGACTCTACCTGTTTGTCTAATGTTTCATTTTGGAGAAATCATGCTGAGCCTTCACAAACTGCAGAAATGAGAGCACTTTCTGCATCCACATTTAAATTCATCTTCTATGCCTCTCCCCAGTTATAAATAGAACTGGTTTTGAAGAGCTCAAACAGTATGATCATTTCTCATTCACATTTCTTGTCAGTAAAAAAAATAGACTTTCATTTCCCAACCCCCCCAAATATTCTAGCCCTGTTGATGTTTTGATTTGTTTGGGCTTTATGTCATCATGATCTCTCAAACAGAAATAAAAGCAAGCTGTCCTCAACATGGACTTTTGTTTCATTTCTACATAATGAAAAGCTTTTAGTTTTTCACAAATGCTTAGTTTTTCTCATCAGGTGATGAGATGATGCAGGGCATTTTCCTATACTTTCCTAATCAGGCAGATCATAAATATAATTCCAAAAGGGATTGGATGTTTAGATAGCTAACTAGGCCTAGGCTAATTTAATCATTAGTAATTGATGATTTAAACTGGCAATTTCTAGTAAGGATGTTAATTCATATCAGATATCAGGAGAAAAAACAACTATGTGATGTGATTCTGGCTGAGGTGAAGTTGTCTTCCTTGGTGCCTGGAGCCTGGAAGTCCCAGATATAAAGCAGCAGGGAAAGGGAATGATGGATCTGACCCTGAGTAACATTTCAGATCAATTCTTTGCAAAATTTTGTTTTTTAAAAAGCTAAGCTGTCTTGTCTTCTGACGAACTCTAATTGCAAATATCAGTTGTGTTCAGAGAAGAATCTGTTCTATAGACTGTTTTCTTCTAAAAACAGCTATTCTGACTTCTTTTTCAAAGCTTACATTTCCTGTTTTGGTATCTATTTTTTCATCTTCCTCTTTAAGCTGTTCTTCACAATTTCATTACCCGAAGAATCACATCTTTTCCTTGTTGTTTCCCTAAGTCAGTGCTTCTCCTGATACATCTTTACAATTATTGCTTGACCTTTACAATATGGAAAATTTAGCAGGGAGTCACTGGGAGAGTCTCTCCAGGAGAAACACAACTTCTGTGTCATGGGGAGGTGGGACAACAAACTAAATGAAATTGCATTGAGTGGGAGATGAGTGTGTGCACACAGCACTTGAAGATGCTGGAGGCAGAGGCTTCCTCCATTACCCCATCCTTCCTCATCACCCCCCAGACAAACACATCCCCTCTCAAATTCCCAGATTAACAAGGTTAGGAATACCAGGAAAATCTCCTTGCCTGTGGAGGTTTTTGTAGATTTTTTTTTACATTCAGCTTAGATTTTCTCAGATGTTTTCTTTCTGTTATCAAGTGGGTATTTGGGATGAGTTTTCCCTCAATGCACCCAGATCAGATTTCACATTTTCCTTCATATAATTTAATTGTTTGTCTTCCCATGTCTCTATTCTATCAAGTTCCTTGTATTATTGGCCTGTCCACTCTGGTGTCCATGATTTAGCATGTCATGATTTAACATCCCTATCTGGCATCCATCCCTTTTAACCCCACCTGGAGATTTTATTGCAGTGGCTTTATTCTCAGTTTCTGACCAATTCCACTTGCTCCACAACTGTGAAGGAGTTTACCTAAATTCAAACCCTTGGTCTTTGTCCTTTACAAATCTTAGCAAGAATTCCAATGCACATGTTTCCAGCAACCTCAGACAAAGCCTCTGCTTGAGTCATCCAGAAAGCATTGCACCGTTTTGGGGAAATTCAGCATTCACAGCTGCCTCTTCAGTCCCATGGAAAGGAAAGGATTGGGAATGGATATATGTATGAAAAGAGACTGGCAGGAGGCATTTGTGGGGTTTTTCACACTGGAAAGTGTTATGGGGCATGAATGCAAAGAGGAACTCAGTATCTAAAAGGAGTATGGAAGTAAAGCTCCTTCCTGCACCTTGATGACTGTCCTGGAGAGGAGCGGTTACACTCCAGTGTGAAAGGAGGAGGCTGGAGGCACAAACCCTTGGAGCCACAGAATATGGGGACAGTGGGGAGACCCCCACTGGGAACAGCTGTCCCTGAAGGATTGTCCCAGTGACACAGGCCAGCCCATTCTGGGGTTGTAAGGGACCAACCACAGCCCCATCCCTGCACTCTCAGGGGAGAGGAACTGGGAAAGAAGGGGGAATGCAGGTGGGAAGGAGGTGTTTAATTTTTATTTCTGTTTCTGATTACCTCAATCTATTATAACTGATACTAGATTGAGCTACCTTTCCTAAGTCAAATCTGTTTTGCCCATGGTGGCAATTGGAAAGTGATTTCTCTTTGTCTTAAACTGAGAGATTTTCCATCCTATTACTTCCACCTGATCTCTTGGGAAGGGGAGGGAGACAGCAGCTGGATGAGAGCGTGGCCCTTGGCCAATGCTTACCCACCAGTATCATCTCATACATAAAAGAAAAAAGGTTAATTTACATTCCTCCAAAAGCCTCAAAATCTCAAACTATGCAGCAAGAACCACCTCAGGCTATGAAAACAAGGACAATAAGAATTGAAGGGACAAGGATTCAGTTTAGGGATGACAAATTGAAGGAGGATCAAATGAATCCAAGGTCATGGCTTGCCTCACCTAGGTGAGCTCAGCTCCTCTTCCAAACCCTCTGTCAGACAAACCATGCCAATCCTTTCCAAGTAATTCTGCTTTACTTTCAAAAGCCAATGTCTATTGCTATTGTCAATAAAACATAGGAGGAAAAAAAATGAATTATTGCTAAAATTGAGATGAGTTGTTTTGGCATAGAGATTAGAAATGTTCCTAAAAAAGAAACAGTTTAGAAAATAGCATATCTTTGCTTAATTCTGTTTATTCCACATCTGAAAGGACAATGTCTGCAGTTTTCATGCACAATGTATGTGAGAATTTATATCAAGTCATATCGTAGAGGTCATTATTTTGCTACTCAGAGACACTTCAAATACATCAGATGACATCTGAAATCATAAAATACCAACTTCAGCCACCAGGAGACTCCTCTTGATGGGGTGAAGGTGCAGATGCTTTCCCATGTCACTCAGTGGCATACTTGGAAAGAGATCTTTGTGTTGGTACCCAGCAGTCTCGAGTATTTACACATCTGTACGAGCAGGTGTGGGGTTAAGTCCCAGAACACATTTTATACAAGGCAAGTGATAGACCAAGACATATTTGTTTCCTAACTCCATAATTAGGCTCCCAAATGAGTGACTGTTGATTGCTTAGCACTTTTTAAAGCCTTAAGGCTGCAACTTCTGCAAAATTAATGAAAGTGGTTTCAGGGGAACTTTACAGCTTGCACAGAATCTAAAAGATTGTAGTCCTCAGGAATATTGCTCCTTCTAACCAAAAGCAAAGATCTGGATCCACAGAAAGATAAATGTAAAAATAATTCAGAGAAGTTACAGAATCTTTAAATTTGACTCATATGGAGATAAAAAAAATAGTGGCTGACAAAATGTAAATGCACATTTTAATGTCTAGATAGCAAGAATATGACTTTAGTCAATGATTTTCTCATTTTGATTTATTTAGTCATAAGTTTTTCATGGATATTGATCTCAGAAAGTTTAAATGGGTTTCTTTCTATCTCAGGACAGATAGAACATGGTAGGAGGCCTAAGCTGTCTCAGTTCTGTTTTTCATTCTTCTCCCATGTCAAAAAATAAAAACCCCAGCATGTTTTGGATTTCATTCATTTGTTTATTGTTTGACAACTCCTGAAGTTAATACTAATATTAACACAGGAGCTGCCAGACTGAATCCATCCAGCAATCTCTCTTATTCAGTTCTATCTCCAGGGAAGCTCGGTGCTGGAATATGAAGGTACAAAAAGACGTACGAGCGGGCAGGTAAGGAATAAATTGGTTTCTTTTAAAATATATGTTATAATAAGAAAGATAGCAGTGATATCTAGCCAAGGGTTCATCTATTCAGTAGAATTATGCTCTGCCTTATTTTTGTCACCAGTTTTCCTAGAAATTTAGAGAAGGAGTGCAAACAAGAATGCCCAGTGCAAGTGCCTCTGACCTTTGGAAATAATTGGATGTGGATCCAAACGTGGCAGCCCTATCATGTACTAAAGTCTTTTAAAATCATCCTATCTATCAGCCAGACAGGGAAAGAGAAACATGGAAGAAAAGGTCACATTAGCAGGAAGCAGCTGGCATGATTCCACAAGGTTCATATTATTTAGTAGGACCAGTTTCTGCTCTTCAAATTCCAAATTCATGCCAAAATCTGGTTGCACAAACATGCACAGAATTTCACACTTTGATATGTACTGTATCAGGGTGACATTTCAGAAATTATATGCAAGGACTTACACTCATGTGACTGTAAATAATAGCAGTCCAGCTCCCCAGGGATGGCACTAAACTCCTACTACATCCTCTGCAAACACTGCCACGAGGCACTGCAGATTGGCTCTGCAGTGTACACACACATAAACCACCTTGCTGTAGTTGAAAGGCTGCAGCATTTATTACAGGAAAGGATTATAATGATGCAGTTTAAACACTGTTAACTAAACATGAATTGATGAGGGGAAAAAAACAGCTTAGTAAGAGATTAGTTCTTCCTTCAGCATAGGGACAGCAGTGCTTTTACCATTAAAAAAATTCATTTTGTGTTTCCAGAGTTGCTTTTTCCTTGGGCTCTTAAGGAAAAGGGATTTCCCAAACCACTATAGATCACTCCTATAACCCAAAACATTCCTTCTATTTTTGAGCCAGTACATGAGGCATTGAATAATGAGCCACAAATCTTCTGGCAGAAATCCATGGACAGTAATATGGAGATAGCTCAGCTGACTTTATGCCTGCATTACTGCTGGGGTGCAGACACTTGGAGGCCTTGTGGGAAGCCAGAACATCCATTTCAGGAGGAATCTTGCATGCACAGAGCTAAGCCCTCCTCCAGCTAGTTTGCACTCTGAACTGACAAGGAGTGAGAGGAGAAAGGGAAAAGTAGATCAGAAAAGCATAAAGAGACAGCAAATCTTCAGGGGGCTTGCTGGTAAATCCCACTGACTGTGTTATCACCCATCACCAAGATAATTTATTGTGCCTTTTTCCAGCAATCCAGTGACAGAAAAGTGCTGAGTGCAGAGGGGATTATCTCTGTATGGGAACTAGTTCTGTCCTCACCACAGCTAGTGAGGAATGGTGAGAAACCTCCCAGGTCTAAGTAGATCATATCCGGAAATATGATCTGAAGCTTGAGGTGTTCATCTGAACATCTCTGGATTCCCAGATGAGTTGTACCCTAATTCAACCATCACAGAGTATCCTTTGCAAACCTCTTTCATTTTGTCTTCCTGATCTGGTATTTGATGGATAGAACCATAGGATTGTTTAGGTTGGAAAAGACCTCTAAGGCCATTGAGTTCCACCATTAGCCCTGCACCACCATGGTCACACTAAACCAAGTGCAAATGACCAAAGATCAAAGGACCCCAATACTTAGAGGTCCTTCAGTGTGGATCTCCACAGAACCTTGCTGTTTCACCAGTCTCAAAGATCTCTTTCAGAGTGGTAACTACCCCATCACTACAGACAGAGAAAAAAATACCTCCAAAAGAAATCTAGAAATGCAATTTTTCATCAGGAGTGCTCACATCACCTTCCTACACAGATTTTAATCTGACATCTCTTAACAAGTAAAGACAGACCCAGCAGAGTATTTTCTTCTATATACCCTTATAAACATCACCAATTCTCCCAGAGCAGCTTCCTGTTTAGATGAAACATCTAATTTTTGTTTTCTTCAAGTAAAAAATTCTTCTTTTGTACTAGTCTCTGGGAGTGGTCTCTCTGTGTGTTCTCAATGACATTTCTCTAGATCAAGCCATAGACTCAAGGATTATTTTTTTGTTGTTGTTGTTCTGTGGGTTTTCCCCCCTTTCCACAAGCTGATTGGAGACAAATCAGTCTCAAGATATACTGATGTGTCTGAAGACACTTTTTAAGCAGAAAGAAAAACTCATCAGTCACATCGCTTGATCTGAAACATTCACTCAACTCCACTACTGACAACTTGGAGCTCATCCAAAGGATCTGTGCTCCATATTGTGTTCAGAAGCAAATATTCTCTAAAGAAATGTTTTTGCATGTTAATGACTTACTTGCCTTCAGTAAACAGCTACACATGTCTATAGAAATTATACCGGGTTTAAGATTCTGTTGGTAACAGCTTTAATGCAACATCATACATTATATTTTCAGATGCAGCAATCTGTCTCATCCTAATTTTGGGACTGCTAAGATCATCCTTACTAAGTCTATAAATCACAGAGCAGCTGCAGTTACCTGTCACACAAAGGCTGGGCAGGAGCTGCTTATGCTCCTCCTTCACAGCACTGCCAATGCACCTTAATAACAATTCCTAGGTAGAACTGAGACAAATCACCAATCCTTTCATTTAAAATGTGTATTATCCATTGTGAGAAATTCTTCATAACCTCTGGATGAGCAGGGAAAAAAAAAAAAAAAAAAAAAAAGAAAAAGTTGCTTTGCTATTTGTTAACTGTAGTGAACCTTAAAGGAACAGGGACTAAAGGAATGGGGTCTAAAGGAATGAGGAAAAGCTTTCCTGAATGAAACATCCCAATTCTGCACTCTTTTAGGACAGTAAGCATCATGTGAAAATTCCTCTCAGATTCCTCTATGTTGGGGGTATATTTCTTCTGAGAGCAGTTTTGCTCACATTTTAAACCTGCCCTACATTCCTTCCATGATTTTCTTGCAAGATGGTTTAATATGAAACATTCCTGAGGTACTCAAATTTATTTATATTTCAGGAAATATTTTTTTCCCCACAAAATAGGTTTATTAAACTAAGCCCAAAAGTAAAATCATGCTCTGACAAATTTAGACCAATATTCTGAACCCATATTTCCATCTCTTATGACTTTATGCTAATCAGAAAAACAACTTTGCTCCTTTCAGTGGAACAACTTCATTTCTGATGTGTTACAGAAATTTCTCCTCCTATGCCATAGAAATTAGATATTCACCAGCAAAGAACTGTGAATAAGGCTCAGTTCACCTAATTGTAGTTATCTCATTGAGTCTTCCAGGCATCTGTAGCAGAAAATGCATCCATTAGGGAAGGTCTAAACAGGAATAAAGGGTTTGGCTGTCTCCATGTGCAGTTAATAGCTCCACAAATGGCTCCATCTCAGTGAAATATAGACTGTAAAACGCAGGAAACAAAATCTCTAGCATTGTTTTCATAGATTATAATTAATAAAAGGAAGGAGTTAAAAAATGCTCAGTCTCTGTCAGTTATAAACATGGAATTACTTCCTTTTTGGATTACTCTTTGCTCGTACTGATTTCTACGATAGATGTGTTCTGCCATATATGTACTGTACCATATTCTGGTCACAGTCTCCTTTCCCTAAAATATCCACACTATGGGTAAAAGAAAATAAATTATATATTTCCTTTCATTACATCAGGAATATTTAATAAACAAATGCAATTCAAGTGTAGGTAGGTAGGTAGGTAGGTAGGTAGGTAGGTAGGTAGGTAGGTAGGTAGGTAGATAAATATAATATATGCATGACCTCTTTACAGCCTAGAGTGGCTCATTTACAACTATATAATGAAATGGCCTTCAAGCTTCTGGGTTATTCCCTGAAAGAGAATGAAAAGTATAATTAGGGTTAATTTCTCATAAAACCTTTCCAGAATATTTTTATGTGCAAGATAATAGGTTACTTTCCAAAAAGGAAAATAAGGAAAGGTAAGGCAACAATGATAGTGGAGACTCATGTGTCCTAGAAGACTTTTTCTAGGTCACTGTGAGAGAACAGGACATTACAAAGGCAAAAGAGTTTTAGATTTCTTCAGGGACCCCCAGATGTGTCCTTCCAGCACAGAATGCCTCATTATGCTCCTGCAGCACTATGTGCATGTGTGGAGGGTACCAAGGAATTGACACCATTGCTGGGAACAATGGAACAGCCTCTCGCATCACATTGTCCATTTCCCCAGACAACAGCTCTGATCTTAGTCTCTGCTAATGTCCTGAGTAGTCTGCTAAACACCTGCTACAGCACATGATTAAATTTTACTGTGTTGGCATTAAATCTGCAGTGCCAGGGGGCATTGCAGATGTTCCTTTTAGATGCATCAGAAAGGAGAGCTATGACGCAATATAACCAGTGTCTCCAGGGTACTCTTTCAAGCCCTGACATAAGGACCTTCTTAAAATTTCAGTGTTCTGCTTTCAGTAACATCTAGAGGCCACATCCAGAACATAAACAAGGGAGATGGCTTTCCTTACTCTGAGACATTGTTAATGATTTCAGACATTATTAAAAACTGTCCAGCCCTGGAGGTGTCAAGACCAGATTGAACGGGGCTCTGTGTCTCGTGAAGGTATCTCTGCCCATGGCAGAGGCTTGGAACTAGATGATCTTGAAGGTTCCCTCCAACCCAAATCATTCTATGATTTCATGATTTTCCTGAGTCTTCTTATTCAAGAAATAATTTTAATTTATTTAGATTTTATTTTGCTTTCAAACTCTAGTTATTCCTTTATTGACAATGCCCTGATCACTTCTACTGGTGCTGTTAAGCTTTAAATAAGTATTTAGCTTTAGTAAAAATTTATTTCATCCACAGTTTTGGATAAAATTATGCCCAAGGCATGATTAACTCTATGGGAAATTGTATTGACTCTCCTTACTGCAGTTTAAAAAAAAAGGGAATATGTGGGAAGTATTATTATACATCTGGACAGATTACTCTTCATTTGTTTTTAGAAGAATATGTATTATATGTGGTTTAAGTTGATCCCAAAAGTTAGACCCCATCTGAAAACTCCAAATGCTAATATTATGGATTTTGTAATCACAGCTCAAAGCTATGTAAGTTTTTCAGCTTTAGCCTTATGGGATAAAATCTGGGCTTTACTGAAGTCAACTCCCTCTGAGTTTATCAGAAAGATAGTGTCAATCCCACAGAACAGTGCAGCAGGAGACAAGATGAAGTTACCTGAACTTCCTTGTTCTCCGCCATGAAATATATCTCAAGCAAGTAAGATTTTCACTCACAGGTGCTTAGAACACACCAGAGGGGATATAAGTGAATCACCTAGACTTGCTTATCTGCTGCTTATCAAGCTGAATCATTTAAATAATTTCCATAATACCTTCGATGTTTCCTTAAGACAAAAACCTCTCACAGCCCTTGGAAAATATTACAATACACCTCAGGGCAGGGCATCAGGGAGAACTACAATTTACTGTCCTCCTATCAATGTAATTTAGCATCAGTAAGGACACCATGGTTTTAGCAGGATTCTCAAGTATGGTTACTCAAACATGGACATTTCTAATTCAAGTGTTCAAGTGCAGGTGTCAAAGTTATTTCAGAAGTTTTGAGAGCCTTAAGATGTATGAAGTGGAATTTGTTTAGCTAAATGAGAATATTTATAGAGTTAGGCTTTTATTTCTAAGCAAGCCACTCTTGGATGCCTTTGCAGCCAGCAAAGAATTAGTAGAGCTACTATAGTTTGCAGCATGATTCATCTCACTCTCAGTGAGATAGCTGCATTTGTTAGGATGAATCATGCACTAATCTCCATGGACTATACTGATCAGGTCACCACTGAGTAGAATAAAAGCCCGGGCAAGTGGCAGACACCTAATGTTAGGTCAGATGAATCATCTAACTAGCAGGCTTCCAGCCTAACCTTCCTGGGGCATTATTTGAGTTCCCCTTAATGCTTCACTGGGACCATCAAGGGCCCTTAGTCCATCATCAGAGTTGAAGGTATGGCTACATTGATACCAAAAATGGGAGGTAATAGAGCTAATGGAGCTGTGTCTTTGACCAGGTGCAGGAAATGTGGAGGACTGTCAAGGCACTCAGCTGACCTTGCTGTGGGTTTTATGGCTGGATAAGCCACCTGCTGCCAGATCTATACATTGATTAAAGGAAAGATCCTGTACACTGAGTTTTGGTAATCATTACAGAGGTGTCTAACTTACCTTTCACCTCTGTGAAACACTTCCTCACTCTGGAGACGCACCAAGTTTGTTTCTCAGGCTGTTCTTCAATGAGACTCTGTGGTCAGAAGATGCAATAGATCAACCCTATGATGAAGGTCAACACCACAGCTCCCACTCTGCTGAGAATACACATCAAAATAATGCATTTATAGCAAAATTTAAATATTTGATTCTGAAAAAAGTCAAAGTCAAAAGGTCAGAAATTTTCTGCTGAGTTTTCTTCTAAAAGAGAATTCCTGAGAAAGAACGTGAAAAACATGATCTGCAAAGCATTTCAAGTCACAGTGTGTTCTGACAGAAAAAGTTATCATAGAGCTTTTTCTAACCTCAAGCTTTTTCTAACCTCTTTTGATGTTAGCATACTTGTATATCTCTCAATATGTAAGCTTGTTAAATTATTATAAGTTAAAATTAATGTTATTGTTAAGGACAACCAGATCTCCCTCAGGTAGGCTGGCAGCATGCAAAGCCAGCTTTATTCTGGCCTATTTATATAACATTTTTATTTTGATTTATTATTGGCTGTGACATTTAAGCAGAGCATGTTCCAAGCAAGTCTGTGAGTGTGGACTTACTGCACTTACAAAGAGCAGGTGGAGAAAGAAAACAGTAAAATTTGTCCCCACCTAAGTTAATTTAGAAGAGACATCTGCAGTTTCTGAATATTCCACTCATGCAAGTAATTCAGTCTCTAAGTTTAATCATTTCAAATGCTTCTATGGATATCAGACATCTAAGAAAAAACCTCACTAGGAAATAAAACAGCTGGGACAACACCTAAGCTCTGCAAAGAAGGAAATGCATCATTCTGGAGAAGACTCAGAAGGATCAGAGAGACTTCATGTCTTTCAGTGCTTCAGGTTTTGTGAATAACCGAAGAAAATAATTCTATACTGGAAACATACTTGGAGGTACATCTAGCAAAAATGCTCTCAAAGTATAAGGGTTTTCAAAGGATCCCATTGATACCTAGACCAGGATAAGGTTAACAGTTCATTTTCCTCGTTCTTCCATACATGCTGCATATCTACACAACAAACTAATATCATGAACTCACATCAGGAGTGAGAGATTAATTTTGAGCTCTGAGCCAGTGCACTAGAGCAGAACAAACAACAATCAGATAAGAATGACACATCTGTGGTTCCATTATGCTGCTGGTTTTCCCACATTACAATCCTTGGCATGGCTGCCCCAGTACAAACCACCAGCACAGGCTGGTGACACAACTGGTGGTACGAAGTTTACAGCTGCTCCATGGCAGAATGACATCATCCCAGCTGCAGAGGCTCCATCCATTGCTACTTTGCTGGCATTTTGAAGTGGCACAGTTTAATGAACTGATGGTAGTCAGCTGTTAGCACCAGGGCAGAGCTCTGACATGACCAGCACATTCCTTTTGAAACAATGCAAAAAATAGTAATTTAAAAATAGAAAAAATAAAGCTTCATTGATGAAAGAACAATCAGTAAGTCATCAGCATGTTCTTACCAGTCATGAGTTTGCACTTAGTTTCTGCAGACAAAGCTCCTGCTTTCAAAATCAGGGTTCATCTCATCACTTAACTCCTTCTTATCTAAGATCTAGTCTTCCTGAGATGTTTTTGGATAGCAACAGCAGAGCTTGGAACAGAACATTTAGATGCTATTTTGCTTAGGGTAAACATATAGGAACCAGGATGCACGAACTTAATTTATACTAACAAATTATGCTTGTTTAGGGTGGTTCTCTGTCACTGGGACACCTTGGCATGGAAAAGACTACTCTAACACATCCAAACCAGCTCTCTTACCCTCCAGTAAAATGTAACTGCATGGAAACTGCTTATTTGGAATTGTTTCTTGCCTGTGCTAATTATTGAGCTGTGATAAGGAACAATTTGGGACAGTGCTGGTTGGCTAAAAGAACACCAGGAAAAATGCCAACAATCTAACAAGGTATGCAACTGAGTTTCAGTGACAAAGGACAGTTCCTGACTCCGTGTAATTTGCTGGCATAGACATAGTCCCAAGGATTTAATTCTTGTGTTTTGCGGAGAAAAGAAGAAACCTCACAACTTTATAAAAGTTGTAAACCCCGGTATGTTTATTTACGACGCGCGCTGGACGCAAGTCCCCCAACAAGGCATGCGTGCCTCTGAAGACCTCGGGTCTTCTTTTATCCCCCTTCCAAATGCATATGCATACAGTTTCACAATAAGTTCATGCATATTCATTCCGCGTGACATTTAGCACCAGTTGTTCTTTATCAAAGGAATTTCTAAGTCGGGGGCAAATCGACCTTGTGGTCTTTTCTGTTTTTCTTTCTCTGTCTCCTTGCTGTCTCGGCATGCGAGTTTTTCCTTCAGCTTTGGCCTCACAGACTTTTCACCTTTCTTAGACACTTCACCTAATTCAGAATGGATCTTTACTCTGTCTCATTTGGTTCCCACAGGTTTGGGTGTCACAGTGTACCTTGGTTGGAAAGAGGCTCTGGAGAGCTCCAGGACTGTCAGCCAGACCTCGGTGTCAGGGATGATCATGGAGGAGATCATTCTGAGGGTGATCTTGCAGCAGATGCAAGACAACCAGGGCATCAACCAGAATAGGTACATGAAAGGCAGGTCCTGTCTGACCAAACCAGATCTCTTCGTTTTACAAGGTGACCTGCTTAGGTGGATGAGACAAAGGTTGTGGATGTATCTAACTGGAGTTTAGTGAAGCCTTTGACAATATTTCCCACAACATGCTCCTGGAGAAACCGCCTTGATTCAAATTGATGTAAATTCATCAAATTACTTGATGGCGAGGATAGCTAGAGGTGGTGAATGGAGTTAAATCAAACTAGCATGTCGCAGTCGAGGCGGTCACGACATTAAAGCAGAGACCACAAGCACACTCAGTCTTCTTAGTCTCAGTTGTCAACCGTTAGCACCGTTTGCAACCGTTAGCAACCATTGGCAACAGTTGGCAACACTTTATTAGTGAAAATGGCTGATACACTTTCCAGTTGTTTCCCCTCCAGTCGCAGAAGGCTCCCATCTTTCCTCTCTCGATCTCCTTGGTTCAGCTTCTTCCTCTTACTTCTCGCTCCTTTAGCAAACAGGCCCGCTGCTAGCCCCTTCTACACTAGCAGACAATCACTACTGGGGCTCATGGCTCAGTATTAGGTCCAGTCCTGATTAATATATTTCTTAATCCAGATGAGGTGACTGAAGGTGCATACAGCAAGATCACAGTTTCCACCAAGTTCAGCGGGAATGTCAATGTGCTGAAGGGTAGGAGGGCAATGCAGAGGGATGGGAAAAGGCTGGTTTGACAGTGTAAGGTTAGTGGAATGAGGTTCAATAGGAAAAAGGATTGAGTCTTATACTTGGGCTATGAAAAGCCCCTGTGGTGCTCAAGGCTGGGGCCAGAGTGGTGGGAAAACCAACAGGAGCTGGAATGTGCCCATATAGCCATGAAGGCCAGCGCCATCCTGGCCATCTCTTTCAGCAACAGTGTGGCCAGCAGGACCAGGGCAGTCATTGCCCCTCTGTACTAGGCACTGGGGGGGGGGCTACAGCTCATGGGTTGTACGCAGATCTGTGCCCCTGATAAGACGCCATCAGTGAGAGATGCCTTTGTGCGAAATGAGGTGCCAACGAGGCCATGTACCAAAGTCAACAACAGAGATTTTATTTAACAATAAATGTGAAGTAGAGAGATAGAAAGGAATAGAAAAGAGAAGGATGAGAAGGAGAGAGGCTGGAAAGAAGAAGGGGGAAGGAGGGGGCCAGGATGGATACATCAAGAAGAAGACAGATACCACGCTTGGGTCCCACAGCATCTTGTCGGTTGTTCGTCACCCTGGGCTTCTCAGTGGTAACAGGTCCCAGTGGCTCCTATGGAGATGGAGGTGGGGGCACCAGGAGGATGTGATGGAAGTATCTTCACAGAGGCACAGGGCAAGGCCTCTAAAGAGGTCCCCAGATGTTTTGTTACTGTGCACATCCTGCACCTCAGTGAGCGCCTCTGCCTCAGCGTGCCCCCCACAGATTGCAGGGGCGGCAGGCAATGGCCCTGGCTTGCTGCTGACCCTCTGCAGAGCCTTTCAGCTGTACTTTCCAGGGAAGGTGATTCCTGGGCCCTGTCAGCAGCCATAGTGCCCCAGTACAGAAGGTGGCATAAGGTCTCGGTAGCGCCTGCCCACAGGGCACCCAGACTGTGCTCTGGGTCGGCTCCCAGAAGCTTCTGCGGCTGCTGGGAGAGGGGGCATTTTGACCCTTGCTGCTCTTGGCATTTCAGGGCTGAGTTGCCACGGAGGTATCACTGCCAGTGAAGGGCCATGGAGAGGTGGCAAGTCTGTCACGGATAATCTTTGTGGCTGTGAGACTGTGCTGCTGCGGAGCACTGAGTGCCCTCCCTGCAGGCTGTCCTTCAGAGATCCGAGTCCTACAGAACTGAATGAGGTGACTGCTCTGGGGACCCGTCTTTCCCCATGGAGGGGCGTGATGGTCACCCATGTGACCTCCGCCGCTGCCTGCGGCGGCATCTGGGGCACCTGTGGGAAGTAGGGGCAAGTGAGAGACGGGGGCGGCTCTATGGGCACACAGTCTCCACTCATGTTGGTGAGCCCAGCTCTGGCCCCAAAGGCAGTGATGGCCACAGCAGCCAGCCCAGGCTGGGTTCCCAGCTGTGCTCGCTGTCTCTGGGCCATTCCCTCACCCAGGCCATCCTGGCACGGGCTCCTCCCCAGAGCAAGGCCTGGAGCCAGGCCTGGCTGCCGCTCTCTGCCCCCAGCCCTCCCCCAGGTCCCACTGCAGCCTTTCCCTCCATTCCTGTCCCTCACCTGTCGCCGCTTGGACAGCAGCGGCTGCCCCTCATGGGACTTGCTGCTTGGGTTCATGTCATGTCTCTTCGACATCTTGGAAGTGTTCTGATGAGCACTGGCCAAGATCACTCTGGGGAGCTGCTTCCTCCTAAGGAGCTGCTGCCTCGTGAGAGAGCTGCTCTCCTGAGAGCGACAACACGAGAGGTTTGGCCCTACAAGAGCCCGACGTGTCACAGCATGTGGCAATGTCACAATGCCCTCTGGGCACGATGCAACTGTTGGTCACAAAGGCCTGGTAGGCACAGCCACCCCTTGTCATGGAAAGACATGGAGCCATTCTTGATCACAAAGGCCTTATTTTTGTCCTTTGCCCCTTGATTTGCCTATGTTTTTTCCCCTCCCAATGGCCTGCGGGTCTCCCCCTTGACCCATAATGAGTTCCTACCCTAAACATCCCCAAAGAAGCCTTGTGCCTTGCCAAACTAATTTGCCCACCAAAGGGTGTCCCACCCCTTGGCGACAAACTCATGTAGATAGAAAATCAGGAAGGCAAAAGCTCCCTTAGAATTCCATCTGGCCACTACTGTAAAAGACAATGAATATTGTTTCTTTAAGAAGATTAATGGCAAAGGAATGCAGAACATATTCTCCATTTTTACTGGAGGGAGGGTTGATAATGATCACAAAGAGTGAGGAAAAGGCTGAGGAACTGAATGCCTTCTTTGCACCAGTCTTCAGTAGTCAGAATGGTTATGTGGAGGACAAGCAGCCCCCTGAGCCAGCAGGAGGGACAGGGAGCTGACTAGAGCTCCTGCAATCCAGGAGGAAGTAGAAACTCACTTGCACACCCACCAAGAGAGTGACAAACCTATGGGGCTGCCCAGGAGTCCCTCAGGGTCACTCAGAGAGCCGGCAGAAGAGCTCACTAAGCAGCTCTCTGCCTTTTATTATCAGTCCTGGCCTCTTGGGAAGGTCCCAGATGACTGGAGGTGGCAGTGTGAAACCCATGCCCAAGAAGGACTGCAGGGAGGATGCAGGGAACTGCAGGCCTGTCAGCCTCAGTTCAGGGCCCAGCATGGTTCTGGAGCAGATCATCGTGAGGGGGATCACAGGCCCCAGAGAGGGCAGCTGAGCGATCAGGCCCAGCCAGCATGGGTGTAGGAAAGGCAGGATCTGCCTGAGCAACATGATATCCTTCAATTAATGGGTGACCCACTTCCAGGCTGAAGAAGACGCTTCTTCATGGAGACCCCCTGGTCTTGGGCAAAACCTTGACTTCTGACTTTTCAAGACAGCACACTCTTGAAAAAGCCATCAGCCCCGGGCTTGAGAAGGTGAACTCTTTGCTGGATTAAGAACTGTTGGGACTGGGCCTAACAGTGTGGTGATGAATGGTGTCACATCCAGGTGGTGTCCCCAGGGCTCAGTCCTGTTTATAATCTGTCCTGCGGATGTGGCCAAGGGCATGAAGGGTACCCTCAGTCGTAGATTTCTGACAACACCAATGCGGGTTGGAGTGTCAGTGTGCTGGAAGCTAGGAAGGCACTTTGGGAGAATGTGGACAGGCTTGATCAATGGTGCCATGCCAGCAGGATGAGGTTCAGGAAGACCAAGGACTGGGTCCTGCCCTTGTGTCCCATTAAGGCCCTGCAGCACCCCAGGCTGTGGACAGAGGTGCTGGAAAGCTGCCCAGCAGGAAAGGCCCTGGCAGTGCAGGCTGACAGCGGCCGAACATGAGCCAGTGTGTGCCCACATGTGCAAGAAGGCCAGTGGCCATCTCTGTCAGCAATAGTGTGGCCTGCAGGACCAGGGCAGTGATTGTCCCTCTGTGTGGGGCACTGGGGGGTCAGAGCTCTTGGGTTGTGCGCAGCTGTGTGCCCCTGTTAAGCACCCTTATTGAGAAATGACTCGGTGTGAATTAAGGTGCCAACGAGGCCATGTATCAAAGTCAAGAACAGAGATTTTATTTAACAATAAAGGTGAAGTAGAGAGATAGAAAGGAATAGAAAATAGAAGGATGAGAAGGAGAGAGGCTGGAAGGATGAGGGGGAAGGAGGAGGCAGGGCTGGAGATATCAAGAAGAAGACACACAGCACGCTTGGCTCCTGCAGCGCCCTGTCGGTTGTTCCTCACCCTGGGCTTCTCAGTGATGACAGGTCCCAGTGGCTCCTATGGAGCTGGAGGTGGGACTCTGGATCAGTCTTCCATGGTCACCCCTTTTCTCCAGTCCATGTTGTGAGGATCCAAGGAGGCGTTCTTCTACATGCCATTCAAATGGAGGATGAGCGTGCCTTCCTTCACCTGCAATGCTGAAGTCCAAGAAGCATTTCTCAGCCCCTAATGTGGCCTGGGCACAGGGTGGGAATGCGCGCCACACTAAAGCGGGACTTTAAAGTCAGCTTCTCTGGGATTCAACAAGGCAGCGCTGCCCCCCTTCCTCATCCAGCTCTCCTCGACCAGGCTGTCTTGTAGTTGGCCTGGGGGTGGTGGGCTGGGGTCAGCAGCAGGACCTGCCTGTGGCAATTGGTTGCATTGGGCATTATCCAGCCAAGCATCTGTCCATTGATCTGTCCATCCATCAGTGTACCCACTACAAGCCTCCCTGTGCCATTGCCTCTGGGAGATGAGTGGCCTGAGGGTGAGCAGCAAATTCTTGAGATGTGCCTGGTGCTGTGTCACAATCCGGTCTATGAGCGGGAAGACGTGACGGCATTCTGCTGATCTCAGAGTGCAAAAAACCATCAGAGAAAGGGGACTGATGTATCAATCAAAACAAACGCACCTTTACTGAATGACCACAGCAAATGTGGTAAAGGAATTAGGGAAAAGAACAGAAAAGAGGGAGAAGAAAGAGGGAGGTAATATAGCTACCAAATGTAGAGAGACAAAGTGTTCATTGTCCAGCTGATGGAGTTTACCAAGTCACATCAGAGAGATCTCGAAGTCTCTGCTTAACTCAGGGGTTTTATTATGATAAATCATTGTGGGGGAAACAGGTAAGTCTATTGAAAATTACTGAGGGGGAGAAACAGATAGAATAAAGAATAGATGTAACAGCCCATATTCTCAGCAGAAGGCGAGAACCATTGTCTTCTTGGTGCAATCGACACACCTGCAGGCAAATATCTCGCTTTGGTCAGGGTGGCTCCTCCACACACCTCCCGATGTTAGAGGTTTCAATCTCAGTCCATGGAAAGGGGGAGCTTCTCCGTATAGGTGTCTCGTGTCTCAGCCCTTGAGAGGGAGGCTTCATCCATCTCAGTCTGTCTGTCATGGTGGTAGTGCAGCAGAGGAAAGATTTTCGATGGGGGGCTACCAAAGTTGCCCCAGCAAGTTCATCTGGTCAAGAGGTGGGAAAATTCCTGGGCTATTATCATGAAGCAGGAGCAAGCATAGAGGGCACGTCATCTCCTTGGCAGGCCCTGCTAGAAGCAGTCACTACAGACCCAGCTGTGAACAATCTCTTGCCATGCCAGAACTCTGCTCATGGGCCTCAGGGTCCCAGTGTCTGTCTTTGAGATGGTTGTGAGGCAAATGAGGGGAACTTCAGACTGCTGGTCTCACATGCTGGCAGCTGGGCTCACTCCTCTGGCTGTCCCCTGAGGCAGCTGAAGGAGAAAAGCCGCCTCAGAGCCCGCCGGCCCGTCTTGACAATGGTGCGCCATCGCCGTGGGGCCAGGGACTGCGGCACTGTGGTCATGTTTGTGGTGGGGGAAGGAACACAGCATGCCAGGGGCTGGGAAGGCACTGAGCAAGCCCCTGCCAGCACTGCAGGCCCACTGGGATTTTCCTGGTCAAGGCTGTCCTGGGAAAAGCCAGCTTCCATACATGCTGCATCGGGCTCCTCCGTGGGCTTGGCTGGCAAGGTGCAAGATGAAACCTTTGGGTCTCTGGGCAGTGTCATGGGGAGAGGCTCGCTGTGCCCCTCACCAGAAGGATCACTGTCCAGGGGAGAAGCTGCTGGCTCTGTTTCTCTGTCTTGCACGAGGGGAGACAATGCACATTCTGGCTCGCTATCCCCCTCTCCTGCAGCCTCTCTGTCAGGGAGCTCCTCTTCCTCCCAATTTACTTCTACACGAGTGTCCCGGGATGGCATGTCCTTGTTGATAAAGAGGGACCAGAGGTCTGCAAACAGGGCAGGAGGCATGAGCTGTGCACAGTTTTCGCTCTCTCCTGCACAGTCATTGGTCGAGGTGCAAAGGCTGTATGACATCAAGGTGCGCTCTTCATGAAGGGAGGAGAGAATGTCTTCCTCCAACTCCTCCAGCTCCTCTGCCTTGATGTGCAGAAGGGACTTTGAAGCATCCTCAGTCTCTGTGCACAGCAGCTTGCTGTGGGCACTTTGCTCTGCTGGCCAACGCCTTCCCCTCTCTTCACAGGTCCCACCAGATGAAGATGAAGTGGAGAAGCCCGAGGTTTCCTCAGCCTCTGAGGTGGGGAAAAGCTCACTGGGCCACTCATCCCAGGGATTGCCAGCCAAAGGAGAAGCTGCAGCCTCCTCCTTCTTTGATTTCAATGGGGCAAGCGACACACTCCATGGGTCGCTGACCCCATCTCCTGCAGACTCCATGTTTGGGAGCTCTTCCTCCTCCCACTTTTCCTCTGGCTCCTTTCGACAAGTGTCCGCAGGCCACGAGTTGTCAGAACCAGAGCGTGGCTCTGCTACTGGGGCCGGAGACAGGAGTTCAGAGGAGTTTCCTGTTTCTCCTGTGGAGCTTGGGGTCAAGCTGGGGGTGCTGGGCAGCACCTGGGGCTCTGCATCTGCCTCTTGGCAGAGACTTGACTGCTCCTGGGTGCAGGTGGACTGGATGGAAGTGTCTTCACCGAGGCACAGGGCAAGGTCTCTAAACAGGTCTCTGGTTGTTTTGCCCCTGTGCACATCCTGCACCTCAGTGAGCTCCTCTGCCTCAGTATGCCCCCAGTGCTTCCAGGCAGGCTGGGTCCCTTTGTGGAGCGGCATGGCACCTGCACATGGCAGGGGTGGCAGGCGATGGCCCTGCCTTGCCGCTGACCCTTGCCAGGCCCCTTCACCTGTGCTGTCTGGGGAAGGGCTTTCCTGGGCCCTGTCAGCAGCCGTAGTGCCCAGTACAGAAAGTGGCACAAGCTCTCGGTAGCGCCTGGCCACGGGGCACCCAGACCGTGCTCTGGCTCTTCTCCCAGAGGCTCCTGGGGCTGCTGGCAGAGGGGGCGTCTTGACCCTTGCCAAGGCTGCTCTTGGCATTTCAGGGCTGAGCTGCCACGGAGGTATCACTGTGAGTGGAGGGCCATGGAGAGGTGGCAAGTCTGACACAGACAACCTTGCTGGCCGTGTGTCTGTGCCACTGTAGGGCACTGAGTGCCCTCCCTGCAGGCTGTCCTTCAGAGATCCGAGTCCTGTGGATCTCAATGAGGTGACCAGTCTGGGGACCCGTCTTTCCCCATGGAGGGGCGTGATGGTCACCCATGTGACCTCCGCCGCTGCCTGCGGCGGCCTCTGGGGCACCTGTGGGAAGCAGGGGCAAGTGAGAGACGGGGGCGGCTCTATGGGCACACTGTCCCTCCTCGTGTTGGTGAGCCCAGCTCTGGCCCCAAAGGCAGTGATGGCCACAGCAGCCAGCCCAGGCTGGGTTCCCAGCTGTGCTTGCTGTGTCTGGGCCATTCCCTCACCCAGGCCATCCTGGCACGGGCTCCTCCCCAGAGCAAGGCCTGGAGCCAGGCCTGGCTGCCGCTCTCTGCCCCCAGCCCTGCCCCAGGTCCCACTGCAGCCTTTCCCTCCATTCCTGTTCCTCACCTGTCGCCGCTTGGACAGCAGCGGCTGCCCCTCACGGGACTTGCTCTGGGTGTTTGCCTCGTGTCTCTTGGACATCTTGGCAGTGCTCTGAGGAACAACGGCCAAGATCACTCTGGGGAGCTGCTTCCTCCTGAGGAGCTGCTGCCTCGTGAGAGAGCTGCTCTCCTGAGAGTGACAACACGAGAGGTTTGGCCCTACAAGAGCCCTCCCTATGTGTCACCACACAGACCCATGTCACAATGGCCTCTGGGCATGATGCAACTGCGAGTCACAAAGGCCTGGTCGTCATGGCTGCCCCTTGTCATGGAGAGATATGGAGACCCCCTTGATCACAAAGGCTTTTTTTTTGTCCTTTGCCCCTTGACTTTGCCTATGTTTTTTCCTCTGCCAAAATGCCTGTGTGTTTCCCTCTCCCATGATGTGTTCCTACCCTAAACATCCCCAAAGAAGCCTTGTGCCTTGCCAAACTGCTTTTCCCTCCCAAGGGCTCTCCCACCCGTTGACTTCCCCCAATGTAGATAGAAAATCAGGAAGGCAAAAGCTCCCTTAGAACCTCATCTGCCCACTTCTGTAAAAGACAATAAATATTGTTTCTTTAAGAAGATTAATGGCAAAGGAATGCCAAGGACATTCTCCATTTTTACTGGAGGGAGGGTTGATAATGATCACAAAGAGCGAGGAAAAGGCTGAGGAACTGAATGCCTTCTTTGCACCAGTCTTCAGTAGTCAGAATGGTTATGTGGAGGACAAGCAGCCCCCTGAGCCAGCAGGAGGGACAGGGAGCTGACTAGAGCTCCTGCAATCCAGGAGGAAGTAGAAACTCACTTGCACACCCACCAAGAGAGTGACAAACCTATGGGGCTGCCCAGGAGTCCCTCAGGGTCACTCAGAGAGCCGGCAGAAGAGCTCACTAAGCAGCTCTCTGCCTTTTATTATCAGTCCTGGCCTCTTGGGAAGGTCCCAGATGACTGGAGGTGGCAGTGTGAAACCCATGCCCAAGAAGGACTGCAGGGAGGATGCAGGGAACTGCAGGCCTGTCAGCCTCAGTTCAGGGCCCAGCATGGTTCTGGAGCAGATCATCGTGAGGGGGATCACAGGCCCCAGAGAGGGCAGCTGAGCGATCAGGCCCAGCCAGCATGGGTGTAGGAAAGGCAGGATCTGCCTGAGCAACATGATATCCTTCAATTAATGGGTGACCCACTTCCAGGCTGAGGAAGACGCTTCTTCATGGAGACCCCCTGGTCTTGGGCAAAACCTTGACTTCTGACTTTTCAAGACAGCACACTCTTGAAAAAGCCATCAGCCCCGGGCTTGAGAAGGTGAACTCTTTGCTGGATTAAGAACTGTTGGGACTGGGCCTAACAGTGTGGTGATGAATGGTGTCACATCCAGGTGGTGTCCCCAGGGCTCAGTCCTGTTTATAATCTGTCCTGCGGATGTGGCCAAGGGCATGAAGGGTACCCTCAGTCGTAGATTTCTGACAACACCAATGCGGGTTGGAGTGTCAGTGTGCTGGAAGCTAGGAAGGCTCTTTGGGAGAATGTGGACAGGCTTGATCAATGGTGCCATGCCAGCAGGATGAGGTTCAGGAAGACCAAGGACTGGGTCCTGCCCTTGTGTCCCATTAAGGCCCTGCAGCACCCCAGGCTGTGGACAGAGGTGCTGGAAAGCTGCCCAGCAGGAAAGGCCCTGGCAGTGCAGGCTGACAGCGGCCGAACATGAGCCAGTGTGTGCCCACATGTGCAAGAAGGCCAGTGGCCATCTCTGTCAGCAATAGTGTGGCCTGCAGGACCAGGGCAGTGATTGTCCCTCTGTGTGGGGCACTGGGGGGTCAGAGCTCTTGGGTTGTGCGCAGCTGTGTGCCCCTGTTAAGCACCCTTATTGAGAAATGACTCGGTGTGAATTAAGGTGCCAACGAGGCCATGTATCAAAGTCAAGAACAGAGATTTTATTTAACAATAAAGGTGAAGTAGAGAGATAGAAAGGAATAGAAAATAGAAGGATGAGAAGGAGAGAGGCTGGAAGGATGAGGGGGAAGGAGGAGGCAGGGCTGGAGATATCAAGAAGAAGACACACAGCACGCTTGGCTCCTGCAGCGCCCTGTCGGTTGTTCCTCACCCTGGGCTTCTCAGCGATGACAGGTCCCAGTGGCTCCTATGGAGCTGGAGGTGGGACTCTGGATCAGTCTTCCATGGTCACCCCTTTTCTCCAGTCCATGTTGTGAGGATCCAAGGAGGCGTTCTTCTACATGCCATTCAAATGGAGGATGAGCGTGCCTTCCTTCACCTGCAATGCTGAAGTCCAAGAAGCATTTCTCAGCCCCTAATGTGGCCTGGGCACAGGGTGGGAATGCACGCCACACTAAAGCGGGACTTTAAAGTCAGCTTCTCTGGGATTCAACAAGGCAGCGCTGCCCCCCTTCCTCATCCAGCTCTCCTCGACCAGGCTGTCTTGTAGTTGGCCTGGGGGTGGTGGGCTGGGGTCAGCAGCAGGACCTGCCTGTGGCAATTGGTTGCATTGGGCATTATCCAGCCAAGCATCTGTCCATTGATCTGTCCATCCATCAGTGTACCCACTACAAGCCTCCCTGTGCCATTGCCTCTGGGAGATGAGTGGCCTGAGGGTGAGCAGCAAATTCTTGAGATGTGCCTGGTGCTGTGTCACAATCCGGTCTATGAGCGGGAAGACGTGACGGCATTCTGCTGATCTCAGAGTGCAAAAAACCATCAGAGAAAGGGGACTGATGTATCAATCAAAACAAACGCACCTTTACTGAATGACCACAGCAAATGTGGTAAAGGAATTAGGGAAAAGAACAGAAAAGAGGGAGAAGAAAGAGGGAGGTAATATAGCTACCAAATGTAGAGAGACAAAGTGTTCATTGTCCAGCTGATGGAGTTTACCAAGTCACATCAGAGAGATCTTGAAGTCTCTGCTTAACTCAGGGGTTTTATTATGATAAATCATTGTGGGGGAAACAGGTAAGTCTATTGAAAATTACTGAGGGGGAGAAACAGATAGAATAAAGAATAGATGTAACAGCCCATATTCTCAGCAGAAGGCGAGAACCATTGTCTTCTTGGTGCAATCGACACACCTGCAGGCAAATATCTCGCTTTGGTCAGGGTGGCTCCTCCACACACCTCCCGATGTTAGAGGTTTCAATCTCAGTCCATGGAAAGGGGGAGCTTCTCCGTATAGGTGTCTCGTGTCTCAGCCCTTGAGAGGGAGGCTTCATCCATCTCAGTCTGTCTGTCATGGTGGTAGTGCAGCAGAGGAAAGATTTTCGATGGGGGGCTACCAAAGTTGCCCCAGCAAGTTCATCTGGTCAAGAGGTGGGAAAATTCCTGGGCTATTATCATGAAGCAGGAGCAAGCATAGAGGGCACGTCATCTCCTTGGCAGGCCCTGCTAGAAGCAGTCACTACAGACCCAGCTGTGAACAATCTCTTGCCATGCCAGAACTCTGCTCATGGGCCTCAGGGTCCCAGTGTCTGTCTTTGAGATGGTTGTGAGGCAAATGAGGGGAACTTCAGACTGCTGGTCTCACATGCTGGCAGCTGGGCTCACTCTTCTGGCTGTCCCCTGAGGCAGCTGAAGGAGAAAAGCCGCCTCAGAGCCCGCCGGCCTGTCTTGACAATGGTGCGCCATCGCCGTGGGGCCGGGGGCTGCGGCACTGTGGTCATGTTTGTGGTGGGGGAAGGAACACAGCATGCCAGGGGCTGGGAAGGCACTGAGCAAGCCCCTGCCAGCACTGCAGGCCCACTGGGATTTTCCTGGTCAAGGCTGTCCTGGGAAAAGCCAGCTTCCATACATGCTGCATCGGGCTCCTCCGTGGGCTTGGCTGGCAAGGTGCAAGATGAAACCTTTGGGTCTCTGGGCAGTGTCATGGGGAGAGGCTCGCTGTGCCCCTCACCAGAAGGATCACTGTCCAGGGGAGAAGCTGCTGGCTCTGTTTCTCTGTCTTGCACGAGGGGAGACAATGCACATTCTGGCTCGCTATCCCCCTCTCCTGCAGCCTCTCTGTCAGGGAGCTCCTCTTCCTCCCAATTTACTTCTACACGAGTGTCCTGGGATGGCATGTCCTTGTTGATAAAGAGGGACCAGAGGTCTGCAAACAGGGCAGGAGGCATGAGCTGTGCACAGTTTTCGCTCTCTCCTGCACAGTCATTGGTCGAGGTGCAAAGGCTGTATGACATCAAGGTGCGCTCTTCATGAAGGGAGGAGAGAATGTCTTCCTCCAACTCCTCCAGCTCCTCTGCCTTGATGTGCAGAAGGGACTTTGAAGCATCCTCAGTCTCTGTGCACAGCAGCTTGCTGTGGGCACTTTGCTCTGCTGGCCAACGCCTTCCCCTCTCTTCACAGGTCCCACCAGATGAAGATGAAGTGGAGAAGCCCGAGGTTTCCTCAGCCTCTGAGGTGGGGAAAAGCTCACTGGGCCACTCATCCCAGGGATTGCCAGCCAAAGGAGAAGCTGCAGCCTCCTCCTTCTTTGATTTCAATGGGGCAAGCGACACACTCCATGGGTCGCTGACCCCATCTCCTGCAGACTCCATGTTTGGGAGCTCTTCCTCCTCCCACTTTTCCTCTGGCTCCTTTCGACAAGTGTCCGCATGCCATGAGTTGTCAGAACCAGAGCGTGGCTCTGCTACTGGGGCCGGAGACAGGAGCTCAGAGGAGTTTCCTGTTTCTCCTGTGGAGCTTGGGGTCAAGCTGGGGGTGCTGGGCAGCACCTGGGGCTCTGCATCTGCCTCTTGGCAGAGACTTGATTGCTCCTGGGTGCAGGTGGACTGGATGGAAGTGTCTTCACCGAGGCACAGGGCAAGGTCTCTAAACAGGTCTCTGGTTGTTTTGCCCCTGTGCACATCCTGCACCTCAGTGAGCTCCTCTGCCTCAGTGTGCCCCCAGTGCTTCCAGGCAGGCTGGGTCCCTTTGTGGAGCGGCATGGCACCTGCACATGGCAGGGGTGGCAGGCGATGGCCCTGCCTTGCCGCTGACCCTTGCCAGGCCCCTTCACCTGTGCTGTCTGGGGAAGGGCTTTCCTGGGCCCTGTCAGCAGCCGTAGTGCCCAGTACAGAAAGTGGCACAAGCTCTCGGTAGCGCCTGGCCACGGGGCACCCAGACCATGCTCTGGCTCTTCTCCCAGAGGCTCCTGGGGCTGCTGGCAGAGGGGGCGTCTTGACCCTTGCCAAGGCTGCTCTTGGCATTTCAGGGCTGAGCTGCCACGGAGGTATCACTGTGAGTGGAGGGCCATGGAGAGGTGGCAAGTCTGATACAGACAACCTTGCTGGCCGTGTGTCTGTGCCACTGTAGGGCACTGAGTGCCCTCCCTGCAGGCTGTCCTTCAGAGATCCGAGTCCTGTGGATCTCAATGAGGTGACCGGTCTGGGGACCCGTCTTTCCCCATGGAGGGGCGTGATGGTCACCCATGTGACCTCCGCCGCTGCCTGCGGCGGCCTCTGGGGCACCTGTGGGAAGCAGGGGCAAGTGAGAGACAGGGGCGGCTCTATGGGCACACTGTCCCTCCTCGTGTTGGTGAGCCCAGCTCTGGCCCCAAAGGCAGTGATGGCCACAGCAGCCAGCCCAGGCTGGGTTCCCAGCTGTGCTCGCTGTCTCTGGGCCATTCCCTCACCCAGGCCATCCTGGCACGGGCTCCTCCCCTGAGCAAGGCCTGGAGCCAGGCCTGGCTGCCGCTCTCTGCCCCCAGCCCTGCCCCAGGTCCCACTGCAGCCTTTCCCTCCATTCCTGTCCCTCACCTGTCGCCGCTTGGACAGCAGCGGCTGCCCCTCACGGGACTTGATCTGGGCGTTTGCCTCGTGTCTCTTGGACATCTTGGCAGTGCTCTGAGGAACAACGGCCAAGATCACTCTGGGGAGCTGCTTCCTCCTGAGGAGCTGCTGCCTCGTGAGAGAGCTGCTCTCCTGAGAGTGACAACACGAGAGGTTGGGCCCTACAAGAGCCCTATGTGTCACCACACAGACCCATGTCACAATGGCCTCTGGGCATGATGCAACTGCGAGTCACAAAGGCCTGGTCGTCATGGCTGCCCCTTGTCATGGAGAGATATGGAGAACCCCTTGATCACCAAGGCTTTTTTTTTGTCCTTTGCCCCTTGACTTTGCCTATGTTTTTTCCTCTGCCAAAATGCCTGTGTGTTTCCCTCTCCCATCATGTGTTCCTACCCTAAACATCCCCAAAGAAGCCTTGTGCCTTGCCAAACTGCTTTTCCCTCCCAAGGGCTCTCCCATCCGTTGACTTCCCCCAATGTAGATAGAAAATCAGGAAGGCAAAAGCTCCCTTAGAACCTCATCTGCCCACTTCTGTAAAAGACAATAAATATTGTTTCTTTAAGAAGATTAATGGCACAGGAATGCCAAGGACATTCTCCATTTTTACTGGAGGGAGGGTTGATAATGATCACAAAGAGTGAGGAAAAGGCTGAGGAACTGAATACCTTCTTTGCACTAGTCTTCCGTAGTCAGAATGGTTATGTGGAGGACAAGCAGCCCCCTGAGCCAGCAGGAGGGACAGGGAGCTGACTAGAGCTCCTGCAGTCCAGGAGGAAGTAGAAACTCACTTGCACACCCACCAAGAGTGTGACAAACCTATGGGGCTGCCCAGGAGTCCCTCAGGGTCACTCAGAGAGCCGGCAGAAGAGCTCACTAAGCAGCTCTCTGCCTTTTATTATCAGTCCTGGCCTCTTGGGAAGGTCCCAGATGACTGGAGGTGGCAGTGTGAAACCCATGCCCAAGAAGGACTGCAGGGAAGATGCAGGGAACTGCAGGCCTGTCAGCCTCAGTTCAGGGCCTGGCATGGTTCTGGAGCAGATCATCGTGAGGGGGATCACAGGCCCCAGAGAGGGCAGCTGAGCGATCAGGCCCAGCCAGCATGGGTGTAGGAAAGGCAGGATCTGCCTGAGCAACATGATATCCTTTAATTAGTGGTTGACTCACTTCCAGGCTGAGGAAGAAGCTGTGCATGGAGTCTCCCTGGATTTGAGGAAAACCTTTGACTTCTGACTTTTCAAGACAGCACACTCTTGAAAAAGCCATCAGCCCCGGGCTTGAGAAGGTGAACTCTTTGCTGGATTAAGAACTGTTGGGACTGGGCCTAACAGTGTGGTGATGAATGGTGTCACATCCAGGTGGTGTCCCCAGGGCTCAGTCCTGTTTATAATCTGTCCTGCGGATGTGGCCAAGGGCATGAAGGGTACCCTCAGTCGTAGATTTCTGACAACACCAATGCGGGTTGGAGTGTCAGTGTGCTGGAAGCTAGGAAGGCTCTTTGGGAGAATGTGGACAGGCTTGATCAATGGTGCCATGCCAGCAGGATGAGGTTCAGGAAGACCAAGGACTGGGTCCTGCCCTTGTGTCCCATTAAGGCCCTGCAGCACCCCAGGCTGTGGACAGAGGTGCTGGAAAGCTGCCCAGCAAGAAAGGCCCTGGCGGTGCAGGCTGACAGCGGCCGAACATGAGCCAGTGTGTGCCCACATGTGCAAGAAGGCCAGTGGCCATCTCTGTCAGCAATAGTGTGGCCTGCAGGACCAGGGCAGTGATTGTCCCTCTGTGTGGGGCACTGGGGGGTCAGAGCTCTTGGGTTGTGCGCAGCTGTGTGCCCCTGTTAAGCACCCTTATTGAGAAATGACTCGGTGTGAATTAAGGTGCCAACGAGGCCATGTATCAAAGTCAAGAACAGAGATTTTATTTAACAATAAAGGTGAAGTAGAGAGATAGAAAGGAATAGAAAATAGAAGGATGAGAAGGAGAGAGGCTGGAAGGATGAGGGGGAAGGAGGAGGCAGGGCTGGAGATATCAAGAAGAAGACACACAGCACGCTTGGCTCCTGCAGCGCCCTGTCGGTTGTTCCTCACCCTGGGCTTCTCAGCGATGACAGGTCCCAGTGGCTCCTATGGAGCTGGAGGTGGGACTCTGGATCAGTCTTCCATGGTCACCCCTTTTCTCCAGTCCATGTTGTGAGGATCCAAGGAGGCGTTCTTCTACATGCCATTCAAATGGAGGATGAGCGTGCCTTCCTTCACCTGCAATGCTGAAGTCCAAGAAGCATTTCTCAGCCCCTAATGTGGCCTGGGCACAGGGTGGGAATGCGCGCCACACTAAAGCGGGACTTTAAAGTCAGCTTCTCTGGGATTCAACAAGGCAGCGCTGCCCCCCTTCCTCATCCAGCTCTCCTCGACCAGGCTGTCTTGTAGTTGGCCTGGGGGTGGTGGGCTGGGGTCAGCAGCAGGACCTGCCTGTGGCAATTGGTTGCATTGGGCATTATCCAGCCAAGCATCTGTCCATTGATCTGTCCATCCATCAGTGTACCCACTACAAGCCTCCCTGTGCCATTGCCTCTGGGAGATGAGTGGCCTGAGGGTGAGCAGCAAATTCTTGAGATGTGCCTGGTGCTGTGTCACAATCCGGTCTATGAGCGGGAAGACGTGACGGCATTCTGCTGATCTCAGAGTGCAAAAACCATCAGAGAAAGGGGACTGATGTATCAATCAAAACAAACGCACCTTTACTGAATGACCACAGCAAATGTGGTAAAGGAATTAGGGAAAAGAACAGAAAAGAGGGAGAAGAAAGAGGGAGGTAATATAGCTACCAAATGTAGAGAGACAAAGTGTTCATTGTCCAGCTGATGGAGTTTACCAAGTCACATCAGAGAGATCTTGAAGTCTCTGCTTAACTCAGGGGTTTTATTATGATAAATCATTGTGGGGGAAACAGGTAAGTCTATTGAAAATTACTGAGGGGGAGAAACAGATAGAATAAAGAATAGATGTAACAGTCCATATTCTCAGCAGAAGGCGAGAACCATTGTCTTCTTGGTGCAATCGACACACCTGCAGGCAAATATCTCGCTTTGGTCAGGGTGGCTCCTCCACACACCTCCCGATGTTAGAGGTTTCAATCTCAGTCCATGGAAAGGGGGAGCTTCTCCGTATAGGTGTCTCGTGTCTCAGCCCTTGAGAGGGAGGCTTCATCCATCTCAGTCTGTCTGTCATGGTGGTAGTGCAGCAGAGGAAAGATTTTCGATGGGGGGCTACCAAAGTTGCCCCAGCAAGTTCATCTGGTCAAGAGGTGGGAAAATTCCTGGGCTATTATCATGAAGCAGGAGCAAGCATAGAGGGCACGTCCTCTCCTTGGCAGGCCCTGCTAGAAGCAGTCACTACAGACCCAGCTGTGAACAATCTCTTGCCATGCCAGAACTCTGCTCATGGGCCTCAGGGTCCCAGTGTCTGTCTTTGAGATGGTTGTGAGGCAAATGAGGGGAACTTCAGACTGCTGGTCTCACATGCTGGCAGCTGGGCTCACTCCTCTGGCTGTCCCCTGAGGCAGCTGAAGGAGAAAAGCCGCCTCAGAGCCCGCCGGCCCGTCTTGACAATGGTGCGCCATCGCCGTGGGGCCGGGGACTGCGGCACTGTGGTCATGTTTGTGGTGGGGGAAGGAACACAGCATGCCAGGGGCTGGGAAGGCACTGAGCAAGCCCCTTCCAGCACTGCAGGCCCACTGGGATTTTCCTGGTCAAGGCTGTCCTGGGAAAAGCCAGCTTCCATACATGCTGCATCGGGCTCCTCCGTGGGCTTGGCTGGCAAGGTGCAAGATGAAACCTTTGGGTCTCTGGGCAGTGTCATGGGGAGAGGCTCGCTGTGCCCCTCACCAGAAGGATCACTGTCCAGGGGAGAAGCTGCTGGCTCTGTTTCTCTGTCTTGCACGAGGGGAGACAATGCACATTCTGGCTCGCTATCCCCCTCTCCTGCAGCCTCTCTGTCAGGGAGCTCCTCTTCCTCCCAATTTACTTCTACACGAGTGTCCCGGGATGGCATGTCCTTGTTGATAAAGAGGGACCAGAGGTCTGCAAACAGGGCAGGAGGCATGAGCTGTGCACAGTTTTCGCTCTCTCCTGCACAGTCATTGGTCGAGGTGCAAAGGCTGTATGACATCAAGGTGCGCTCTTCATGAAGGGAGGAGAGAATGTCTTCCTCCAACTCCTCCAGCTCCTCTGCCTTGATGTGCAGAAGGGACTTTGAAGCATCCTCAGTCTCTGTGCACAGCAGCTTGCTGTGGGCACTTTGCTCTGCTGGCCAACGCCTTCCCCTCTCTTCACAGGTCCCACCAGATGAAGATGAAGTGGAGAAGCCCGAGGTTTCCTCAGCCTCTGAGGTGGGGAAAAGCTCACTGGGCCACTCATCCCAGGGATTGCCAGCCAAAGGAGAAGCTGCAGCCTCCTCCTTCTTTGATTTCAATGGGGCAAGCGACACACTCCATGGGTCGCTGACCCCATCTCCTGCAGACTCCATGTTTGGGAGCTCTTCCTCCTCCCACTTTTCCTCTGGCTCCTTTCGACAAGTGTCCGCAGGCCACGAGTTGTCAGAACCAGAGCGTGGCTCTGCTACTGGGGCCGGAGACAGGAGTTCAGAGGAGTTTCCTGTTTCTCCTGTGGAGCTTGGGGTCAAGCTGGGGGTGCTGGGCAGCACCTGGGGCTCTGCATCTGCCTCTTGTCAGAGACTTGATTGCTCCTGGGTGCAGGTGGACTGGATGGAAGTGTCTTCACCGAGGCACAGGGCAAGGTCTCTAAACAGGTCTCTGGTTGTTTTGCCCCTGTGCACATCCTGCACCTCAGTGAGCTCCTCTGCCTCAGTGTGCCCCCAGTGCTTCCAGGCAGGCTGGGTCCCTTTGTGGAGCGGCATGGCACCTGCACATGGCAGGGGTGGCAGGCGATGGCCCTGCCTTGCCGCTGACCCTTGCCAGGCCCCTTCACCTGTGCTGTCTGGGGAAGGGCTTTCCTGGGCCCTGTCAGCAGCCGTAGTGCCCAGTACAGAAAGTGGCACAAGCTCTCGGTAGCGCCTGGCCACGGGGCACCCAGACCGTGCTCTGGCTCTTCTCCCAGAGGCTCCTGGGGCTGCTGGCAGAGGGGGCGTCTTGACCCTTGCCAAGGCTGCTCTTGGCATTTCAGGGCTGAGCTGCCACGGAGGTATCACTGTGAGTGGAGGGCCATGGAGAGGTGGCAAGTCTGATACAGACAACCTTGCTGGCCGTGTGTCTGTGCCACTGTAGGGCACTGAGTGCCCTCCCTGCAGGCTGTCCTTCAGAGATCCGAGTCCTGTGGATCTCAATGAGGTGACCAGTCTGGGGACCCGTCTTTCCCCATGGAGGGGCGTGATGGTCACCCACGTGACCTCCGCCGCTGCCCGCGGCGGCCTCTGGGGCACCTGTGGGAAGTAGGGGCAAGTGAGAGACGGGGGCGGCTCTATGGGCACACTGTCCCTCCTCGTGTTGGTGAGCCCAGCTCTGGCCCCAAAGGCAGTGATGGCCACAGCAGCCAGCCCAGGCTGGGTTCCCAGCTGTGCTCGCTGTCTCTGGGCCATTCCCTCACCCAGGCCATCCTGGCACGGGCTCCTCCCCAGAGCAAGGCCTGGAGCCAGGCCTGGCTGCCGCTCTCTGCCCCCAGCCCTCCCCCAGGTCCCACTGCAGCCTTTCCCTCCATTCCTGTCCCTCACCTGTCGCCGCTTGGACAGCAGCGGCTGCCCCTCACGGGACTTGCTCTGGGCGTTTGCCTCGTGTCTCTTGGACATCTTGGCAGTGCTCTGAGGAACAACGGCCAAGATCACTCTGGGGAGCTGCTTCCTCCTGAGGAGCTGCTGCCTCGTGAGAGAGCTGCTCTCCTGAGAGTGACAACACGAGAGGTTTGGCCCTACAAGAGCCCTATGTGTCACCACACAGACCCATGTCACAATGGCCTCTGGGCATGATGCAACTGCGAGTCACAAAGGCCTGGTCGTCATGGCTGCCCCTTGTCATGGAGAGATATGGAGACCCCCTTGATCACAAAGGCTTTTTTTTTGTCCTTTGCCCCTTGACTTTGCCTATGTTTTTTCCTCTGCCAAAATGCCTGTGTGTTTCCCTCTCCCATCATGTGTTCCTACCCTAAACATCCCCAAAGAAGCCTTGTGCCTTGCCAAACTGCTTTTCCCTCCCAAGGGCTCTCCCACCTGTTGACTTCCCCCAATGTAGATAGAAAATCAGGAAGGCAAAAGCTCCCTTAGAACCTCATCTGCCCACTTCTGTAAAAGACAATAAATATTGTTTCTTTAAGAAGATTAATGGCACAGGAATGCCAAGGACATTCTCCATTTTTACTGGAGGGAGGGTTGATAATGATCACAAAGAGTGAGGAAAAGGCTGAGGAACTGAATGCCTTCTTTGCACCAGTCTTCAGTAGTCAGAATGGTTATGTGGAGGACAAGCAGCCCCCTGAGCCAGCAGGAGGGACAGGGAGCTGACTAGAGCTCCTGCAGTCCAGGAGGAAGTAGAAACTCACTTGCACACCCACCAAGAGTGTGACAAACCTATGGGGCTGCCCAGGAGTCCCTCAGGGTCACTCAGAGAGCCGGCAGAAGAGCTCACTAAGCAGCTCTCTGCCTTTTATTATGAGTCCTGGTCTCTTGGGAAGGTCCCAGATGACTGGAGGTGGCAGTGTGAAACCCATGCCCAAGAAGGACTGCAGGGAAGATGCAGGGAACTGCAGGCCTGTCAGCCTCAGTTCAGGGCCTGGCATGGTTCTGGAGCAGATCATCGTGAGGGGGATCACAGGCCCCAGAGAGGGCAGCTGAGCGATCAGGCCCAGCCAGCATGGGTGTAGGAAAGGCAGGATCTGCCTGAGCAACATGATATCCTTTAATTAGTGGTTGACTCACTTCCAGGCTGAGGAAGAAGCTGTGCATGGAGTCTCCCTGGATTTGAGGAAAACCTTTGACTTCTGACTTTTCAAGACAGCACACTCTTGAAAAAGCCATCAGCCCCGGGCTTGAGAAGGTGAACTCTTTGCTGGATTAAGAACTGTTGGGACTGGGCCTAACAGTGTGGTGATGAATGGTGTCACATCCAGGTGGTGTCCCCAGGGCTCAGTCCTGTTTATAATCTGTCCTGCGGATGTGGCCAAGGGCATGAAGGGTACCCTCAGTCGTAGATTTCTGACAACACCAATGCGGGTTGGAGTGTCAGTGTGCTGGAAGCTAGGAAGGCTCTTTGGGAGAATGTGGACAGGCTTGATCAATGGTGCCATGCCAGCAGGATGAGGTTCAGGAAGACCAAGGACTGGGTCCTGCCCTTGTGTCCCATTAAGGCCCTGCAGCACCCCAGGCTGTGGACAGAGGTGCTGGAAAGCTGCCCAGCAAGAAAGGCCCTGGCGGTGCAGGCTGACAGCGGCCGAACATGAGCCAGTGTGTGCCCACATGTGCAAGAAGGCCAGTGGCCATCTCTGTCAGCAATAGTGTGGCCTGCAGGACCAGGGCAGTGATTGTCCCTCTGTGTGGGGCACTGGGGGGTCAGAGCTCTTGGGTTGTGCGCAGCTGTGTGCCCCTGTTAAGCACCCTTATTGAGAAATGACTCGGTGTGAATTAAGGTGCCAACGAGGCCATGTATCAAAGTCAAGAACAGAGATTTTATTTAACAATAAAGGTGAAGTAGAGAGATAGAAAGGAATAGAAAATAGAAGGATGAGAAGGAGAGAGGCTGGAAGGATGAGGGGGAAGGAGGAGGCAGGGCTGGAGATATCAAGAAGAAGACACACAGCACGCTTGGCTCCTGCAGCGCCCTGTCGGTTGTTCCTCACCCTGGGCTTCTCAGCGATGACAGGTCCCAGTGGCTCCTATGGAGCTGGAGGTGGGACTCTGGATCAGTCTTCCATGGTCACCCCTTTTCTCCAGTCCATGTTGTGAGGATCCAAGGAGGCGTTCTTCTACATGCCATTCAAATGGAGGATGAGCGTGCCTTCCTTCACCTGCAATGCTGAAGTCCAAGAAGCATTTCTCAGCCCCTAATGTGGCCTGGGCACAGGGTGGGAATGCGCGCCACACTAAAGCGGGACTTTAAAGTCAGCTTCTCTGGGATTCAACAAGGCAGCGCTGCCCCCCTTCCTCATCCAGCTCTCCTCGACCAGGCTGTCTTGTAGTTGGCCTGGGGGTGGTGGGCTGGGGTCAGCAGCAGGACCTGCCTGTGGCAATTGGTTGCATTGGGCATTATCCAGCCAAGCATCTGTCCATTGATCTGTCCATCCATCAGTGTACCCACTACAAGCCTCCCTGTGCCATTGCCTCTGGGAGATGAGTGGCCTGAGGGTGAGCAGCAAATTCTTGAGATGTGCCTGGTGCTGTGTCACAATCCGGTCTATGAGCGGGAAGACGTGACGGCATTCTGCTGATCTCAGAGTGCAAAAACCATCAGAGAAAGGGGACTGATGTATCAATCAAAACAAACGCACCTTTACTGAATGACCACAGCAAATGTGGTAAAGGAATTAGGGAAAAGAACAGAAAAGAGGGAGAAGAAAGAGGGAGGTAATATAGCTACCAAATGTAGAGAGACAAAGTGTTCATTGTCCAGCTGATGGAGTTTACCAAGTCACATCAGAGAGATCTTGAAGTCTCTGCTTAACTCAGGGGTTTTATTATGATAAATCATTGTGGGGGAAACAGGTAAGTCTATTGAAAATTACTGAGGGGGAGAAACAGATAGAATAAAGAATAGATGTAACAGTCCATATTCTCAGCAGAAGGCGAGAACCATTGTCTTCTTGGTGCAATCGACACACCTGCAGGCAAATATCTCGCTTTGGTCAGGGTGGCTCCTCCACACACCTCCCGATGTTAGAGGTTTCAATCTCAGTCCATGGAAAGGGGGAGCTTCTCCGTATAGGTGTCTCGTGTCTCAGCCCTTGAGAGGGAGGCTTCATCCATCTCAGTCTGTCTGTCATGGTGGTAGTGCAGCAGAGGAAAGATTTTCGATGGGGGGCTACCAAAGTTGCCCCAGCAAGTTCATCTGGTCAAGAGGTGGGAAAATTCCTGGGCTATTATCATGAAGCAGGAGCAAGCATAGAGGGCACGTCCTCTCCTTGGCAGGCCCTGCTAGAAGCAGTCACTACAGACCCAGCTGTGAACAATCTCTTGCCATGCCAGAACTCTGCTCATGGGCCTCAGGGTCCCAGTGTCTGTCTTTGAGATGGTTGTGAGGCAAATGAGGGGAACTTCAGACTGCTGGTCTCACATGCTGGCAGCTGGGCTCACTCCTCTGGCTGTCCCCTGAGGCAGCTGAAGGAGAAAAGCCGCCTCAGAGCCCGCCGGCCCGTCTTGACAATGGTGCGCCATCGCCGTGGGGCCGGGGACTGCGGCACTGTGGTCATGTTTGTGGTGGGGGAAGGAACACAGCATGCCAGGGGCTGGGAAGGCACTGAGCAAGCCCCTTCCAGCACTGCAGGCCCACTGGGATTTTCCTGGTCAAGGCTGTCCTGGGAAAAGCCAGCTTCCATACATGCTGCATCGGGCTCCTCCGTGGGCTTGGCTGGCAAGGTGCAAGATGAAACCTTTGGGTCTCTGGGCAGTGTCATGGGGAGAGGCTCGCTGTGCCCCTCACCAGAAGGATCACTGTCCAGGGGAGAAGCTGCTGGCTCTGTTTCTCTGTCTTGCACGAGGGGAGACAATGCACATTCTGGCTCGCTATCCCCCTCTCCTGCAGCCTCTCTGTCAGGGAGCTCCTCTTCCTCCCAATTTACTTCTACACGAGTGTCCCGGGATGGCATGTCCTTGTTGATAAAGAGGGACCAGAGGTCTGCAAACAGGGCAGGAGGCATGAGCTGTGCACAGTTTTCGCTCTCTCCTGCACAGTCATTGGTCGAGGTGCAAAGGCTGTATGACATCAAGGTGCGCTCTTCATGAAGGGAGGAGAGAATGTCTTCCTCCAACTCCTCCAGCTCCTCTGCCTTGATGTGCAGAAGGGACTTTGAAGCATCCTCAGTCTCTGTGCACAGCAGCTTGCTGTGGGCACTTTGCTCTGCTGGCCAACGCCTTCCCCTCTCTTCACAGGTCCCACCAGATGAAGATGAAGTGGAGAAGCCCGAGGTTTCCTCAGCCTCTGAGGTGGGGAAAAGCTCACTGGGCCACTCATCCCAGGGATTGCCAGCCAAAGGAGAAGCTGCAGCCTCCTCCTTCTTTGATTTCAATGGGGCAAGCGACACACTCCATGGGTCGCTGACCCCATCTCCTGCAGACTCCATGTTTGGGAGCTCTTCCTCCTCCCACTTTTCCTCTGGCTCCTTTCGACAAGTGTCCGCAGGCCACGAGTTGTCAGAACCAGAGCGTGGCTCTGCTACTGGGGCCGGAGACAGGAGTTCAGAGGAGTTTCCTGTTTCTCCTGTGGAGCTTGGGGTCAAGCTGGGGGTGCTGGGCAGCACCTGGGGCTCTGCATCTGCCTCTTGGCAGAGACTTGATTGCTCCTGGGTGCAGGTGGACTGGATGGAAGTGTCTTCACCGAGGCACAGGGCAAGGTCTCTAAACAGGTCTCTGGTTGTTTTGCCCCTGTGCACATCCTGCACCTCAGTGAGCTCCTCTGCCTCAGTGTGCCCCCAGTGCTTCCAGGCAGGCTGGGTCCCTTTGTGGAGCGGCATGGCACCTGCACATGGCAGGGGTGGCAGGCGATGGCCCTGCCTTGCCGCTGACCCTTGCCAGGCCCCTTCACCTGTGCTGTCTGGGGAAGGGCTTTCCTGGGCCCTGTCAGCAGCCGTAGTGCCCAGTACAGAAAGTGGCACAAGCTCTCGGTAGCGCCTGGCCACGGGGCACCCAGACCGTGCTCTGGCTCTTCTCCCAGAGGCTCCTGGGGCTGCTGGCAGAGGGGGCGTCTTGACCCTTGCCAAGGCTGCTCTTGGCATTTCAGGGCTGAGCTGCCACGGAGGTATCACTGTGAGTGGAGGGCCATGGAGAGGTGGCAAGTCTGATACAGACAACCTTGCTGGCCGTGTGTCTGTGCCACTGTAGGGCACTGAGTGCCCTCCCTGCAGGCTGTCCTTCAGAGATCCGAGTCCTGTGGATCTCAATGAGGTGACCAGTCTGGGGACCCGTCTTTCCCAATGGAGGGGCGTGATGGTCACCCATGTGACCTCCGCCGCTGCCTGCGGCGGCCTCTGGGGCACCTGTGGGAAGTAGGGGCAAGTGAGAGACGGGGGCGGCTCTATGGGCACACTGTCCCTCCTCGTGTTGGTGAGCCCAGCTCTGGCCCCAAAGGCAGTGATGGCCACAGCAGCCAGCCCAGGCTGGGTTCCCAGCTGTGCTCGCTGTCTCTGGGCCATTCCCTCACCCAGGCCATCCTGGCACGGGCTCCTCCCCAGAGCAAGGCCTGGAGCCAGGCCTGGCTGCCGCTCTCTGCCCCCAGCCCTCCCCCAGGTCCCACTGCAGCCTTTCCCTCCATTCCTGTCCCTCACCTGTCGCCGCTTGGACAGCAGCGGCTGCCCCTCACGGGACTTGCTCTGGGCGTTTGCCTCGTGTCTCTTGGACATCTTGGCAGTGCTCTGAGGAACAACGGCCAAGATCACTCTGGGGAGCTGCTTCCTCCTGAGGAGCTGCTGCCTCGTGAGAGAGCTGCTCTCCTGAGAGTGACAACACGAGAGGTTTGGCCCTACAAGAGCCCTATGTGTCACCACACAGACCCATGTCACAATGGCCTCTGGGCATGATGCAACTGCGAGTCACAAAGGCCTGGTCGTCATGGCTGCCCCTTGTCATGGAGAGATATGGAGACCCCCTTGATCACAAAGGCTTTTTTTTTGTCCTTTGCCCCTTGACTTTGCCTATGTTTTTTCCTCTGCCAAAATGCCTGTGTGTTTCCCTCTCCCATCATGTGTTCCTACCCTAAACATCCCCAAAGAAGCCTTGTGCCTTGCCAAACTGCTTTTCCCTCCCAAGGGCTCTCCCACCTGTTGACTTCCCCCAATGTAGATAGAAAATCAGGAAGGCAAAAGCTCCCTTAGAACCTCATCTGCCCACTTCTGTAAAAGACAATAAATATTGTTTCTTTAAGAAGATTAATGGCAAAGGAATGCCAAGGACATTCTCCATTTTTACTGGAGGGAGGGTTGATAATGATCACAAAGAGTGAGGAAAAGGCTGAGGAACTGAATGCCTTCTTTGCACCAGTCTTCAGTAGTCAGAATGGTTATGTGGAGGACAAGCAGCCCCCTGAGCCAGCAGGAGGGACAGGGAGCTGACTAGAGCTCCTGCAGTCCAGGAGGAAGTAGAAACTCACTTGCACACCCACCAAGAGTGTGACAAACCTATGGGGCTGCCCAGGAGTCCCTCAGGGTCACTCAGAGAGCCGGCAGAAGAGCTCACTAAGCAGCTCTCTGCCTTTTATTATGAGTCCTGGTCTCTTGGGAAGGTCCCAGATGACTGGAGGTGGCAGTGTGAAACCCATGCCCAAGAAGGACTGCAGGGAAGATGCAGGGAACTGCAGGCCTGTCAGTCTCAGTTCAGGGCCTGGCATGGTTCTGGAGCAGATCATCGTGAGGGGGATCACAGGCCCCAGAGAGGGCAGCTGAGCGATCAGGCCCAGCCAGCATGGGTGTAGGAAAGGCAGGATCTGCCTGAGCAACATGATATCCTTTAATTAGTGGTTGACTCACTTCCAGGCTGAGGAAGAAGCTGTGCATGGAGTCTCCCTGGATTTGAGGAAAACCTTTGACTTCTGACTTTTCAAGACAGCACACTCTTGAAAAAGCCATCAGCCCCGGGCTTGAGAAGGTGAACTCTTTGCTGGATTAAGAACTGTTGGGACTGGGCCTAACAGTGTGGTGATGAATGGTGTCACATCCAGGTGGTGTCCCCAGGGCTCAGTCCTGTTTATAATCTGTCCTGCGGATGTGGCCAAGGGCATGAAGGGTACCCTCAGTCGTAGATTTCTGACAACACCAATGCGGGTTGGAGTGTCAGTGTGCTGGAAGCTAGGAAGGCTCTTTGGGAGAATGTGGACAGGCTTGATCAATGGTGCCATGCCAGCAGGATGAGGTTCAGGAAGACCAAGGACTGGGTCCTGCCCTTGTGTCCCATTAAGGCCCTGCAGCACCCCAGGCTGTGGACAGAGGTGCTGGAAAGCTGCCCAGCAGGAAAGGCCCTGGCGGTGCAGGCTGACAGCGGCCGAACATGAGCCAGTGTGTGCCCACATGTGCAAGAAGGCCAGTGGCCATCTCTGTCAGCAATAGTGTGGCCTGCAGGACCAGGGCAGTGATTGTCCCTCTGTGTGGGGCACTGGGGGGTCAGAGCTCTTGGGTTGTGCGCAGCTGTGTGCCCCTGTTAAGCACCCTTATTGAGAAATGACTCGGTGTGAATTAAGGTGCCAACGAGGCCATGTATCAAAGTCAAGAACAGAGATTTTATTTAACAATAAAGGTGAAGTAGAGAGATAGAAAGGAATAGAAAATAGAAGGATGAGAAGGAGAGAGGCTGGAAGGATGAGGGGGAAGGAGGAGGCAGGGCTGGAGATATCAAGAAGAAGACACACAGCACGCTTGGCTCCTGCAGCGCCCTGTCGGTTGTTCCTCACCCTGGGCTTCTCAGCGATGACAGGTCCCAGTGGCTCCTATGGAGCTGGAGGTGGGACTCTGGATCAGTCTTCCATGGTCACCCCTTTTCTCCAGTCCATGTTGTGAGGATCCAAGGAGGCGTTCTTCTACATGCCATTCAAATGGAGGATGAGCGTGCCTTCCTTCACCTGCAATGCTGAAGTCCAAGAAGCATTTCTCAGCCCCTAATGTGGCCTGGGCACAGGGTGGGAATGCGCGCCACACTAAAGCGGGACTTTAAAGTCAGCTTCTCTGGGATTCAACAAGGCAGCGCTGCCCCCCTTCCTCATCCAGCTCTCCTCGACCAGGCTGTCTTGTAGTTGGCCTGGGGGTGGTGGGCTGGGGTCAGCAGCAGGACCTGCCTGTGGCAATTGGTTGCATTGGGCATTATCCAGCCAAGCATCTGTCCATTGATCTGTCCATCCATCAGTGTACCCACTACAAGCCTCCCTGTGCCATTGCCTCTGGGAGATGAGTGGCCTGAGGGTGAGCAGCAAATTCTTGAGATGTGCCTGGTGCTGTGTCACAATCCGGTCTATGAGCGGGAAGACGTGACGGCATTCTGCTGATCTCAGAGTGCAAAAACCATCAGAGAAAGGGGACTGATGTATCAATCAAAACAAACGCACCTTTACTGAATGACCACAGCAAATGTGGTAAAGGAATTAGGGAAAAGAACAGAAAAGAGGGAGAAGAAAGAGGGAGGTAATATAGCTACCAAATGTAGAGAGACAAAGTGTTCATTGTCCAGCTGATGGAGTTTACCAAGTCACATCAGAGAGATCTTGAAGTCTCTGCTTAACTCAGGGGTTTTATTATGATAAATCATTGTGGGGGAAACAGGTAAGTCTATTGAAAATTACTGAGGGGGAGAAACAGATAGAATAAAGAATAGATGTAACAGTCCATATTCTCAGCAGAAGGCGAGAACCATTGTCTTCTTGGTGCAATCGACACACCTGCAGGCAAATATCTCGCTTTGGTCAGGGTGGCTCCTCCACACACCTCCCGATGTTAGAGGTTTCAATCTCAGTCCATGGAAAGGGGGAGCTTCTCCGTATAGGTGTCTCGTGTCTCAGCCCTTGAGAGGGAGGCTTCATCCATCTCAGTCTGTCTGTCATGGTGGTAGTGCAGCAGAGGAAAGATTTTCGATGGGGGGCTACCAAAGTTGCCCCAGCAAGTTCATCTGGTCAAGAGGTGGGAAAATTCCTGGGCTATTATCATGAAGCAGGAGCAAGCATAGAGGGCACGTCCTCTCCTTGGCAGGCCCTGCTAGAAGCAGTCACTACAGACCCAGCTGTGAACAATCTCTTGCCATGCCAGAACTCTGCTCATGGGCCTCAGGGTCCCAGTGTCTGTCTTTGAGATGGTTGTGAGGCAAATGAGGGGAACTTCAGACTGCTGGTCTCACATGCTGGCAGCTGGGCTCACTCCTCTGGCTGTCCCCTGAGGCAGCTGAAGGAGAAAAGCCGCCTCAGAGCCCGCCGGCCCGTCTTGACAATGGTGCGCCATCGCCGTGGGGCCGGGGACTGCGGCACTGTGGTCATGTTTGTGGTGGGGGAAGGAACACAGCATGCCAGGGGCTGGGAAGGCACTGAGCAAGCCCCTTCCAGCACTGCAGGCCCACTGGGATTTTCCTGGTCAAGGCTGTCCTGGGAAAAGCCAGCTTCCATACATGCTGCATCGGGCTCCTCCGTGGGCTTGGCTGGCAAGGTGCAAGATGAAACCTTTGGGTCTCTGGGCAGTGTCATGGGGAGAGGCTCGCTGTGCCCCTCACCAGAAGGATCACTGTCCAGGGGAGAAGCTGCTGGCTCTGTTTCTCTGTCTTGCACGAGGGGAGACAATGCACATTCTGGCTCGCTATCCCCCTCTCCTGCAGCCTCTCTGTCAGGGAGCTCCTCTTCCTCCCAATTTACTTCTACACGAGTGTCCCGGGATGGCATGTCCTTGTTGATAAAGAGGGACCAGAGGTCTGCAAACAGGGCAGGAGGCATGAGCTGTGCACAGTTTTCGCTCTCTCCTGCACAGTCATTGGTCGAGGTGCAAAGGCTGTATGACATCAAGGTGCGCTCTTCATGAAGGGAGGAGAGAATGTCTTCCTCCAACTCCTCCAGCTCCTCTGCCTTGATGTGCAGAAGGGACTTTGAAGCATCCTCAGTCTCTGTGCACAGCAGCTTGCTGTGGGCACTTTGCTCTGCTGGCCAACGCCTTCCCCTCTCTTCACAGGTCCCACCAGATGAAGATGAAGTGGAGAAGCCCGAGGTTTCCTCAGCCTCTGAGGTGGGGAAAAGCTCACTGGGCCACTCATCCCAGGGATTGCCAGCCAAAGGAGAAGCTGCAGCCTCCTCCTTCTTTGATTTCAATGGGGCAAGCGACACACTCCATGGGTCGCTGACCCCATCTCCTGCAGACTCCATGTTTGGGAGCTCTTCCTCCTCCCACTTTTCCTCTGGCTCCTTTCGACAAGTGTCCGCAGGCCACGAGTTGTCAGAACCAGAGCGTGGCTCTGCTACTGGGGCCGGAGACAGGAGTTCAGAGGAGTTTCCTGTTTCTCCTGTGGAGCTTGGGGTCAAGCTGGGGGTGCTGGGCAGCACCTGGGGCTCTGCATCTGCCTCTTGGCAGAGACTTGATTGCTCCTGGGTGCAGGTGGACTGGATGGAAGTGTCTTCACCGAGGCACAGGGCAAGGTCTCTAAACAGGTCTCTGGTTGTTTTGCCCCTGTGCACATCCTGCACCTCAGTGAGCTCCTCTGCCTCAGTGTGCCCCCAGTGCTTCCAGGCAGGCTGGGTCCCTTTGTGGAGCGGCATGGCACCTGCACATGGCAGGGGTGGCAGGCGATGGCCCTGCCTTGCCGCTGACCCTTGCCAGGCCCCTTCACCTGTGCTGTCTGGGGAAGGGCTTTCCTGGGCCCTGTCAGCAGCCGTAGTGCCCAGTACAGAAAGTGGCACAAGCTCTCGGTAGCGCCTGGCCACGGGGCACCCAGACCGTGCTCTGGCTCTTCTCCCAGAGGCTCCTGGGGCTGCTGGCAGAGGGGGCGTCTTGACCCTTGCCAAGGCTGCTCTTGGCATTTCAGGGCTGAGCTGCCACGGAGGTATCACTGTGAGTGGAGGGCCATGGAGAGGTGGCAAGTCTGATACAGACAACCTTGCTGGCCGTGTGTCTGTGCCACTGTAGGGCACTGAGTGCCCTCCCTGCAGGCTGTCCTTCAGAGATCCGAGTCCTGTGGATCTCAATGAGGTGACCGGTCTGGGGACCCGTCTTTCCCCATGGAGGGGCGTGATGGTCACCCACGTGACCTCCGCCGCTGCCTGCGGCGGCCTCTGGGGCACCTGTGGGAAGTAGGGGCAAGTGAGAGACGGGGGCGGCTCTATGGGCACACTGTCCCTCCTCGTGTTGGTGAGCCCAGCTCTGGCCCCAAAGGCAGTGATGGCCACAGCAGCCAGCCCAGGCTGGGCTCCCAGCTGTGCTCGCTGTCTCTGGGCCATTCCCTCACCCAGGCCATCCTGGCACGGGCTCCTCCCCAGAGCAAGGCCTGGAGCCAGGCCTGGCTGCCGCTCTCTGCCCCCAGCCCTCCCCCAGGTCCCACTGCAGCCTTTCCCTCCATTCCTGTCCCTCACCTGTCGCCGCTTGGACAGCAGCGGCTGCCCCTCACGGGACTTGCTCTGGGCGTTTGCCTCGTGTCTCTTGGACATCTTGGCAGTGCTCTGAGGAACAACGGCCAAGATCACTCTGGGGAGCTGCTTCCTCCTGAGGAGCTGCTGCCTCGTGAGAGAGCTGCTCTCCTGAGAGTGACAACACGAGAGGTTTGGCCCTACAAGAGCCCTATGTGTCACCACACAGACCCATGTCACAATGGCCTCTGGGCATGATGCAACTGCGAGTCACAAAGGCCTGGTCGTCATGGCTGCCCCTTGTCATGGAGAGATATGGAGACCCCCTTGATCACAAAGGCTTTTTTTTTGTCCTTTGCCCCTTGACTTTGCCTATGTTTTTTCCTCTGCCAAAATGCCTGTGTGTTTCCCTCTCCCATCATGTGTTCCTACCCTAAACATCCCCAAAGAAGCCTTGTGCCTTGCCAAACTGCTTTTCCCTCCCAAGGGCTCTCCCACCTGTTGACTTCCCCCAATGTAGATAGAAAATCAGGAAGGCAAAAGCTCCCTTAGAACCTCATCTGCCCACTTCTGTAAAAGACAATAAATATTGTTTCTTTAAGAAGATTAATGGCACAGGAATGCCAAGGACATTCTCCATTTTTACTGGAGGGAGGGTTGATAATGATCACAAAGAGTGAGGAAAAGGCTGAGGAACTGAATGCCTTCTTTGCACCAGTCTTCAGTAGTCAGAATGGTTATGTGGAGGACAAGCAGCCCCCTGAGCCAGCAGGAGGGACAGGGAGCTGACTAGAGCTCCTGCAGTCCAGGAGGAAGTAGAAACTCACTTGCACACCCACCAAGAGTGTGACAAACCTATGGGGCTGCCCAGGAGTCCCTCAGGGTCACTCAGAGAGCCGGCAGAAGAGCTCACTAAGCAGCTCTCTGCCTTTTATTATGAGTCCTGGTCTCTTGGGAAGGTCCCAGATGACTGGAGGTGGCAGTGTGAAACCCATGCCCAAGAAGGACTGCAGGGAAGATGCAGGGAACTGCAGGCCTGTCAGCCTCAGTTCAGGGCCTGGCATGGTTCTGGAGCAGATCATCGTGAGGGGGATCACAGGCCCCAGAGAGGGCAGCTGAGCGATCAGGCCCAGCCAGCATGGGTGTAGGAAAGGCAGGATCTGCCTGAGCAACATGATATCCTTTAATTAGTGGTTGACTCACTTCCAGGCTGAGGAAGAAGCTGTGCATGGAGTCTCCCTGGATTTGAGGAAAACCTTTGACTTCTGACTTTTCAAGACAGCACACTCTTGAAAAAGCCATCAGCCCCGGGCTTGAGAAGGTGAACTCTTTGCTGGATTAAGAACTGTTGGGACTGGGCCTAACAGTGTGGTGATGAATGGTGTCACATCCAGGTGGTGTCCCCAGGGCTCAGTCCTGTTTATAATCTGTCCTGCGGATGTGGCCAAGGGCATGAAGGGTACCCTCAGTCGTAGATTTCTGACAACACCAATGCGGGTTGGAGTGTCAGTGTGCTGGAAGCTAGGAAGGCACTTTGGGAGAATGTGGACAGGCTTGATCAATGGTGCCATGCCAGCAGGATGAGGTTCAGGAAGACCAAGGACTGGGTCCTGCCCTTGTGTCCCATTAAGGCCCTGCAGCACCCCAGGCTGTGGACAGAGGTGCTGGAAAGCTGCCCAGCAGGAAAGGCCCTGGCGGTGCAGGCTGACAGCGGCCGAACATGAGCCAGTGTGTGCCCACATGTGCAAGAAGGCCAGTGGCCATCTCTGTCAGCAATAGTGTGGCCTGCAGGACCAGGGCAGCGATTGTCCCTCTGTGTGGGGCACTGGGGGGGTCAGAGCTCTTGGGTTGTGCGCAGCTGTGTGCCCCTGTTAAGCACCCTTATTGAGAAATGACTCGGTGTGAATTAAGGTGCCAACGAGGCCATGTATCAAAGTCAAGAACAGAGATTTTATTTAACAATAAAGGTGAAGTAGAGAGATAGAAAGGAATAGAAAATAGAAGGATGAGAAGGAGAGAGGCTGGAAGGATGAGGGGGAAGGAGGAGGCAGGGCTGGAGATATCAAGAAGAAGACACACAGCACGCTTGGCTCCTGCAGCGCCCTGTCGGTTGTTCCTCACCCTGGGCTTCTCAGCGATGACAGGTCCCAGTGGCTCCTATGGAGCTGGAGGTGGGACTCTGGATCAGTCTTCCATGGTCACCCCTTTTCTCCAGTCCATGTTGTGAGGATCCAAGGAGGCGTTCTTCTACATGCCATTCAAATGGAGGATGAGCGTGCCTTCCTTCACCTGCAATGCTGAAGTCCAAGAAGCATTTCTCAGCCCCTAATGTGGCCTGGGCACAGGGTGGGAATGCGCGCCACACTAAAGCGGGACTTTAAAGTCAGCTTCTCTGGGATTCAACAAGGCAGCGCTGCCCCCCTTCCTCATCCAGCTCTCCTCGACCAGGCTGTCTTGTAGTTGGCCTGGGGGTGGTGGGCTGGGGTCAGCAGCAGGACCTGCCTGTGGCAATTGGTTGCATTGGGCATTATCCAGCCAAGCATCTGTCCATTGATCTGTCCATCCATCAGTGTACCCACTACAAGCCTCCCTGTGCCATTGCCTCTGGGAGATGAGTGGCCTGAGGGTGAGCAGCAAATTCTTGAGATGTGCCTGGTGCTGTGTCACAATCCGGTCTATGAGCGGGAAGACGTGACGGCATTCTGCTGATCTCAGAGTGCAAAAACCATCAGAGAAAGGGGACTGATGTATCAATCAAAACAAACGCACCTTTACTGAATGACCACAGCAAATGTGGTAAAGGAATTAGGGAAAAGAACAGAAAAGAGGGAGAAGAAAGAGGGAGGTAATATAGCTACCAAATGTAGAGAGACAAAGTGTTCATTGTCCAGCTGATGGAGTTTACCAAGTCACATCAGAGAGATCTTGAAGTCTCTGCTTAACTCAGGGGTTTTATTATGATAAATCATTGTGGGGGAAACAGGTAAGTCTATTGAAAATTACTGAGGGGGAGAAACAGATAGAATAAAGAATAGATGTAACAGTCCATATTCTCAGCAGAAGGCGAGAACCATTGTCTTCTTGGTGCAATCGACACACCTGCAGGCAAATATCTCGCTTTGGTCAGGGTGGCTCCTCCACACACCTCCCGATGTTAGAGGTTTCAATCTCAGTCCATGGAAAGGGGGAGCTTCTCCGTATAGGTGTCTCGTGTCTCAGCCCTTGAGAGGGAGGCTTCATCCATCTCAGTCTGTCTGTCATGGTGGTAGTGCAGCAGAGGAAAGATTTTCGATGGGGGGCTACCAAAGTTGCCCCAGCAAGTTCATCTGGTCAAGAGGTGGGAAAATTCCTGGGCTATTATCATGAAGCAGGAGCAAGCATAGAGGGCACGTCCTCTCCTTGGCAGGCCCTGCTAGAAGCAGTCACTACAGACCCAGCTGTGAACAATCTCTTGCCATGCCAGAACTCTGCTCATGGGCCTCAGGGTCCCAGTGTCTGTCTTTGAGATGGTTGTGAGGCAAATGAGGGGAACTTCAGACTGCTGGTCTCACATGCTGGCAGCTGGGCTCACTCCTCTGGCTGTCCCCTGAGGCAGCTGAAGGAGAAAAGCCGCCTCAGAGCCCGCCGGCCCGTCTTGACAATGGTGCGCCATCGCCGTGGGGCCGGGGACTGCGGCACTGTGGTCATGTTTGTGGTGGGGGAAGGAACACAGCATGCCAGGGGCTGGGAAGGCACTGAGCAAGCCCCTTCCAGCACTGCAGGCCCACTGGGATTTTCCTGGTCAAGGCTGTCCTGGGAAAAGCCAGCTTCCATACATGCTGCATCGGGCTCCTCCGTGGGCTTGGCTGGCAAGGTGCAAGATGAAACCTTTGGGTCTCTGGGCAGTGTCATGGGGAGAGGCTCGCTGTGCCCCTCACCAGAAGGATCACTGTCCAGGGGAGAAGCTGCTGGCTCTGTTTCTCTGTCTTGCACGAGGGGAGACAATGCACATTCTGGCTCGCTATCCCCCTCTCCTGCAGCCTCTCTGTCAGGGAGCTCCTCTTCCTCCCAATTTACTTCTACACGAGTGTCCCGGGATGGCATGTCCTTGTTGATAAAGAGGGACCAGAGGTCTGCAAACAGGGCAGGAGGCATGAGCTGTGCACAGTTTTCGCTCTCTCCTGCACAGTCATTGGTCGAGGTGCAAAGGCTGTATGACATCAAGGTGCGCTCTTCATGAAGGGAGGAGAGAATGTCTTCCTCCAACTCCTCCAGCTCCTCTGCCTTGATGTGCAGAAGGGACTTTGAAGCATCCTCAGTCTCTGTGCACAGCAGCTTGCTGTGGGCACTTTGCTCTGCTGGCCAACGCCTTCCCCTCTCTTCACAGGTCCCACCAGATGAAGATGAAGTGGAGAAGCCCGAGGTTTCCTCAGCCTCTGAGGTGGGGAAAAGCTCACTGGGCCACTCATCCCAGGGATTGCCAGCCAAAGGAGAAGCTGCAGCCTCCTCCTTCTTTGATTTCAATGGGGCAAGCGACACACTCCATGGGTCGCTGACCCCATCTCCTGCAGACTCCATGTTTGGGAGCTCTTCCTCCTCCCACTTTTCCTCTGGCTCCTTTCGACAAGTGTCCGCAGGCCACGAGTTGTCAGAACCAGAGCGTGGCTCTGCTACTGGGGCCGGAGACAGGAGTTCAGAGGAGTTTCCTGTTTCTCCTGTGGAGCTTGGGGTCAAGCTGGGGGTGCTGGGCAGCACCTGGGGCTCTGCATCTGCCTCTTGGCAGAGACTTGATTGCTCCTGGGTGCAGGTGGACTGGATGGAAGTGTCTTCACCGAGGCACAGGGCAAGGTCTCTAAACAGGTCTCTGGTTGTTTTGCCCCTGTGCACATCCTGCACCTCAGTGAGCTCCTCTGCCTCAGTGTGCCCCCAGTGCTTCCAGGCAGGCTGGGTCCCTTTGTGGAGCGGCATGGCACCTGCACATGGCAGGGGTGGCAGGCGATGGCCCTGCCTTGCCGCTGACCCTTGCCAGGCCCCTTCACCTGTGCTGTCTGGGGAAGGGCTTTCCTGGGCCCTGTCAGCAGCCGTAGTGCCCAGTACAGAAAGTGGCACAAGCTCTCGGTAGCGCCTGGCCACGGGGCACCCAGACCGTGCTCTGGCTCTTCTCCCAGAGGCTCCTGGGGCTGCTGGCAGAGGGGGCGTCTTGACCCTTGCCAAGGCTGCTCTTGGCATTTCAGGGCTGAGCTGCCACGGAGGTATCACTGTGAGTGGAGGGCCATGGAGAGGTGGCAAGTCTGATACAGACAACCTTGCTGGCCGTGTGTCTGTGCCACTGTAGGGCACTGAGTGCCCTCCCTGCAGGCTGTCCTTCAGAGATCCGAGTCCTGTGGATCTCAATGAGGTGACCAGTCTGGGGATCCGTCTTTCCCCATGGAGGGGCGTGATGGTCACCCATGTGACCTCCGCCGCTGCCTGCGGCGGCCTCTGGGGCACCTGTGGGAAGTAGGGGCAAGTGAGAGACGGGGGCGGCTCTATGGGCACACTGTCCCTCCTCGTGTTGGTGAGCCCAGCTCTGGCCCCAAAGGCAGTGATGGCCACAGCAGCCAGCCCAGGCTGGGTTCCCAGCTGTGCTCGCTGTCTCTGGGCCATTCCCTCACCCAGGCCATCCTGGCACGGGCTCCTCCCCTGAGCAAGGCCTGGAGCCAGGCCTGGCTGCCGCTCTCTGCCCCCAGCCCTCCCCCAGGTCCCACTGCAGCCTTTCCCTCCATTCCTGTCCCTCACCTGTCGCCGCTTGGACAGCAGCGGCTGCCCCTCACGGGACTTGCTCTGGGCGTTTGCCTCGTGTCTCTTGGACATCTTGGCAGTGCTCTGAGGAACAACGGCCAAGATCACTCTGGGGAGCTGCTTCCTCCTGAGGAGCTGCTGCCTCGTGAGAGAGCTGCTCTCCTGAGAGTGACAACACGAGAGGTTTGGCCCTACAAGAGCCCTATGTGTCACCACACAGACCCATGTCACAATGGCCTCTGGGCATGATGCAACTGCGAGTCACAAAGGCCTGGTCGTCATGGCTGCCCCTTGTCATGGAGAGATATGGAGACCCCCTTGATCACAAAGGCTTTTTTTTTGTCCTTTGCCCCTTGACTTTGCCTATGTTTTTTCCTCTGCCAAAATGCCTGTGTGTTTCCCTCTCCCATCATGTGTTCCTACCCTAAACATCCCCAAAGAAGCCTTGTGCCTTGCCAAACTGCTTTTCCCTCCCAAGGGCTCTCCCACCTGTTGACTTCCCCCAATGTAGATAGAAAATCAGGAAGGCAAAAGCTCCCTTAGAACCTCATCTGCCCACTTCTGTAAAAGACAATAAATATTGTTTCTTTAAGAAGATTAATGGCACAGGAATGCCAAGGACATTCTCCATTTTTACTGGAGGGAGGGTTGATAATGATCACAAAGAGTGAGGAAAAGGCTGAGGAACTGAATGCCTTCTTTGCACCAGTCTTCAGTAGTCAGAATGGTTATGTGGAGGACAAGCAGCCCCCTGAGCCAGCAGGAGGGACAGGGAGCTGACTAGAGCTCCTGCAGTCCAGGAGGAAGTAGAAACTCACTTGCACACCCACCAAGAGTGTGACAAACCTATGGGGCTGCCCAGGAGTCCCTCAGGGTCACTCAGAGAGCCGGCAGAAGAGCTCACTAAGCAGCTCTCTGCCTTTTATTATGAGTCCTGGTCTCTTGGGAAGGTCCCAGATGACTGGAGGTGGCAGTGTGAAACCCATGCCCAAGAAGGACTGCAGGGAAGATGCAGGGAACTGCAGGCCTGTCAGTCTCAGTTCAGGGCCTGGCATGGTTCTGGAGCAGATCATCGTGAGGGGGATCACAGGCCCCAGAGAGGGCAGCTGAGCGATCAGGCCCAGCCAGCATGGGTGTAGGAAAGGCAGGATCTGCCTGAGCAACATGATATCCTTTAATTAGTGGTTGACTCACTTCCAGGCTGAGGAAGAAGCTGTGCATGGAGTCTCCCTGGATTTGAGGAAAACCTTTGACTTCTGACTTTTCAAGACAGCACACTCTTGAAAAAGCCATCAGCCCCGGGCTTGAGAAGGTGAACTCTTTGCTGGATTAAGAACTGTTGGGACTGGGCCTAACAGTGTGGTGATGAATGGTGTCACATCCAGGTGGTGTCCCCAGGGCTCAGTCCTGTTTATAATCTGTCCTGCGGATGTGGCCAAGGGCATGAAGGGTACCCTCAGTCGTAGATTTCTGACAACACCAATGCGGGTTGGAGTGTCAGTGTGCTGGAAGCTAGGAAGGCTCTTTGGGAGAATGTGGACAGGCTTGATCAATGGTGCCATGCCAGCAGGATGAGGTTCAGGAAGACCAAGGACTGGGTCCTGCCCTTGTGTCCCATTAAGGCCCTGCAGCACCCCAGGCTGTGGACAGAGGTGCTGGAAAGCTGCCCAGCAGGAAAGGCCCTGGCGGTGCAGGCTGACAGCGGCCGAACATGAGCCAGTGTGTGCCCACATGTGCAAGAAGGCCAGTGGCCATCTCTGTCAGCAATAGTGTGGCCTGCAGGACCAGGGCAGTGATTGTCCCTCTGTGTGGGGCACTGGGGGGTCAGAGCTCTTGGGTTGTGCGCAGCTGTGTGCCCCTGTTAAGCACCCTTATTGAGAAATGACTCGGTGTGAATTAAGGTGCCAACGAGGCCATGTATCAAAGTCAAGAACAGAGATTTTATTTAACAATAAAGGTGAAGTAGAGAGATAGAAAGGAATAGAAAATAGAAGGATGAGAAGGAGAGAGGCTGGAAGGATGAGGGGGAAGGAGGAGGCAGGGCTGGAGATATCAAGAAGAAGACACACAGCACGCTTGGCTCCTGCAGCGCCCTGTCGGTTGTTCCTCACCCTGGGCTTCTCAGCGATGACAGGTCCCAGTGGCTCCTATGGAGCTGGAGGTGGGACTCTGGATCAGTCTTCCATGGTCACCCCTTTTCTCCAGTCCATGTTGTGAGGATCCAAGGAGGCGTTCTTCTACATGCCATTCAAATGGAGGATGAGCGTGCCTTCCTTCACCTGCAATGCTGAAGTCCAAGAAGCATTTCTCAGCCCCTAATGTGGCCTGGGCACAGGGTGGGAATGCGCGCCACACTAAAGCGGGACTTTAAAGTCAGCTTCTCTGGGATTCAACAAGGCAGCGCTGCCCCCCTTCCTCATCCAGCTCTCCTCGACCAGGCTGTCTTGTAGTTGGCCTGGGGGTGGTGGGCTGGGGTCAGCAGCAGGACCTGCCTGTGGCAATTGGTTGCATTGGGCATTATCCAGCCAAGCATCTGTCCATTGATCTGTCCATCCATCAGTGTACCCACTACAAGCCTCCCTGTGCCATTGCCTCTGGGAGATGAGTGGCCTGAGGGTGAGCAGCAAATTCTTGAGATGTGCCTGGTGCTGTGTCACAATCCGGTCTATGAGCGGGAAGACGTGACGGCATTCTGCTGATCTCAGAGTGCAAAAACCATCAGAGAAAGGGGACTGATGTATCAATCAAAACAAACGCACCTTTACTGAATGACCACAGCAAATGTGGTAAAGGAATTAGGGAAAAGAACAGAAAAGAGGGAGAAGAAAGAGGGAGGTAATATAGCTACCAAATGTAGAGAGACAAAGTGTTCATTGTCCAGCTGATGGAGTTTACCAAGTCACATCAGAGAGATCTTGAAGTCTCTGCTTAACTCAGGGGTTTTATTATGATAAATCATTGTGGGGGAAACAGGTAAGTCTATTGAAAATTACTGAGGGGGAGAAACAGATAGAATAAAGAATAGATGTAACAGTCCATATTCTCAGCAGAAGGCGAGAACCATTGTCTTCTTGGTGCAATCGACACACCTGCAGGCAAATATCTCGCTTTGGTCAGGGTGGCTCCTCCACACACCTCCCGATGTTAGAGGTTTCAATCTCAGTCCATGGAAAGGGGGAGCTTCTCCGTATAGGTGTCTCGTGTCTCAGCCCTTGAGAGGGAGGCTTCATCCATCTCAGTCTGTCTGTCATGGTGGTAGTGCAGCAGAGGAAAGATTTTCGATGGGGGGCTACCAAAGTTGCCCCAGCAAGTTCATCTGGTCAAGAGGTGGGAAAATTCCTGGGCTATTATCATGAAGCAGGAGCAAGCATAGAGGGCACGTCCTCTCCTTGGCAGGCCCTGCTAGAAGCAGTCACTACAGACCCAGCTGTGAACAATCTCTTGCCATGCCAGAACTCTGCTCATGGGCCTCAGGGTCCCAGTGTCTGTCTTTGAGATGGTTGTGAGGCAAATGAGGGGAACTTCAGACTGCTGGTCTCACATGCTGGCAGCTGGGCTCACTCCTCTGGCTGTCCCCTGAGGCAGCTGAAGGAGAAAAGCCGCCTCAGAGCCCGCCGGCCCGTCTTGACAATGGTGCGCCATCGCCGTGGGGCCGGGGACTGCGGCACTGTGGTCATGTTTGTGGTGGGGGAAGGAACACAGCATGCCAGGGGCTGGGAAGGCACTGAGCAAGCCCCTTCCAGCACTGCAGGCCCACTGGGATTTTCCTGGTCAAGGCTGTCCTGGGAAAAGCCAGCTTCCATACATGCTGCATCGGGCTCCTCCGTGGGCTTGGCTGGCAAGGTGCAAGATGAAACCTTTGGGTCTCTGGGCAGTGTCATGGGGAGAGGCTCGCTGTGCCCCTCACCAGAAGGATCACTGTCCAGGGGAGAAGCTGCTGGCTCTGTTTCTCTGTCTTGCACGAGGGGAGACAATGCACATTCTGGCTCGCTATCCCCCTCTCCTGCAGCCTCTCTGTCAGGGAGCTCCTCTTCCTCCCAATTTACTTCTACACGAGTGTCCCGGGATGGCATGTCCTTGTTGATAAAGAGGGACCAGAGGTCTGCAAACAGGGCAGGAGGCATGAGCTGTGCACAGTTTTCGCTCTCTCCTGCACAGTCATTGGTCGAGGTGCAAAGGCTGTATGACATCAAGGTGCGCTCTTCATGAAGGGAGGAGAGAATGTCTTCCTCCAACTCCTCCAGCTCCTCTGCCTTGATGTGCAGAAGGGACTTTGAAGCATCCTCAGTCTCTGTGCACAGCAGCTTGCTGTGGGCACTTTGCTCTGCTGGCCAACGCCTTCCCCTCTCTTCACAGGTCCCACCAGATGAAGATGAAGTGGAGAAGCCCGAGGTTTCCTCAGCCTCTGAGGTGGGGAAAAGCTCACTGGGCCACTCATCCCAGGGATTGCCAGCCAAAGGAGAAGCTGCAGCCTCCTCCTTCTTTGATTTCAATGGGGCAAGCGACACACTCCATGGGTCGCTGACCCCATCTCCTGCAGACTCCATGTTTGGGAGCTCTTCCTCCTCCCACTTTTCCTCTGGCTCCTTTCGACAAGTGTCCGCAGGCCACGAGTTGTCAGAACCAGAGCGTGGCTCTGCTACTGGGGCCGGAGACAGGAGTTCAGAGGAGTTTCCTGTTTCTCCTGTGGAGCTTGGGGTCAAGCTGGGGGTGCTGGGCAGCACCTGGGGCTCTGCATCTGCCTCTTGTCAGAGACTTGATTGCTCCTGGGTGCAGGTGGACTGGATGGAAGTGTCTTCACCGAGGCACAGGGCAAGGTCTCTAAACAGGTCTCTGGTTGTTTTGCCCCTGTGCACATCCTGCACCTCAGTGAGCTCCTCTGCCTCAGTGTGCCCCCAGTGCTTCCAGGCAGGCTGGGTCCCTTTGTGGAGCGGCATGGCACCTGCACATGGCAGGGGTGGCAGGCGATGGCCCTGCCTTGCCGCTGACCCTTGCCAGGCCCCTTCACCTGTGCTGTCTGGGGAAGGGCTTTCCTGGGCCCTGTCAGCAGCCGTAGTGCCCAGTACAGAAAGTGGCACAAGCTCTCGGTAGCGCCTGGCCACGGGGCACCCAGACCGTGCTCTGGCTCTTCTCCCAGAGGCTCCTGGGGCTGCTGGCAGAGGGGGCGTCTTGACCCTTGCCAAGGCTGCTCTTGGCATTTCAGGGCTGAGCTGCCACGGAGGTATCACTGTGAGTGGAGGGCCATGGAGAGGTGGCAAGTCTGATACAGACAACCTTGCTGGCCGTGTGTCTGTGCCACTGTAGGGCACTGAGTGCCCTCCCTGCAGGCTGTCCTTCAGAGATCCGAGTCCTGTGGATCTCAATGAGGTGACCAGTCTGGGGACCCGTCTTTCCCCATGGAGGGGCGTGATGGTCACCCACGTGACCTCCGCCGCTGCCCGCGGCGGCCTCTGGGGCACCTGTGGGAAGTAGGGGCAAGTGAGAGACGGGGGCGGCTCTATGGGCACACTGTCCCTCCTCGTGTTGGTGAGCCCAGCTCTGGCCCCAAAGGCAGTGATGGCCACAGCAGCCAGCCCAGGCTGGGTTCCCAGCTGTGCTCGCTGTCTCTGGGCCATTCCCTCACCCAGGCCATCCTGGCACGGGCTCCTCCCCAGAGCAAGGCCTGGAGCCAGGCCTGGCTGCCGCTCTCTGCCCCCAGCCCTCCCCCAGGTCCCACTGCAGCCTTTCCCTCCATTCCTGTCCCTCACCTGTCGCCGCTTGGACAGCAGCGGCTGCCCCTCACGGGACTTGCTCTGGGCGTTTGCCTCGTGTCTCTTGGACATCTTGGCAGTGCTCTGAGGAACAACGGCCAAGATCACTCTGGGGAGCTGCTTCCTCCTGAGGAGCTGCTGCCTCGTGAGAGAGCTGCTCTCCTGAGAGTGACAACACGAGAGGTTTGGCCCTACAAGAGCCCTATGTGTCACCACACAGACCCATGTCACAATGGCCTCTGGGCATGATGCAACTGCGAGTCACAAAGGCCTGGTCGTCATGGCTGCCCCTTGTCATGGAGAGATATGGAGACCCCCTTGATCACAAAGGCTTTTTTTTTGTCCTTTGCCCCTTGACTTTGCCTATGTTTTTTCCTCTGCCAAAATGCCTGTGTGTTTCCCTCTCCCATCATGTGTTCCTACCCTAAACATCCCCAAAGAAGCCTTGTGCCTTGCCAAACTGCTTTTCCCTCCCAAGGGCTCTCCCACCTGTTGACTTCCCCCAATGTAGATAGAAAATCAGGAAGGCAAAAGCTCCCTTAGAACCTCATCTGCCCACTTCTGTAAAAGACAATAAATATTGTTTCTTTAAGAAGATTAATGGCACAGGAATGCCAAGGACATTCTCCATTTTTACTGGAGGGAGGGTTGATAATGATCACAAAGAGTGAGGAAAAGGCTGAGGAACTGAATGCCTTCTTTGCACCAGTCTTCAGTAGTCAGAATGGTTATGTGGAGGACAAGCAGCCCCCTGAGCCAGCAGGAGGGACAGGGAGCTGACTAGAGCTCCTGCAGTCCAGGAGGAAGTAGAAACTCACTTGCACACCCACCAAGAGTGTGACAAACCTATGGGGCTGCCCAGGAGTCCCTCAGGGTCACTCAGAGAGCCGGCAGAAGAGCTCACTAAGCAGCTCTCTGCCTTTTATTATGAGTCCTGGTCTCTTGGGAAGGTCCCAGATGACTGGAGGTGGCAGTGTGAAACCCATGCCCAAGAAGGACTGCAGGGAAGATGCAGGGAACTGCAGGCCTGTCAGCCTCAGTTCAGGGCCTGGCATGGTTCTGGAGCAGATCATCGTGAGGGGGATCACAGGCCCCAGAGAGGGCAGCTGAGCGATCAGGCCCAGCCAGCATGGGTGTAGGAAAGGCAGGATCTGCCTGAGCAACATGATATCCTTTAATTAGTGGTTGACTCACTTCCAGGCTGAGGAAGAAGCTGTGCATGGAGTCTCCCTGGATTTGAGGAAAACCTTTGACTTCTGACTTTTCAAGACAGCACACTCTTGAAAAAGCCATCAGCCCCGGGCTTGAGAAGGTGAACTCTTTGCTGGATTAAGAACTGTTGGGACTGGGCCTAACAGTGTGGTGATGAATGGTGTCACATCCAGGTGGTGTCCCCAGGGCTCAGTCCTGTTTATAATCTGTCCTGCGGATGTGGCCAAGGGCATGAAGGGTACCCTCAGTCGTAGATTTCTGACAACACCAATGCGGGTTGGAGTGTCAGTGTGCTGGAAGCTAGGAAGGCACTTTGGGAGAATGTGGACAGGCTTGATCAATGGTGCCATGCCAGCAGGATGAGGTTCAGGAAGACCAAGGACTGGGTCCTGCCCTTGTGTCCCATTAAGGCCCTGCAGCACCCCAGGCTGTGGACAGAGGTGCTGGAAAGCTGCCCAGCAGGAAAGGCCCTGGCGGTGCAGGCTGACAGCGGCCGAACATGAGCCAGTGTGTGCCCACATGTGCAAGAAGGCCAGTGGCCATCTCTGTCAGCAATAGTGTGGCCTGCAGGACCAGGGCAGCGATTGTCCCTCTGTGTGGGGCACTGGGGGGGTCAGAGCTCTTGGGTTGTGCGCAGCTGTGTGCCCCTGTTAAGCACCCTTATTGAGAAATGACTCGGTGTGAATTAAGGTGCCAACGAGGCCATGTATCAAAGTCAAGAACAGAGATTTTATTTAACAATAAAGGTGAAGTAGAGAGATAGAAAGGAATAGAAAATAGAAGGATGAGAAGGAGAGAGGCTGGAAGGATGAGGGGGAAGGAGGAGGCAGGGCTGGAGATATCAAGAAGAAGACACACAGCACGCTTGGCTCCTGCAGCGCCCTGTCGGTTGTTCCTCACCCTGGGCTTCTCAGCGATGACAGGTCCCAGTGGCTCCTATGGAGCTGGAGGTGGGACTCTGGATCAGTCTTCCATGGTCACCCCTTTTCTCCAGTCCATGTTGTGAGGATCCAAGGAGGCGTTCTTCTACATGCCATTCAAATGGAGGATGAGCGTGCCTTCCTTCACCTGCAATGCTGAAGTCCAAGAAGCATTTCTCAGCCCCTAATGTGGCCTGGGCACAGGGTGGGAATGCGCGCCACACTAAAGCGGGACTTTAAAGTCAGCTTCTCTGGGATTCAACAAGGCAGCGCTGCCCCCCTTCCTCATCCAGCTCTCCTCGACCAGGCTGTCTTGTAGTTGGCCTGGGGGTGGTGGGCTGGGGTCAGCAGCAGGACCTGCCTGTGGCAATTGGTTGCATTGGGCATTATCCAGCCAAGCATCTGTCCATTGATCTGTCCATCCATCAGTGTACCCACTACAAGCCTCCCTGTGCCATTGCCTCTGGGAGATGAGTGGCCTGAGGGTGAGCAGCAAATTCTTGAGATGTGCCTGGTGCTGTGTCACAATCCGGTCTATGAGCGGGGAGACGTGACGGCATTCTGCTGATCTCAGAGTGCAAAAACCATCAGAGAAAGGGGACTGATGTATCAATCAAAACAAACGCACCTTTACTGAATGACCACAGCAAATGTGGTAAAGGAATTAGGGAAAAGAACAGAAAAGAGGGAGAAGAAAGAGGGAGGTAATATAGCTACCAAATGTAGAGAGACAAAGTGTTCATTGTCCAGCTGATGGAGTTTACCAAGTCACATCAGAGAGATCTTGAAGTCTCTGCTTAACTCAGGGGTTTTATTATGATAAATCATTGTGGGGGAAACAGGTAAGTCTATTGAAAATTACTGAGGGGGAGAAACAGATAGAATAAAGAATAGATGTAACAGTCCATATTCTCAGCAGAAGGCGAGAACCATTGTCTTCTTGGTGCAATCGACACACCTGCAGGCAAATATCTCGCTTTGGTCAGGGTGGCTCCTCCACACACCTCCCGATGTTAGAGGTTTCAATCTCAGTCCATGGAAAGGGGGAGCTTCTCCGTATAGGTGTCTCGTGTCTCAGCCCTTGAGAGGGAGGCTTCATCCATCTCAGTCTGTCTGTCATGGTGGTAGTGCAGCAGAGGAAAGATTTTCGATGGGGGGCTACCAAAGTTGCCCCAGCAAGTTCATCTGGTCAAGAGGTGGGAAAATTCCTGGGCTATTATCATGAAGCAGGAGCAAGCATAGAGGGCACGTCCTCTCCTTGGCAGGCCCTGCTAGAAGCAGTCACTACAGACCCAGCTGTGAACAATCTCTTGCCATGCCAGAACTCTGCTCATGGGCCTCAGGGTCCCAGTGTCTGTCTTTGAGATGGTTGTGAGGCAAATGAGGGGAACTTCAGACTGCTGGTCTCACATGCTGGCAGCTGGGCTCACTCCTCTGGCTGTCCCCTGAGGCAGCTGAAGGAGAAAAGCCGCCTCAGAGCCCGCCGGCCCGTCTTGACAATGGTGCGCCATCGCCGTGGGGCCGGGGACTGCGGCACTGTGGTCATGTTTGTGGTGGGGGAAGGAACACAGCATGCCAGGGGCTGGGAAGGCACTGAGCAAGCCCCTGCCAGCACTGCAGGCCCACTGGGATTTTCCTGGTCAAGGCTGTCCTGGGAAAAGCCAGCTTCCATACATGCTGCATCGGGCTCCTCCGTGGGCTTGGCTGGCAAGGTGCAAGATGAAACCTTTGGGTCTCTGGGCAGTGTCATGGGGAGAGGCTCGCTGTGCCCCTCACCAGAAGGATCACTGTCCAGGGGAGAAGCTGCTGGCTCTGTTTCTCTGTCTTGCACGAGGGGAGACAATGCACATTCTGGCTCGCTATCCCCCTCTCCTGCAGCCTCTCTGTCAGGGAGCTCCTCTTCCTCCCAATTTACTTCTACACGAGTGTCCCGGGATGGCATGTCCTTGTTGATAAAGAGGGACCAGAGGTCTGCAAACAGGGCAGGAGGCATGAGCTGTGCACAGTTTTCGCTCTCTCCTGCACAGTCATTGGTCGAGGTGCAAAGGCTGTATGACATCAAGGTGCGCTCTTCATGAAGGGAGGAGAGAATGTCTTCCTCCAACTCCTCCAGCTCCTCTGCCTTGATGTGCAGAAGGGACTTTGAAGCATCCTCAGTCTCTGTGCACAGCAGCTTGCTGTGGGCACTTTGCTCTGCTGGCCAACGCCTTCCCCTCTCTTCACAGGTCCCACCAGATGAAGATGAAGTGGAGAAGCCCGAGGTTTCCTCAGCCTCTGAGGTGGGGAAAAGCTCACTGGGCCACTCATCCCAGGGATTGCCAGCCAAAGGAGAAGCTGCAGCCTCCTCCTTCTTTGATTTCAATGGGGCAAGCGACACACTCCATGGGTCGCTGACCCCATCTCCTGCAGACTCCATGTTTGGGAGCTCTTCCTCCTCCCACTTTTCCTCTGGCTCCTTTCGACAAGTGTCCGCAGGCCACGAGTTGTCAGAACCAGAGCGTGGCTCTGCTACTGGGGCCGGAGACAGGAGTTCAGAGGAGTTTCCTGTTTCTCCTGTGGAGCTTGGGGTCAAGCTGGGGGTGCTGGGCAGCACCTGGGGCTCTGCATCTGCCTCTTGGCAGAGACTTGATTGCTCCTGGGTGCAGGTGGACTGGATGGAAGTGTCTTCACCGAGGCACAGGGCAAGGTCTCTAAACAGGTCTCTGGTTGTTTTGCCCCTGTGCACATCCTGCACCTCAGTGAGCTCCTCTGCCTCAGTGTGCCCCCAGTGCTTCCAGGCAGGCTGGGTCCCTTTGTGGAGCGGCATGGCACCTGCACATGGCAGGGGTGGCAGGCGATGGCCCTGCCTTGCCGCTGACCCTTGCCAGGCCCCTTCACCTGTGCTGTCTGGGGAAGGGCTTTCCTGGGCCCTGTCAGCAGCCGTAGTGCCCAGTACAGAAAGTGGCACAAGCTCTCGGTAGCGCCTGGCCACGGGGCACCCAGACCGTGCTCTGGCTCTTCTCCCAGAGGCTCCTGGGGCTGCTGGCAGAGGGGGCGTCTTGACCCTTGCCAAGGCTGCTCTTGGCATTTCAGGGCTGAGCTGCCACGGAGGTATCACTGTGAGTGGAGGGCCATGGAGAGGTGGCAAGTCTGATACAGACAACCTTGCTGGCCGTGTGTCTGTGCCACTGTAGGGCACTGAGTGCCCTCCCTGCAGGCTGTCCTTCAGAGATCCGAGTCCTGTGGATCTCAATGAGGTGACCAGTCTGGGGACCCGTCTTTCCCCATGGAGGGGCGTGATGGTCACCCACGTGACCTCCGCCGCTGCCCGCGGCGGCCTCTGGGGCACCTGTGGGAAGTAGGGGCAAGTGAGAGACGGGGGCGGCTCTATGGGCACACTGTCCCTCCTCGTGTTGGTGAGCCCAGCTCTGGCCCCAAAGGCAGTGATGGCCACAGCAGCCAGCCCAGGCTGGGTTCCCAGCTGTGCTCGCTGTCTCTGGGCCATTCCCTCACCCAGGCCATCCTGGCACGGGCTCCTCCCCAGAGCAAGGCCTGGAGCCAGGCCTGGCTGCCGCTCTCTGCCCCCAGCCCTCCCCCAGGTCCCACTGCAGCCTTTCCCTCCATTCCTGTCCCTCACCTGTCGCCGCTTGGACAGCAGCGGCTGCCCCTCACGGGACTTGCTCTGGGCGTTTGCCTCGTGTCTCTTGGACATCTTGGCAGTGCTCTGAGGAACAACGGCCAAGATCACTCTGGGGAGCTGCTTCCTCCTGAGGAGCTGCTGCCTCGTGAGAGAGCTGCTCTCCTGAGAGTGACAACACGAGAGGTTTGGCCCTACAAGAGCCCTATGTGTCACCACACAGACCCATGTCACAATGGCCTCTGGGCATGATGCAACTGCGAGTCACAAAGGCCTGGTCGTCATGGCTGCCCCTTGTCATGGAGAGATATGGAGACCCCCTTGATCACAAAGGCTTTTTTTTTGTCCTTTGCCCCTTGACTTTGCCTATGTTTTTTCCTCTGCCAAAATGCCTGTGTGTTTCCCTCTCCCATCATGTGTTCCTACCCTAAACATCCCCAAAGAAGCCTTGTGCCTTGCCAAACTGCTTTTCCCTCCCAAGGGCTCTCCCACCTGTTGACTTCCCCCAATGTAGATAGAAAATCAGGAAGGCAAAAGCTCCCTTAGAACCTCATCTGCCCACTTCTGTAAAAGACAATAAATATTGTTTCTTTAAGAAGATTAATGGCACAGGAATGCCAAGGACATTCTCCATTTTTACTGGAGGGAGGGTTGATAATGATCACAAAGAGTGAGGAAAAGGCTGAGGAACTGAATGCCTTCTTTGCACCAGTCTTCAGTAGTCAGAATGGTTATGTGGAGGACAAGCAGCCCCCTGAGCCAGCAGGAGGGACAGGGAGCTGACTAGAGCTCCTGCAGTCCAGGAGGAAGTAGAAACTCACTTGCACACCCACCAAGAGTGTGACAAACCTATGGGGCTGCCCAGGAGTCCCTCAGGGTCACTCAGAGAGCCGGCAGAAGAGCTCACTAAGCAGCTCTCTGCCTTTTATTATGAGTCCTGGTCTCTTGGGAAGGTCCCAGATGACTGGAGGTGGCAGTGTGAAACCCATGCCCAAGAAGGACTGCAGGGAAGATGCAGGGAACTGCAGGCCTGTCAGTCTCAGTTCAGGGCCTGGCATGGTTCTGGAGCAGATCATCGTGAGGGGGATCACAGGCCCCAGAGAGGGCAGCTGAGCGATCAGGCCCAGCCAGCATGGGTGTAGGAAAGGCAGGATCTGCCTGAGCAACATGATATCCTTTAATTAGTGGTTGACTCACTTCCAGGCTGAGGAAGAAGCTGTGCATGGAGTCTCCCTGGATTTGAGGAAAACCTTTGACTTCTGACTTTTCAAGACAGCACACTCTTGAAAAAGCCATCAGCCCCGGGCTTGAGAAGGTGAACTCTTTGCTGGATTAAGAACTGTTGGGACTGGGCCTAACAGTGTGGTGATGAATGGTGTCACATCCAGGTGGTGTCCCCAGGGCTCAGTCTTGTTTATAATCTGTCCTGCGGATGTGGCCAAGGGCATGAAGGGTACCCTCAGTCGTAGATTTCTGACAACACCAATGCGGGTTGGAGTGTCAGTGTGCTGGAAGCTAGGAAGGCACTTTGGGAGAATGTGGACAGGCTTGATCAATGGTGCCATGCCAGCAGGATGAGGTTCAGGAAGACCAAGGACTGGGTCCTGCCCTTGTGTCCCATTAAGGCCCTGCAGCACCCCAGGCTGTGGACAGAGGTGCTGGAAAGCTGCCCAGCAGGAAAGGCCCTGGCGGTGCAGGCTGACAGCGGCCGAACATGAGCCAGTGTGTGCCCACATGTGCAAGAAGGCCAGTGGCCATCTCTGTCAGCAATAGTGTGGCCTGCAGGACCAGGGCAGTGATTGTCCCTCTGTGTGGGGCACTGGGGGGTCAGAGCTCTTGGGTTGTGCGCAGCTGTGTGCCCCTGTTAAGCACCCTTATTGAGAAATGACTCGGTGTGAATTAAGGTGCCAACGAGGCCATGTATCAAAGTCAAGAACAGAGATTTTATTTAACAATAAAGGTGAAGTAGAGAGATAGAAAGGAATAGAAAATAGAAGGATGAGAAGGAGAGAGGCTGGAAGGATGAGGGGGAAGGAGGAGGCAGGGCTGGAGATATCAAGAAGAAGACACACAGCACGCTTGGCTCCTGCAGCGCCCTGTCGGTTGTTCCTCACCCTGGGCTTCTCAGCGATGACAGGTCCCAGTGGCTCCTATGGAGCTGGAGGTGGGACTCTGGATCAGTCTTCCATGGTCACCCCTTTTCTCCAGTCCATGTTGTGAGGATCCAAGGAGGCGTTCTTCTACATGCCATTCAAATGGAGGATGAGCGTGCCTTCCTTCACCTGCAATGCTGAAGTCCAAGAAGCATTTCTCAGCCCCTAATGTGGCCTGGGCACAGGGTGGGAATGCGCGCCACACTAAAGCGGGACTTTAAAGTCAGCTTCTCTGGGATTCAACAAGGCAGCGCTGCCCCCCTTCCTCATCCAGCTCTCCTCGACCAGGCTGTCTTGTAGTTGGCCTGGGGGTGGTGGGCTGGGGTCAGCAGCAGGACCTGCCTGTGGCAATTGGTTGCATTGGGCATTATCCAGCCAAGCATCTGTCCATTGATCTGTCCATCCATCAGTGTACCCACTACAAGCCTCCCTGTGCCATTGCCTCTGGGAGATGAGTGGCCTGAGGGTGAGCAGCAAATTCTTGAGATGTGCCTGGTGCTGTGTCACAATCCGGTCTATGAGCGGGAAGACGTGACGGCATTCTGCTGATCTCAGAGTGCAAAAACCATCAGAGAAAGGGGACTGATGTATCAATCAAAACAAACGCACCTTTACTGAATGACCACAGCAAATGTGGTAAAGGAATTAGGGAAAAGAACAGAAAAGAGGGAGAAGAAAGAGGGAGGTAATATAGCTACCAAATGTAGAGAGACAAAGTGTTCATTGTCCAGCTGATGGAGTTTACCAAGTCACATCAGAGAGATCTTGAAGTCTCTGCTTAACTCAGGGGTTTTATTATGATAAATCATTGTGGGGGAAACAGGTAAGTCTATTGAAAATTACTGAGGGGGAGAAACAGATAGAATAAAGAATAGATGTAACAGTCCATATTCTCAGCAGAAGGCGAGAACCATTGTCTTCTTGGTGCAATCGACACACCTGCAGGCAAATATCTCGCTTTGGTCAGGGTGGCTCCTCCACACACCTCCCGATGTTAGAGGTTTCAATCTCAGTCCATGGAAAGGGGGAGCTTCTCCGTATAGGTGTCTCGTGTCTCAGCCCTTGAGAGGGAGGCTTCATCCATCTCAGTCTGTCTGTCATGGTGGTAGTGCAGCAGAGGAAAGATTTTCGATGGGGGGCTACCAAAGTTGCCCCAGCAAGTTCATCTGGTCAAGAGGTGGGAAAATTCCTGGGCTATTATCATGAAGCAGGAGCAAGCATAGAGGGCACGTCATCTCCTTGGCAGGCCCTGCTAGAAGCAGTCACTACAGACCCAGCTGTGAACAATCTCTTGCCATGCCAGAACTCTGCTCATGGGCCTCAGGGTCCCAGTGTCTGTCTTTGAGATGGTTGTGAGGCAAATGAGGGGAACTTCAGACTGCTGGTCTCACATGCTGGCAGCTGGGCTCACTCCTCTGGCTGTCCCCTGAGGCAGCTGAAGGAGAAAAGCCGCCTCAGAGCCCGCCGGCCCGTCTTGACAATGGTGCGCCATCGCCGTGGGGCCGGGGACTGCGGCACTGTGGTCATGTTTGTGGTGGGGGAAGGAACACAGCATGCCAGGGGCTGGGAAGGCACTGAGCAAGCCCCTTCCAGCACTGCAGGCCCACTGGGATTTTCCTGGTCAAGGCTGTCCTGGGAAAAGCCAGCTTCCATACATGCTGCATCGGGCTCCTCCGTGGGCTTGGCTGGCAAGGTGCAAGATGAAACCTTTGGGTCTCTGGGCAGTGTCATGGGGAGAGGCTCGCTGTGCCCCTCACCAGAAGGACCACTGTCCAGGGGAGAAGCTGCTGGCTCTGTTTCTCTGTCTTGCACGAGGGGAGACAATGCACATTCTGGCTCGCTATCCCCCTCTCCTGCAGCCTCTCTGTCAGGGAGCTCCTCTTCCTCCCAATTTACTTCTACACGAGTGTCCCGGGATGGCATGTCCTTGTTGATAAAGAGGGACCAGAGGTCTGCAAACAGGGCAGGAGGCATGAGCTGTGCACAGTTTTCGCTCTCTCCTGCACAGTCATTGGTCGAGGTGCAAAGGCTGTATGACATCAAGGTGCGCTCTTCATGAAGGGAGGAGAGAATGTCTTCCTCCAACTCCTCCAGCTCCTCTGCCTTGATGTGCAGAAGGGACTTTGAAGCATCCTCAGTCTCTGTGCACAGCAGCTTGCTGTGGGCACTTTGCTCTGCTGGCCAACGCCTTCCCCTCTCTTCACAGGTCCCACCAGATGAAGATGAAGTGGAGAAGCCCGAGGTTTCCTCAGCCTCTGAGGTGGGGAAAAGCTCACTGGGCCACTCATCCCAGGGATTGCCAGCCAAAGGAGAAGCTGCAGCCTCCTCCTTCTTTGATTTCAATGGGGCAAGCGACACACTCCATGGGTCGCTGACCCCATCTCCTGCAGACTCCATGTTTGGGAGCTCTTCCTCCTCCCACTTTTCCTCTGGCTCCTTTCGACAAGTGTCCGCAGGCCACGAGTTGTCAGAACCAGAGCGTGGCTCTGCTACTGGGGCCGGAGACAGGAGTTCAGAGGAGTTTCCTGTTTCTCCTGTGGAGCTTGCGGTCAAGCTGGGAGTGCTGGGCAGCACCTGGGGCTCTGCATCTGCCTCTTGGCAGAGACTTGATTGCTCCTGGGTGCAGGTGGACTGGATGGAAGTGTCTTCACCGAGGCACAGGGCAAGGTCTCTAAACAGGTCTCTGGTTGTTTTGCCCCTGTGCACATCCTGCACCTCAGTGAGCTCCTCTGCCTCAGTGTGCCCCCAGTGCTTCCAGGCAGGCTGGGTCCCTTTGTGGAGCGGCATGGCACCTGCACATGGCAGGGGTGGCAGGCGATGGCCCTGCCTTGCCGCTGACCCTTGCCAGGCCCCTTCACCTGTGCTGTCTGGGGAAGGGCTTTCCTGGGCCCTGTCAGCAGCCGTAGTGCCCAGTACAGAAAGTGGCACAAGCTCTCGGTAGCGCCTGGCCACGGGGCACCCAGACCGTGCTCTGGCTCTTCTCCCAGAGGCTCCTGGGGCTGCTGGCAGAGGGGGCGTCTTGACCCTTGCCAAGGCTGCTCTTGGCATTTCAGGGCTGAGCTGCCACGGAGGTATCACTGTGAGTGGAGGGCCATGGAGAGGTGGCAAGTCTGATACAGACAACCTTGCTGGCCGTGTGTCTGTGCCACTGTAGGGCACTGAGTGCCCTCCCTGCAGGCTGTCCTTCAGAGATCCGAGTCCTGTGGATCTCAATGAGGTGACCAGTCTGGGGACCCGTCTTTCCCCATGGAGGGGCGTGATGGTCACCCACGTGACCTCCGCCGCTGCCTGCGGCGGCCTCTGGGGCACCTGTGGGAAGTAGGGGCAAGTGAGAGACGGGGGCGGCTCTATGGGCACACTGTCCCTCCTCGTGTTGGTGAGCCCAGCTCTGGCCCCAAAGGCAGTGATGGCCACAGCAGCCAGCCCAGGCTGGGTTCCCAGCTGTGCTCGCTGTCTCTGGGCCATTCCCTCACCCAGGCCATCCTGGCACGGGCTCCTCCCCAGAGCAAGGCCTGGAGCCAGGCCTGGCTGCCGCTCTCTGCCCCCAGCCCTCCCCCAGGTCCCACTGCAGCCTTTCCCTCCATTCCTGTCCCTCACCTGTCGCCGCTTGGACAGCAGCGGCTGCCCCTCACGGGACTTGCTCTGGGCGTTTGCCTCGTGTCTCTTGGACATCTTGGCAGTGCTCTGAGGAACAACGGCCAAGATCACTCTGGGGAGCTGCTTCCTCCTGAGGAGCTGCTGCCTCGTGAGAGAGCTGCTCTCCTGAGAGTGACAACACGAGAGGTTTGGCCCTACAAGAGCCCTATGTGTCACCACACAGACCCATGTCACAATGGCCTCTGGGCATGATGCAACTGCGAGTCACAAAGGCCTGGTCGTCATGGCTGCCCCTTGTCATGGAGAGATATGGAGACCCCCTTGATCACAAAGGCTTTTTTTTTGTCCTTTGCCCCTTGACTTTGCCTATGTTTTTTCCTCTGCCAAAATGCCTGTGTGTTTCCCTCTCCCATCATGTGTTCCTACCCTAAACATCCCCAAAGAAGCCTTGTGCCTTGCCAAACTGCTTTTCCCTCCCAAGGGCTCTCCCACCTGTTGACTTCCCCCAATGTAGATAGAAAATCAGGAAGGCAAAAGCTCCCTTAGAACCTCATCTGCCCACTTCTGTAAAAGACAATAAATATTGTTTCTTTAAGAAGATTAATGGCAAAGGAATGCCAAGGACATTCTCCATTTTTACTGGAGGGAGGGTTGATAATGATCACAAAGAGTGAGGAAAAGGCTGAGGAACTGAATGCCTTCTTTGCACCAGTCTTCAGTAGTCAGAATGGTTATGTGGAGGACAAGCAGCCCCCTGAGCCAGCAGGAGGGACAGGGAGCTGACTAGAGCTCCTGCAGTCCAGGAGGAAGTAGAAACTCACTTGCACACCCACCAAGAGTGTGACAAACCTATGGGGCTGCCCAGGAGTCCCTCAGGGTCACTCAGAGAGCCGGCAGAAGAGCTCACTAAGCAGCTCTCTGCCTTTTATTATGAGTCCTGGTCTCTTGGGAAGGTCCCAGATGACTGGAGGTGGCAGTGTGAAACCCATGCCCAAGAAGGACTGCAGGGAAGATGCAGGGAACTGCAGGCCTGTCAGCCTCAGTTCAGGGCCTGGCATGGTTCTGGAGCAGATCATCGTGAGGGGGATCACAGGCCCCAGAGAGGGCAGCTGAGCGATCAGGCCCAGCCAGCATGGGTGTAGGAAAGGCAGGATCTGCCTGAGCAACATGATATCCTTTAATTAGTGGTTGACTCACTTCCAGGCTGAGGAAGAAGCTGTGCATGGAGTCTCCCTGGATTTGAGGAAAACCTTTGACTTCTGACTTTTCAAGACAGCACACTCTTGAAAAAGCCATCAGCCCCGGGCTTGAGAAGGTGAACTCTTTGCTGGATTAAGAACTGTTGGGACTGGGCCTAACAGTGTGGTGATGAATGGTGTCACATCCAGGTGGTGTCCCCAGGGCTCAGTCCTGTTTTTAATCTGTCCTGCGGATGTGGCCAAGGGCATGAAGGGTACCCTCAGTCGTAGATTTCTGACAACACCAATGCGGGTTGGAGTGTCAGTGTGCTGGAAGCTAGGAAGGCTCTTTGGGAGAATGTGGACAGGCTTGATAAATGGTAGCAGGCCAGCAGGATGATGTTCAGGAAGACCAAGGACTGGATCTTGCCCTTGTGTCTTAACAATCCCCTGCGTTCTGCAGGCTGGGGGCAGCATGGCTGGAACCCTGTCCAGAAGAAAATGTGGACAGTGACTGAATATGGACTTGCATGTTCCCTGGTAGACAATAAGGCCAGTGTCTTCCAGGCCTTTATTAGGGATGGTATTATGATTTCCCTCTAGTAGCCTCCATTATCAGAAGCTTCAGAATAAAATTCTAAAAAGCCTATGTTGAATTTGAAGGTCATTTGACCTTGTTCCATGCTGTCAAATGATTAGATACTTCCTTGAATCTATCATTTAGGAGTTATCTTCCTATACAGTCTGCAGTCACCTCTGCAAGACCAAATTTTCACCAAAGGCTGATCTTCTAGGAACTATTTGGCACATCATTTCTGCTTGTAAATAATAAATACAATACTACTGGGTGGAACTACTCAGAGAAGTAAGCCCTGAAATTGGTAACAAGTGCTTGCAGTTTCACACTTCTTTCTAAGACTGAATATGTCATTCACACTAGAAAGCCATCTAAGACTCCAGGGGCTGTGTGATATAAATGCAAAACAATTTATGGTTGGTTTTGTTCCTTTCCAGAAGGCTTCAATTTACTACTTCTCCTGGGAAGAAAAGAGCATTTTCAAAGGCACAAATAATGTGTGGACACCCATCTCTTATTGACATCTTTGAAAGTCACCATTTAAGTAGGATGATTTACTTAATAGCCACATTTTACTTGATTCTTTACCAATCAGCTTCATTAAGTCCTTAAAAACATTTTTCCTCTTAGAGTAATTCTGACAAAAAAAAAAAAAAAAAAAAAAAAAAAAAAGAAAAAAAAAGCCGGGACATTTCAGTCACTACCTCTCAAAACACTGCAGTTGCATTAATGTAAGCTCCTCTGTTTTCAGCCATTATTACAGAACATCAAAAATTATTTTTATAAGGTTGCTAGGCAGTTAAACCACCTTGAAAGAAATGAACTATCTGTGTGCAAGCATGTACAACAAAGTTATTGATGGAATACTAAATAAAAGAGAATACGTGAGAGCTAAATCCGGAGATATTTACTGGGGCTGTACTATTACATTCCAGCAACACTGACATTTCAGGCTGCAGTTTCCAACAGTCACTGCAATATAATTTAAACCCCAAAATCAAGAGTGTCAGTGCTTTTGGATCTGTGAGATGGGGGAAAAGTTTATTTTAAAGCTGCATTTTTCTTTCTTCCAACTTTCTATGTCTCACAAGAGCATAGAAAGTCTCACACACATTTCCTCATGGAAAATGACTTTTTCACTGTCTTTGATACAAAGTTGTAGAACCACAAGAGTTATTTGGGTGTAAAGGAACATTTAGAATTCATAGAATAGCATTGATTGGAAAGGACATTCAAGATCGTCTAGTTCCAACCCCTGAAGCTCATCAGTTGCATCTGTTCCAAATTCTTGTGCAAAGCAGGGCCAGTTTTGAAGCAGGATCTGACCTGGAAACCAGAAGCATCAGAAGTTCAGAAGGGTTATAAATCACATGAGCATTGTCTGTTACAAATCTTATAAGTCCCATAACTTCTTTCTCCTTTTAATATACTGACTTTTTCCTCCTGTCTGTGCAGTCTATAGGAATGTTCATTCTGGGCAAAGCATGCAGGAGAAGGTTTTGTCACCTACGCTGTACCTCAGCCCCAAATTTATATACATTTACTGTAAGAGATATTAAAAAAAAATCCCCTTTGCCCAAGCCAATGAGTTCTCCCAGCTCTTTTTTAGGACTTGAGCTAAGGAACCATTGTTGATATCTTGTACAACATTTGAAAATAAATCTACTAAAATTTGGCTGAAAGGCCAGTGGAAGGCTATATTGAATACAACAGGAAGTTTATGCAAAAAAAAAAATTAATGGAAAATATAGGAAGTTTAATTTTTGGTATTGTTGTGACTTTTCAAATGAAAATTCTTTAGTGAAAACCAAATGTTGAAACAAGTTCAATACCAATTTTTTAAGTTAAATAAAACTTTAATTTCTAATAATAATGTCCATCAACAAGATTCATAATAAAAGCAAGACCCAAGGTGTGGGGCCAACTTAGGAATTTTGTCTCTTAATGTATCCTTAGATCATATTTATAGATTTTTATGTCCTCAGCTGGTTTAATGTTCCAAGGAATTCTATGGAAAAAAAAAAGCATGATGATGATTCTGTGATGATACTTCTACCTTTGGCTCTTGTTATTTAAAGAAAACTTTAAAAAGTGAGGGAAGCAATGAATGATTTATTTTGGTTTTTTTTTTTTAATAACCCCAGGAGTTGAAGGTGTAAATCTTTTAAAGGGAAAACATCCCCTCATGCAAGATGCAGGTTAAAATGAATAAAACCTTGGCAGCAGTTTGAGCTTAAAGTGCTGCCTATACATTTCCTGGATACAGCTGAGCAGATAAACCCAGCTCCTGCAGAAATGAATAGGAGCTGGCACATAAGTACCTGTAAGAATCCACACCGCTGCCCGTGATAAAACATCTGGTTTATCATTGGCAGCAGAACCAGTGGAATTAAGTAGTTAATACTTCAAAGTGATACAAAATGTAACTGTAAATTCAACAGAGCTTTCTGCTGGAGACCATGTAAGAGCACCATAATAACAGCAAATTGATTCACCTAAACCTTTCCTTTGCATTTGCTGTAAGACAGGATTTTCAGTAAACTACTCCAGCTCTCCTCTGTGTTAATAATAACTACCTCACTGGCTGTTGAATGAGCCACACTTACAGACACAAGGGAAAAAAAAGAAAAGAAAAAACGAAATGCTGCAGACATGAAGGAATGTATTCCTTGTTGGAGCTCCCATTTTTTGCAGCTTTATAAAGAGATAGAACTTGGGTTAATTTAATACAGCAGATCCATATAGTGACTTAATACTATTGTTTTTCTCCTTTACAGCCTGATGAGATATAAGTAATTGAAAAACTGCTCCACTAAGACCAAGTATATGCATTTCCTCCTGGCTTTACTCTTTCCTCTCCCTAAAATGACCATGACTGGTTTCAGTCTCATGGGAGAATTAACTGTGCAGGTTTTATAAAGCACATTGCACCAGACACTGTCACTACTGTGGTTAAGGAGAGGAAGTTCTTTTTGCACAATCCCCTCCATAAGGACGGTATGTCACTTGCAGAATAGCTCCAGACTCACAGGAAACCTGTGACAATGTCTCTTCCCAAGGGCAACAAGCACAAGGACCCTCCACACCAGCTCCTTGACAGAGTTCAACAAGTTTAGACTTATGCTCTCAGACATTTGGTGTGATTTTTCGTGGTGTCCCATGCAGAGACAGGAGAATGGTTGTGTTTGATGGTCCCTGTAGGACCCATCTAACTCAGGACATTCTATGGTTCCATCTATGGCTCCATCTGAGCCCCTACACCTGCACATATACACAATCCATGCACATCCATCCATACAGTGTTTTCCTCCTACCAGCTGCCTTTGCACACATGCTGCTGTATATCTTCCACAGGGATCTGCAAAGATAAAGACTACAGGATTTTTTTTTTACTTCCATGGCACTTCATAGCCACCCTTCCTTATTTGAAAAGACTACTGCCTTAATAATAGTACAATTAGAAATTAATGCCAGCAGATAATTTCTGTTTTCCAGATCTTGCTGGTCACTTCTGAGCCATTCGTGCAGCACTCAGTTCCTTGATGAGCTGTGAGTGGAGCTGCTGCAATCTAGCTTGTAACTGTGATCAAAATTGCAGCATTTCTGAGGTTTTACATATTTCACACAAATACTGATAGATGTAAAAATAAAATCAAAAAACCTGAACTGTAAGCTTCACATTTCACAAGGTTTTTCTTCTAGTAATAAAACCATTTACCTGCATATGAAAGGAGGTAAATTCCTTTCCTCTGAAATGGCCTTCTTTGGGTCTCAAAATCCCTAAATGCATTAGATGGAAGATTGGAGAAAAAAAAAAAAAAAATCGGGAATCTCAATCTTTGCTGCAAAATATTGCCCTAAGGTAAAACTGATCCACTCTGCTGTCACAGAAGGCAGGACAGGTCAGATGCTAATTCTCCAGATATGAGAAAAATAGAGATTGCTGTGACAACATTCACAACATGCTCAGTTTTGTCTTCCTATAGATTATTATTTCTCTTTACGTCATGCAGCGCAATCTCTTTTTAAAATAGGGTTCCTACATCATGCAGAATCTGCTCAATTAGGGGTAAGACCACCAGGCCTCATCATCTGCATTCTCTGGTCCATCACTGCAGTCAAAAGGCAAAGCACAGCAGGATGAGTGGGAGGAGACCTTTTCTGTACCTCTGCCAGCTGCAATAAAATGTGATCTGTCTATCCTTACTCCTGGGCGATAACAAGGTGCTTGTAGATCTTCATCTTTTCACTTTCTGCTGCAGAGCTGTAAATCAGGAGAGGTGCAGGGCTTGACTCTTTCTACCCCCCTGCCATGCCTCTTCTGTAATTCAGATCAATCACTTAAAGTGTCCATAGAACCAGTTAATTGCCCCAGATGCTGCCAAGCAAATGAGTCATGGGCAAAATTAGGGACATTTGGTCACAGGTTTGTATGATGAGCACGACCCCATATGGTGTGGGATGTCCCTTGGGTCAGTCAGGGTCATTTGTCCCAGTTGTGTCCCCTCCCCTCCTTGTGCACTCCCAGCCTTCTCTCTGGTAAGGTGAGCAGAGGAAAGTCTTTGTCTTTGCTCAGCAATAACCAAAACATTCCTGCATTATCAGCAATGTTTTGGTCACACAACTGAAGCATAGCCCATCCCAGCTACTCTGAAGAACCTTAAGTCTATCCCATCCAAAACCTGTGCACCTGGCCACATGTGTTCTGAAGTCATTGGTTTAAATAGACATATATTCATTTAGAATAAAAGTACCATGCCTGGGATGGAGTACCAATGTAGGAGCTATGCATTGGCCCCTCTTGTCACAAGCTTTCTGCACGCATATTAATTTAGTTTGTAAAACAGACACCAAGCAGCCATAAATGCAAGCAAAGCAGTAAATTCCTTTTTTTTTCATATATAAAGGGAGGAGCTTTATGAAAATAACTCTGTGTACCTGATGTCCCCTGTCTCTCCTCAAGCTTGAAACTTCAAACAGACTATTTGGATTTCCCCAGATCAGTCTGGACTAGGAATTTCAGGTGGGGCAAATAAAACACATTTAATTGCAATATTTTCATTGTAAAGAATTTACCAACTTTCTTTAGATGGCAAACAATGGCTCAGCTCCTGGAAAGAGCCTGTTACCCTTTTATTTAGGACCCAGATCTGCTGACAAAATCAGCATTGACTGAGAAATAGGTATTTTGTGTGTCCACAGATGTGAGAATCAAACCTCAATTCCAATTAGATTTTTTTTTCTCTCTTTTCATCACACCTGACAGACTGAGCATACTGACTGTAGCCAACTTTTAGAAGGGTAAGAAAAATAGTTGGCTTTGTCACACTCACCAGTCAACCAGTGTTCCATGCTATCTATTAATGTTAGCCTGGCATGTCCATCCCCAGATGTGAATTTCTGAAAATTCATAGATCCTGGCAGTGCTTCCTCCAGATTTCTCACCTAAGCTTCTGGAAAGATATGCTATAAATTAAATTGCAGTGAATAGTAGGCCAGGACTTTGGGAGTTTGCTCAGGTCTATCAGAATATTTATGAAGCACAAAGATGTTCAATAGTTCTCAGGGTTTATATAAATTACCACTGAGTCCAACATTCTGGATTCAAACATAAGCATGGGATGTGTGTTCCCACAGACAAAGAGATAATGATTCCAACTGCAAACATGAAATCTGCTCACAGAGCCAGATGCTCAGCTGCAGTAAAGTAAGGTCTCTCCGAACAACAGAGTTATGCTGTTCTGTATTTCACAACTTTAATATTTGTTAGTATAACATGATAATAGCAAGTGTCTCTGGGCAGCTGGCATAAATTATTGTAGTTGCAACCTTCATAGGATCTGTCTTACGATGTAGTTTTTCTCTAACTCACTGTACAAATGCACTGCAACTGAACAGAGGTAAACAGGACTTTATCCTGGTTCCCATTTTGCCAGTGACATAACCTTCTTCTCACACCCTGGGTAACTGATATAGCTAGAAGTAGCATTGAAGCAGAAAATCTTTTTAGTGTCTAGTTCCAAGAAGAGTTTGCAAAGCCAGCATCATCAAAAAAAAAAAAAAAAAAAAAAAACCAAAAAAAAAAAACAAAAAACCCCAACCAAAATCCAAACCACAACATCCCAGGTTTTAACTTTTAAACTGAGCACATCTTGTATGTAATTAGGGAATGAAAATAAATTAACTTTGTAACCTAAGGGTAACATTCTTAAAGATTATAAATCTGCCTGAGATCTCGAAAAGATGAAGACTATCCCAGTATAAGAGATGAACAGTTTCCTCCCTTTTATATGGAAATATTTAAAAACAGGAACACACTGCTGTCTTCTTTTGCAAAAAGGTTGATCACCAAGCTAACAGTTCTTCCATTCTCTTGATTTCCTGCTCAAAATCCTAATCTCAGAATAGTGTGAATCCATAAAGGTGTGTGTTTTATATGGTTATAAAATTAATGTTACACTCTGACTCCCTGAATACCATCCACTTGCTTACCTTTTCTTCAATATAATAGGAAATTACAAGCCCTGAGCAAGTCATTACTCTCTAATGATTATGAATTAGCTGACCACAGGCCACAGAGAAAAGCAGCATGTTCTAGCAGACCACAAGGTCTTTTAGTCAAGTATCATAATGTTCTGATCTGTAGCTGGACATTTCTGCTAGCTTAGGAGTCAGGTGTTTCATCTTTCCAAAATAGAAATGTTCGCCTAAGGAAATAAAGAGGACATCTCTTCCTCCACTTAGCAAAGCAATGTTATTTGCTGGAGGCTATCTGTGCAATCAGGGCTTTTTTCCTCTTCTGCTGACTGACATAATAATACTTTCTAATGCAGGAAATACTAAGTATTAGTATACTAAGCCCATTTCAAATATAATGGAGCATGGACTAAATCAAATACTGAGTGTTCCACCATATAAATTCCTGTCTGCCCCCAGTGAACAAGTAAGAAGCTGCCAGTATTTCCCTGAATTGCTGCAGAGATTGCAAGACAGCAGCAACAACATCTCCAAAGGAGAAGGAAGTATCTCCATTCTCGCCTCCTTTCTACTGCTTCTTCTCACTGCTTCTTCTTAGTGCTTTTACCATTTATACCTTGAACATCCAAACCAGTCCTTTCCCTACAAAACCCTCCCTCCAGAGTTTGGAAGTGAGCAAAGAAATAAAACCTGAATCTGAAGCAGCCCTGCAGGTCTAACCCACTTAGAGGACTAAAACCTGCCCCATCTCCATCTACTCATATTTTATTAATCTCAGTTAATTAATGTGTTTCTGTGTCTCGCAGGCCAGGCTGCAGCAGCTGGCACAGCCCGTGCCTGTGTGGGAGGGATTGTTGAGGATCTGAGCAGGGCTGGGCCAGGCTGGGCTGTCAGACCCAGCACATCAAAGGCTCATCTGCCAAACCTTCCCAAGAGACATAGGTGAACACACACAGGGCAAAGGGGGAAAAGAGGTTTTCCTTTGGCACTGCCTTTTGTAGGGATTTCTTGGTGTTTTATAGGGGATTTAAGGAGACATGAGTCTCCTTACTTGAGGGAAATGTGGAAATGCTTGAAACAGTATTCATTGCAAAGGTGGGGAGTAAAACTGTGAGCACTGTTATTTCAGAAGAAAACCTTGAGAACCCCCTCATGGCCCAGGAGATGTGAAGTGGGCTGGATACGCCCTCTCCCTCCTAATTCTTTCAGACAGAGTGGAGGAGAGATTACATTTACTGTGTGGTTGCTCTAAAAGTGTGGGACACTGAGATGCCCTTAAGATGTCAGAAGTTGACTGCGTGGTATTTTGTGGGCAGATGCATGGAAAAGATGAATCAGTTCCACTGCAGAAGCTGTGTAATGGCAAAATAAGTTTATTGTGCTTTGCTGAGAGGCCAGAAACTTCATGAAGGCTGGATGCACTGGTTCAGGGTCAGTGTCCTGCTGTCAGGGGCACACAGTTGGCTGATGTCCCAGCACAGGCAGAGTGTCCTGGTTTTTGTCCATAATGTAGTGTGGAGAAATATCCCATAATGGATTCATCTCCTGGGATGTCAATGAACAACAATGAACCTGCTGGAGATATCATTGGAGGCTGGTAAAGAGCAGAATTTATTGTAACAGTCACTAATTTGAAGTAGCTAAAACTTCCACCTCTCAAAATGAGTAGTTTCCATGTGTTTTAGCAGTTGTCATCTTGTGCAGGTTTTTTAATTATAGCTTTGCACCTGCTTTTGAAACTCTGGTTCTCTTACTATTTAATCTGATTTTGCAAGGTCACCAATGGGTCTGTCTCAGGTCAAAGTCACCATTGCTTCATTTTGGGAAGCACAGGAAGTACAAGGAAGTTGGAAAGTAGTGGTAGTCAATATTTCTGCATCATTAAACTAAGCCAAAAAAGCAATGTGGTTTCTGCAGCATAATGCCAGCCTGATTTTGCCACCATTTTTAATAATCTTCTACCAGTACTGAGAAGGCCTGAATGATATTAATTGGTTTTATCCACAAAATTTTAAGTAGACAGATGCCAAGGCATGAAAGCAACAATCTGATTCAGGCGAAGCCATCCCTGAGTAAAAGGCAAAGCAGATAGGCCAGAAGGAAAATTAGGTGGGTCTTTTTCCCCCTGTTTTCTGTAACAGGTTTGAAAAACAAGTCTGCATGAAGAGTAGTCTCAGTGGACTTCAGGTCAAGGAGATCAGGGCACATGTTTGTCTACATGTAAGTGATGCCAATAGGACCAGAAAGGGTCACTGTGGACAGTGAGGAGCCTTTACCAAAATTGTTCCAGGCAGTCTTTAACACTCTGTGAAGATGAATTACCATGAGAAATGTGCAGTAAGCAGCATGGCAAAGATGGGGTTTCAAGAACCCATTTTCTAGATTTCCTGCCATCATGTAGGATGTGCCCTTCAGGTAGGACCTTATCAGGTCACTGCCATGATGTTGGAGGGCAAAATACAAGAGATTTGAAATACTTTCTACTTTCAGAGATGAGGGTGCCCTAAAGCAAAACTGTCCATCCCTTCTCTCCAGCCTATCCCTTGAGTTATCAAGCTGAACCAAACCACCCTTGCCATTTATAGAATAAGTTGCTCTTCTTAAGAAAGAGATAGTATTTAAACACACCTCCTGATAAAGAGGTTCCCACTGGCTCTCAATTACTTCCAGTCCTTCCCTTCTCCAGTGTGTTATTCCAGCTTCTCTGGTCAACTTTTTCCATAATTCATGGGACCATGCTCTAAGTGGGAGCAGTAAAATGAGTAAAATCAAATTAATAAGTGAGACATGGAATTGTAGCAACATTCAAATAGGAAGCAAAGTGAACTCATGAGGAATGAGGGTCCACTGCTCACTGTGGATCTCCACTGGGTCTGCAGCTTTAGTTGGGGCACTCAAGCAAGAAGTCACTCTTTGATCACCTCTCCCCAAAGTAATAATGGCAAGTACCTCAACCCATACCAGCTTCACATGACTTGCTCATCCTAAACCTATTGCAAAAAGACCCCAAGCTCAGTTGGAGTACTTAGTAATTCAGCTAATTAATGCTAATTTTAGTCAGTTTTTCCAGTGTATCCTAGAGAATGGAGTGACTATTCATTAGCCTTGGTGTGTACTTTGAAAACAGATACAAATTAAAACTCTTTTAAAATGCAAAATGTTATTTGCCTACGTGCTGCTTTCTTTGAGCAAACAGAAGTTAAGGGCAAAGAAGAAAGCAACTGCTGTACATAGGCTGCATAAGGATGAGATCTGAAATCCAGCTGCTGCAGTGCCAGTCCTGCCAGCCTGCCTGACTGGAGCCCTGTTCCTGTTGAGGTGGCCTTGATCAACAGTGTGCCAGGTACAGACTGAGCAGTGCAGTCCACAGTGTTTTGCTATAAAATTCAGGTATTGATTGAAAACTTTGTTGTTTGATAGAGTGGTACAGATCCCAAGGAACACAGATTCCTGTGTAACATGCCAGTTCAATACAGCAGTGCCTGTGATTTCATCACTCCATATCCTGGCTCTAGGAAAGATGAGAAGTGGCTTCTGCTGCATGGGAGGGATGTTACTTGCTTCCCAGGAAAAGAGAGTGGTGATCTTAGTGTTGCTGGATTGCACTTCAATTCCTAGAAGTAAAAAAGGAGTTGACAGCTCTGTCCCCCCATGTGTGGCACAGTGAGGGTACACTTCCAATTACTTCTTAAATCAAAGCCCAAGAGTCTCACAAACTTGTATGAAACCAGGTTTGAATCAAGGCACCGGCAAAACAGGTGACTGCACAAAAGTGTTCTGCTCTTACCATCAATTCTCAGGTTAGAAAAAAGGTGCTGCCAAACAACTGAAACAGCAAGAGCAAATAAGATTTTCCACAAAGCCACAGCCTGCTCTCTTCTTACTTTTTTTCCCAGAGAGCAGACCTGATTGCAGGCAATAGCAAAGCCAGGCAAGGAAAATAAATGATATGTAGAATCCCTGGCATGCAGCTCATGAGGTGGGTGGAAGTTTGGAAATGTGCTTGATGAGCCTCTGAGTATGGCAAGACCTATAGAAAAGGAGGCAGAAGCAGTTACCAGGGTGGGGGAATGGGGGTTTGGAGTGACAGGCTTATGTAAGAGCTACAGTGGGGATAATTTTGTTGAGGAACAGAGCAAAGCCTGGAAATGCTGGTGGCCCCTACCTGTAAAAGAGTGCAAGGAAGAAATCACAAAGGCTAAAAAAATAACAGAATGAGATGTGATTCTTGACCTGAAAATACTCTCTCATTAAGGCTGTTGGCCCAGGAACTGAGAGGGACTGTTTTCCTATTCCCCTTCCATAGAGGAGAAAGCCAGCATCACTCAGAGATTCAGGAAGCAATGGTACCAGAAACAAAAGGCTCTACCACCCAAGGCATCTTTATAGGTTACAAATTAAATTAATCAAATCAATTCATATACCTGAAAAAATTCTCCAGCAAGTGCCTATGCCACAGGGAAGTAGTTCCAGTGACACCCAGTAACTTCTTTACAGCACATGACAAAGTGATCTTCCAGAGTGACACACTTGAGACAAACTCACTGCCACTTGCCTCTCTTACCACAGCCCAAAGAGTTTCTGTTTTGCAATGTACCCCTGTTTGGAAAGACAGGCCTTTCAATGTCACACAAGCGTTGGAAAAGACCAACAGAGGAGCTGCTTCAGAACCTCCAAGTCTCCCTTGCAGCACACATTTCTCTTCTGGAAAGACAATAAGGTGTGACTCACATTAGCAGGGAACACATCAGAACACATCAGAGGACCTCTTATTTTTCTGTTTAGGTGGGGACAGTTACCCTGTGTGAGAGCAGAAAGAAGGATCATATGAGATATAAATCCAACCCACGAAGTGTGTTAGCTCAGTGTTGTACCCAAGGTAACCATCTTTGCTAAGTTTTTGCCACCAACACAACTCACAGCCTCCATCCCAGAGTGAGCTTCAGCCCAAGCTGTTTGAAAGTCTGCCAGAACTTGTTCCCACCTGCCTGTGTGTGAACATGGCACATAGAAACCTTCCTACGCAGAGTCCACCTGAAGTTTGGGGAAATGAAGGCCGTAGTTGGGAGTATTCTTTCACATATCTGTATCTCATATTTATGAGAAAGTGAAATCTGGGAAGGTGCCATGGGTAAAATGACAACATTTCATGTTTAAAAATTTTCTGAACTATAAGTAGCTGTACATGGAATTGCTTACTTTTTTTTTAATCCCACCAAGGATTAACTGATTCCTTCACACAGACTTAATTTTTGTTTAGAAGGTTTCTGAAGGAATATGGTGGAGGAAGTGATAAAGGAAATATTTTTTATCTGTCTGGTAGCTATTGGTCAGAAAAAGAAAAACATATTTTAGAATATGTTTTCTTCTAGGAGTAAGGGATATTCATCCCATTCACATGATCTACTCTCAGATACAGCAAGTATGAAATTTTAAAGAACAAAAATATCACAACACCATTAGAAACAATATTCACCAATTCAAAATAAAACCCTTCAGTACTGCTTAAAAGTCGGATATTTAGTACCACTGTAAAGCAGAAAAGTCCCATTACAACATGATTCTTTTTAACATCCTGGTTTTGTTTCTTCTCTGCTTTGTATATGTACAGTGTTTGCTTGTTTATAATGTCAACAAGATAGATCTCCTCAGGGAAAAGAACGTGGAAAATGCACCAAATCTGGCTCATCAAATCTTCCACACACATATGCATCTAGTTAGCCCTGTAGGGCAGGAATTTTCTCATGGGCAGAGGACCATGAGTTACCTCAATACTTTGAGAGGAGACTTGGAAGCCGTTCTCTGACCATTCCTAAGGCAACAATTCAAATTACTATTTTATCCTCACCTTTATTCCTTCATAATAATTTCTGCCTTTGTATGGTGATCATAAGACTTCTCTAAGTTCACCATGTCAGTCTCAAAAGGAAACCATTCCACTCACTAGCTGGAAAAGCAAGGAAGTTAGTGGGGCATTTTTTGAGGAGAAAACCCCTTCTTGAGCAGCTGCCCAAAGGAACAGAATTATACAGATCTTATTTATAAAAGTGATGGTTATGTGTGTGAAAATGCAGTAGTAGGACAAAACTAATTTCCCAGTTAGCACCAGTCTTGTTTCTTACTCTTGATTCTACAGGGGAAAATGTACTCTCATTGAAGAAATTGTTTCTCAATGTGCAGCTAAGTGCCCTGATGCCTCTCAGGAGAAGGAAGTGTACAAGGCCCATGAAACTGATGTAAAAATGGTATTTATAGAAGCACTTTTTACTCATGTCAACTTTATGAGCCATTTAGTTTCACCACAGACCCTTTTTCACTGCCTTACTGGTAATTATCTAAGTAGTAGCAATGCTGAAAGTCTCTAGGACAGGGAGCAACAATCTACATGACCAAAATTAAGCTCAGGCATTGACCTCAGTGCCAGTTAATTCCCACTGGACATAGGGAGAGGCAAAGCTCTGGGTGAGGCTTATACCCTCTGCCTGCACTGCAGGTCACAGAGATTTCACCTATTAATAAAGATTCCTTCAGAAGATGATGAAGACCAGGGAATCAGGCCAAACATATGCATATTTTCTTGTCCTTCTCTCACCTATTATTATCCTTCTATTGGGAGCATGGTACTTTCCCCAGACTGATGCCTCCCTAACCATCATCTTATCCTGGCACTCTGTTTCACCACCGTGGCAGAAATGTCTTTCTCTCCTGAGGCAGGATGGTGGATAAGGGCCATGAAATTACTGATTTAAAATGAGGAAATTCTCAAAGGTCCCATATGTGTCCCTCTGTCTTTCTTCCCCTGTCCTACTACAGCTAGGCCTGCATGTTCCATCAACTTCTGATTTGAAGTTGAAAAATGTAGGAGGTTTCTTCCAGAAAGAACTTCAAGGCATTCACTAAACACATTTCACCTCCCTGAGAGAGGCAGAGCAGTTCCTGAAACATCACAGAATAGTATTTAAGCTGTATCTATGGCTGACCAAGCCCTGTTGGATAAATCAGATGTGATAGTAAAGACCCTTTGTATTCCCAGAACATTTTCAGACCTGGACAGGAAAACTTTGGACCCTTGGAAAGATCACCATTATGATTGTGTCCTGATGGATTTTTGAATGTAAAATTTCTCCTACTTTCAACCATGATCTATCAATTCCTTTCACCTCACTTCTGCTCACTGAGCACGGTAAAGAGGGGCAGGACCACATCAGATACCACTACCTTGATTAAGGTTCCTGATGACCAATAGCAACTCCACAAATATATCTTGCTGGAACTCAGTACATCCCTCTGTGTGTCCAGAGTTGCCAAGGACCCCACCGGGGGGCTTGGAGACCCTGGCATGCAGCTCAAAACACCTGGGGATTTGATTTTGACTGCTGGAGCAAGTTGCCAACTTTGTATGAGGACCTGAAAGTCACACAGGTTTGAGGAGTGTAATAATAAAATTATCACAGGGTGAAAATGTAGAATTTTAGGATTTTTGGTATGGGGATTATGGGGACAAGATGGAGGAACTTGAGCATGTCCAGCCTTTCCTCTTCTTCTTCTTCTTGTTCTCCATTTTCTGCTGTGATGTTGGCACTTTGGGATTGGTTTAGAGTAGAAGTGCACTGAGTGCACTGTTTAACATAGGTGATAGGTATTAGGAATTAAGTGTACATATGATATACGTAGTTTGTAGTATAAAAGGACAACACCATCTTGGGGGACGTCAGAATGCCTGCATCTGCCTTGCTGAGCAGATCTTGGCTGGGCAGAATGAAAATTTTATAGATAAGAATTAATAAAAAACCTCAAGACCGAAAAATGAAGAGTCCAGACTCGCTCTTCAGTCGCGTGGGCAGAAGCAAAGATATCCTACGCATCTCGGGGCAGAAATTAACAACAGCAACCCAAGAATATCTGACATTTGGAATATTTCTTTATTCACTGCTAACCTTCAAGAAACTTCTTTGTTTCTGCCACAGTGCTTGTGTGTCCCTTCACTTGCTATCCACATCCTTTACAGCAAGCATAGGCCCAGCAATTTACCCAGTAGTGCCTGGAATTGCTCTCCACAAAAGGAGTTTCACCATTGTGTGGTTTGCTTTAATTAGAGACTTCAGCGTGAAAGCCGACGGAAGCCTCCCTTGAAGCCCACAGAGGTGCTGGGAAACTCATTCCATTCAATTCTCTGAACATCCATTGTGGCTCAGGACTGTGGTCAAGCATCCTTAATGAAAATCTGTCTGCGCAATACATTTCCTGCTGATCACGAAGAACACCTCCTTGGAAAATAAACACGCTAAAATAAAAATCCCAGGAAGCTTTCAAGTTTATAGACTCTTCCATGGTAACTGAACTTTGAAAACTACAAACTCCATCTCAAAGCAGCCAGAAGACTCAAGTAAATGATGACTGAGAAGTGTCTCTGATAAGACATAACTGTTTGTGTTGAGCAGCTTGTTCATTTTTCCACTGCAGAATAGTTTCCAAGCATCATAAAAGAAAAAATGTTTCCATTTTACTTTCTCTCTGCTCCCATGCCTTTCAATAACCCATATCACAACTCCCTGACTCCAGAACCAGCACTGAGTTTCTCTGAGCTGTGTCACTTTCTACAGCAGTTTCATGCATATGGGCTATTGAATGTTTTGCTTAGCCAAGGGGAAAGGATGTGATACACACTCATCCTAGTGTACTCACTTCGAGTTTCATTGAAAGGGAAACATTATCATATGTGCAGTGACAAGCAGAAATCTTCCTCAGTCCTTTACAAGCCTTGCAGTTTGCCTGGGGTGCCAGTGCTAGAACAGCTTTCTGTCATGACATCCTCAGGAAAATGCAGCACAGTGATGCATAAGGACCATGGATTTTGGCAATCAGGTCATGTTAAAAAGTGGAGTCTCTACCACCCTATCACTGGTCAAACCTTGTTCTTTCTTAACTCTCAGGTTTCATGAGAATACATCCTTTTGTCTTCAAGAAGCTCTAAGTTACCAGAGGCCTTCTGAAAGCATAAGAGGAAGTTCTTCTAATGAAACAATTTCAAAACTTGAGTCACAAGTTTTAAAATACACTAAAAAGTGGTGCCCTAAAGCTGAAAGCAAGGGCTGTGTGTCAGAAAGTTCATAAACTTTTGTTCCAAGGTCTTCACTGTGAAATATTGCCTGGAGACTGGAAAGAATCATCCTCTCCTATAAATATCTCCTCTAACTGCCAGTACTGAGGATATACATAAAAGGATAAATGCTCCTGGGTACTTTAGACAATAGTCCTGCATCACTAAAAGCTGGTCAAAATGAGCAGTAATAGCTTTAACAACTGGTTTTCCTAGCCCAGGCTTCACAGCTGGTTTTTCAGATATAGAATAATTTTCAAATTCTTTATTTAAATGATGCAAAATTTTTCATGGAGAGAAAAGGAGGAAAAAAGGACTGGTTTTGAGAATTATATTGCCACTAAAAACCATGAGAGGGTCAACCTGCTACACTTGGTGAACTGTCTGTGAGGAGCCTGGCCATTGAGAGCTGGACTGCATGGAACAGAAATTGCTGCTGCACAGGGACAAGTGCAGACATTGCTGCCTTTGCATCCAGCTGTGTGCCCATAGCTCTGATGGCACTGAGCATGTTGCGCTCCTCACCATTTTACTAAGGGCTTTGCCTTCAGTACCTGCTTTTCTTGCTTCTAGGAAAAAAGGTTTTTTCCACAGACTTCTTTCAAACTTTTCTGGATTGGACTTGGTCTTAATTTGCACTGTCTCAGAAGGGTATATGTTACTACTTGAACTGCTGGGAGAAGGGCTTGGAGCTTTTTTTGTTTAGGTTTCCTGTTGGTTTTATTTATAATTTTACACTCCTTAATCTTTAGCTATTTAAAATTCTGCTGTAAAATCCCTTTGTTCTTCCTTGTTGCCAACAAAAAGAACTTGAATGTCGACCAGAAACACTGCAGACATTGTTTGGCTTGCTTGACTCCTTGCATGGTTTGGTTTGAAGGGAGGAAGGGAACAGTTGGACTGCAATTACCAAACTCTGGCAAGTTTTGTGTTTTGCTTTCCTCAACTCCTGAAATGTACCTTCCGAGAGAAGTAATTTATCTGAGAGCTTTAGTCTTTTACTCCAAACACAAATCTCAGTATTTAATAGATTGGGTGGGGTTCGATCTGCAGAGAACTAATTGAAGGAGCTGCAAATACAGACATTCAACCCTGTTTAATTAGAAGAGCAAAAAAGAACACTCTAATTCCATTTCCAAATCAAACCAGTTGTACCACAATTATCTCAAGTATCTCAGAGATGGTTGAGTTCACATTTAGTCCCTCCCTCCCTTCCCTCAGGAATGGATAGCCTTGTGCACAAGGAGAATCGAAATGCTTTGAGCTCTTTATTTGCTGAGTTCTTTGTCTCCCTCAGGAATACAGTATTTTAAAAAGATGTCATTTATATTTTGCAGTTTTCAAAGGTGCTTTGTATACATGTTCAAAAGTGTTCAGCACATGGAGAGTTCCAATTTACCTGGAAATCTACCCACTTTTAAAAATAGCTAGTAAGAAAGAGTTCTGCAAATCTGATTTTGATAGGTGTTTTGAAGATGGGGTGCCTCAGAAGGCTATATAACAATTTCTGCCTTCCTCAGCTTTCCAAACAATCAGGGTAACAGCATGTATAGGATCTCCAAAGCTAGAAGACTTAGTAGAAAGTAGAAAAGATCTCATCTCCTGGAGATTCATCTTCTTCCTTGAACAATTCCCATGTCTGCCTATTTCTCCTGCTGGAAGGTTTTGGTACTGCTTTGCTGGTTTAACATTTAACATTTCTGACATATGGTAAAACAACTGGGTCCCTTCCTGACCACACAGTCATTCTATGTCTTGTCATTCTGGGTTCATCTCCATCCACCATCAAAATGCAGTTGTCTTTGCATGAGACAGCAGCTGTTTTAACAAGACTGCAAACAATACACAAAAGCTCTGAAAAAGAAAAAAAAGAGCAGTTTGTAACTGCAACAGGAATTTCAGGCCAAAGGCAAGAAATGTACCATTGTTTTCTAGGTAGCTCTGCAAGCCCATCTTCAAACAACCACAACTGGCCAGGCCTCTCATTTTGTGTTTCAATTGAAAGACATCTGTTCCATTTTCTAAATGGGAAGATAGTTCACCTTGATCCTGGCTTCAGCTGCTGCAGCTTTTTACCATTAAATATAATTCTAAATAAATTATCATCACAGGAGAAGACAGAGAGTGTTTGAACAAAACAAGCCATCAATTTTCTACACAGAAGAGAGCAACTCTCATCCTAGAGACACTGCTGTGCTGTTGTCTGAAACTCAATTTTCACCTGAAATTGGACAAACCATTTGAGAAGTAATTCAAGTTCCTCCAAAGGGAGGACATATTGCACACAGACAGTGGTGGAGGGATTCAGCACTCACAACTATGTTAACCATGTATAATGAATTAGAAGTGTCTTGTTTTAATAGGTCCTAATTGCAACACCTTTTCCCAATATCTCATTTGCAAACACCCCAGGTGTTCCACCTCTTTAACTCACCATCACCAAGCTTCACTTTGTTAATTCTGCTCCAGTGGCATCCCTACCAACTTGCCCATTTGTTGTGGAGCTTTACTCACTCGTGATCTAAAGTCAGGAAAACATCTGCCAGGAAGACCTCCAAGAAAGAATCTGTCTCTGAACACAACACCACCAAAAATGAGGACTCCCACATTCAGAGTGTTATGACTGATGTGTTAACAACTCTCTACACATCTCATGGCGTGGCCAATGTTTTAGGACAGATGGCCATCAAACTAGAGGCCAAGTTGGAGAATGCATCAATCCTTGCCCACGACATAGATACACACAGAGCCTTCCACACTCTATATCTAGCAGTAAAGGAAATAAAGGGGACTGGAAGCCTGGAGGTGATCCTTGTGAACAAGTTTGCCCTGTATTTGACCTCTCCAGTGCCTCTTCCTCTGAGTCAGAACATCCCACGCAAGGATGGCTGAACACCCCACCTCCACCCAGTGCAGTCACAGGCTGATGGGGCTCCATGCCAGCCTCTTGTAAATAACATGCAGACACGATGCAGAAACTCCTCCCTGCCAGCTGTAGACTGTCAAGTGCCATTTCTTGGCATTCCTTTCCTGAATTTAGTTTGGGAAACCATCCAGAACTGTCCATCAAGTGCCACAGGAGGAAAGGATATAACCCAAGATTGCTGTGTAAACACAAACTATATAAAGTAGAACAAGATTTTTATTTTGATTTACCTCAGTATCTCCAAACAATGGAAGATTAATCTGAGTTTCGTTTCTGTGGATGCATGTGATCAAAACTTTTGTGTTCCCTGCAATGCTGACATAAACCTGTAATTTTAAAAAATCAGAATACACTATATATAGAGTGATAGATGAACTTCTACTACAGTATTGCTTGCAATTTACTTCTAAAAAAATTCCCAGGGTTATTTCACCCTCTGAATATCAATCAAGCCCAGGAGGAGAAAAAGGAAGGAGGATGGATGAGGGAGCAATTGGAGTAACAAGCCTTTCTACTGTAATTTCAGTAACAGATGAGATTGCATCTGCTTCTTTGCTGGATCCTAAGCGAGCATAGGGAAAAGATGGCTCCTATAGAGTCAAGCATAAACACTGGGTTTGTGCACATGAAGACAGCAACAGGGTAGAAGGCAGCATGTGAAAGACAAATTTTAACAGCTAGTTTTGGATCTGTCCTAGATTTCAGAAACACGTTAAATATAAACGTACTGAAATGCTTTCAGCCCAGCCCTGGTTACACTTCAATATGCTTTCAATTAACTGTTTGGTTGTAAAGATTTTTTTCCTAATCACCTTAATCATTTTTAATTCAAGACAAAGTATCTTTAGTGAAGTTAATTATAAAATAATGAGCAGTCTTTTTGTAGCTTAGGAAAGGGTTTATTTTGGTTTAAGTTAAATCAGTTTGGAACAGATTTAAACTATATTGAAATAAGACATTATTAAATCAGAACAGACACCGACACTGGAGTTCATACAGACATAATTAAAAAGAGCTGTACATGGGTACATTCTCATGTGGTCCAAGCATCTGAGTTATATTGATCTAACAACAGCAACATAACATGATATAGCCTGAAACATGAGAGGCACAAAGCATATTAAAACAGTGGGTCTAATTCTCTGGGAGAGAATTTGTCTATGTTTGTTTTTTTTTAATTACCCCTTACCTCCAAAATTATTATGAGTACCAAACCTAAGTGAAGCAAAACTGTACTTGAGCACCTCTCATGGCCTAGAGCCAGGTGACAGAACAGACACACAGAACAGGACAGACACACAGAAGGACAGCAGAGTGCTGTGGAAGTGGCAGTGTCCATCATCACCCAGCTAAACACAGAATGCTGTGTAAAGGCTCTCCTTTCTCCCACCACCACACCTCCCATGGCTTCCTTCTATTGAATTATATTGTATTTTGTCTCCCAGACACCTGGACAAGAATAGGTGCTGCCTCACTGCACCTATGTGCTTAGCCAAGCCATCTCAGTATTTCCAAGGTCAGTGTCTACACTCTTCAAAGGCTGTTAATCCTTTGGTTTGTCTTTGGAGAAGCAGGGGAAATAATTTTCCAAAGAAGAGATAAAGGACAAAAAAAGAAAAAATCGAAATACATGTCAATTTTAGATAATCAAAAAAACAGGCCAGTTATAATTGGCTGAAATGCAGTGCCATTGTTCACACCAAAAAAAAAATCCAAAAAATAACCAAACAAAACCCCAAACAACAAATACAACTCCCCTGTATATTTGGTGATGGTGGATTTGTTGGCTTTTTTCTTTTCTTTTTTCCTTTTTCCACAATGCAGACAAGGACACCTGCTAGAGAGACTTTCTTCCCAAAGGCAGTGACTTCATAATTTTAGCCTGAGTAAGGTTCTGCTGTCTCATCCCATTCATTTGCACAACCACCTCTATCCTCACAGCAATAATGAGCTCCAACTGACCTGCTGGTAGTGATGGAACAACTTGGATTTGTGCACTGAGCAGAAACTGATTTTGTTTTTTTTGTGTTTCTTTCCCGTACTCCATCCTATGCAGACAAAACTGCACTCTGGTTCACCAACCAATTGCCCTTCATGGTTGGTGTACAAAATCACAGGGTTAGCCCTGCTACTTTTGCTGTCTTCTGCTTTTAGCCTTGCAAAAATCCATAGGAGCTGCACCATCTTGAGCTGGTCACTGAGTGGTGGTGGAATCATTTGCCATGAGGTCTTTAAAACATTTGACAGTTGTTAACTGCTTGGATGTCTGGTGTTTACTACTGTGGTGAGTTGACCCTAGACAGCAATCCAGTAACTCACTCTCTTCCTTCCCCTCCAGCAGAACGCAAGGGAGAGAATCTGAAGTACAAAAGCTGAAAACTGATGGAATCAGACAGTTCAATAAGTGAAACAGAGCTGTGCTCAAGAAAAGCAAAACAAGCAAAGCATTCATTGCTTCTGTGGAGTGGCAGATGTCCAACCACTTACTAGAAAGCAGAGTCTCATCACATGTAAAGGATTCTTGAGAAGACAAATGTCATAACCATGAATTTTCCCATCTTCCTTCTTATTTCCCCCAGATTTGTTGATGATCATGACGCCATATGGTCTGCAATACCCCTTGTATCAGTCACGGTCAGATGTCCTGGCTGTGTCCCTTCCTGACTCCTTGTTCCCCCCCAGCCTCCTCGTTTGTGGGGTGGGATAAGGAGCAGAAAAGACCTTGGCCCTCTGTGAGCTCTGCTGAGCAGTAATGGAAACATCCCTGTGTTACCAACACTGTTTTGGTGACAAATAAAAACTAAGGCTGACATCCCAGGCAGAACCAGGGTAACAACCATGTTTGTATCTGTTTCCTCTCCTTTTTCCTGTTCTGCTTGTTTCATCTCAATTTTATATCTCTGCTGTTTTGGACAAGGTCTGTCTTTATCTGATATTTGCCTGCAGATGAGTCACACAGTACAAAAAGCTGACAGTGGCAGAAAAAATATTTAAAAAAAAAAAGTTGTTAGGAGAGCAATGACTTACTCTCTTTTATTTATTTGTTTTATTGTATTTTGTTTTTAGTGCATGCAGAAGTGTCTGTTAAGATGGGGAACAATGTTGTATTAGGTGATATAGAAATGCTTACTAAGGAAAAGTCTATGCCTCTATGCAATTTTAATCTCAGTACACAACAGGAGAAAGGTGAACACAGCAAGTCATTCTGCAGAAGCTCTGCAGTCTCAGTTCATTGCCTTACTCAGTGATCCATGCTGCCTCTGCTTTGAGCTGTGAGGTAACCTCTGCCTTTCCCAAAAGATGCCAGTTTTCACACTTCTTTTCCAAAGGTCTTTGTTATCTGGAGATAAGGTTTGGAAACTTTTTCTATAGAAGTCATCAGAATGAAGAACTCTGCTTGAGAGGCATTTAAATGTCAGGTGCTTCCCCTAAGAGAAAATAAGACACTATGTTTGAAAGAATCTTTGAGGAGTTCTATTTATAGTCAGTCTTGCCAGCTAAATGAAGACCTATGTACAAATATTTTTAAGAAGTCCCATGAACTCTACTAGCAGATAACAAATCTTGTCTCTTTCTTCTCATGGAGATGTGATTATTTTTTTTTCCCTGAAGCAGGAGAAAACCCTTTAAACTTGAGAAAAAGTTCATTCATAATAATGAAATGGGGAAAACAGAGTGTATAGTTTTTTCAGTAGCAGAAGTGTAGCACATTGGCTGAGTTTGACTGTGGGTGCTGGTTTTGACTGCAGATTTACCTGAAAAAAAAAAAAGAAAGACATGAAGCCAGTAAAATACTTAGAGCCACATTTGGAGCATTAATCATGTGAACAGTCTCCTCTAAGCCTTGGAGTCGTCATCCTGCACTTCTTAAGATAATTGGAGTTTTATTATGCTGAAGGAAATTGAGAATACTTAAGCATGATTTAGAGATCCTGACTGTGACTTGGGAATCAGATGTATTTCTTCCTCCTGATTCCATTACCTCAGTCAACTCACTGCATCTTTTGGCTTTGCACCTCTGAAAATGGAACCAGTGAGCCCTTCCTTCCTTCTCTGGAAAGAGTCTTTCTAGAGGAAAAATGGTGTGTCAATCTCCATTGCTACTCAGGCCTGAACTTCTGTTAGAAAACCACCTGTAATAACTTCCAGTACCCATAATGTAGAATTTAGACCATTAGGACCTGAGCTGAGACCACCAGTTCCTTTTGTGTAAGCTGTCAAAAAGCTGTCAAGGCGACCTACTGCAGAGCAAAACTCTGCCAGTGCCAGTTTCCAGGGTCATCCCAGCTGTCTGTCCCCTGCCTCCACCCAGGTTCCACTCTCACTGCTGCATTTCTGGGGTTTATTTAGCAGCTAGACAAGAAATGGGACTGTGCTTTTGGGCAATTCCAAAGTAGAGGAAATAATACCAAGGAGAGGCACAATAACTATCTGCAGATAGGGAAAAGAATGTTGCACCAGAGGATGGGAAGCAATTATTATCATTAGTCAGCAATGATAGAGAAAGAAGTAATTAAACTTCATCTGCATCAGGGAAAATTTTAGACAGAATATTAGAGAAAACAGCTGTAAAAAAGATATGTCTGTGCTGCCAAGGAAAGTGGTGTTGTCACTCTGGTATTCAAAGTCACATTTCATGAATGCCTTTCTCTAAAGAGGCTAAGAACACACTATGCCTAACTCAGCAGTCTTGGGGGCTGAGATGGGAAAATGCCTCTATTCACAGGAGTAGCTAAACATGCTTAAATCCCATTCACATAATCTGAAAAGGCAAAGAATTTAGGTAGAACTGCAGCTATTGAAGGGCACTGGATGACAAGGGAGTAGATTTTAATCATTCTCAGGCACCAATATTTTTCCCAGTACAGGAGGACTGGTGAGTATCAGCTACAAGGAGCCTTCACCTCAAATGGATGCTTGGAGAGCCAGACTGTTTGTTCCTGCCCAGACTGTCACCACAGAGTTGAGAGTTCCTCATGACAAGCAGGAGGTTACAGAGCAAAGGGAACAGAGCCCCCATCCCAGCACAGTGTAAGGACAGGAGGGAGGCAGCAGATGTCCCCTGTGGCTGTGGCAGAAGAGAACAGCCTGATTATGAGAGCAATGGGGGAGTCTCTTTCCTCTCTACCACCCTGCTTTAGCCTTGCAGAAGGAATTACCCCTGAGGGTTACTCCAAGCAGAAAACGAGTTTATATATTCTGAATTCTCTCTGGAAGAGCCTCTATCCTCAGAAAAAATACATGAAAGAGAAGAGCAAGTCCTCTTCCCCTCCTCCCTGTCCTCACCCTACCTAAAGCCCAGGCAAGGGTATTTCACAGCTTTTATTTCTGTGTTTAATTCCCTTCCCTTCCCTGTTGCAGTCCAGCTCACTGCAGCCCTGAGTCCAGTCCAGCTGGAGGGAGCATGGCAAAAATAGAGGGATGGGAATGATGGAATTGCCTGAAAAATAAAGAACTTTAATAGCAAAATAACAAACACAGAAACCACACAATCTGAGAGGCAAGATCCAAAGACAGGGGGTGTGGTGAATGTAACAATATTTAGGGGCATTCTGAGGGCAGGGCTCCAATCACAAATGTAAACTCAGAACATGACCTTACCTGTGACAGGTCCTGAACCAACTGAGAGCAAGGACCAGAAACACGACCTATTATAGAATAATTTCATTAACATACCATAAACGTACCAGTAACATACTAACTCACATCACCACACTCTTCTCTCCATGACCTGACCAGATATCTCCCTTTCAGTGTCCCTCTTCCCATGGGCTCAGGTTGATGCCTCCTGTATGTACCAGTGAGGCTAAACCACTACTCATCCTAGCAAGTTGTGGTCCCACGCTTCCCATTTGGTGGATGAGGCAGAACAGAGAGACAAATTAGGAACTAAAATTAGTATTTAGAGTAGAATCAGAAAGAAGGAGAGAGAGCATGTGGACCTAAGGGCATGGTTTCTACTGCCCCAGTGTCTCCACATTTCATTCATTTTGCTATTCCACTGGAGAAATGGCTCACTGGCAGGCAGAATCTTGAAGTAGCCATTTAAATTTGCTTGATGGCCCCCAAGGCAAGTCAATTTTCAGTCTGACTGGCTTTAATCCCAGCAGAGAGCCCTGCCATGCCATTACATGGCACAGCAGGAGTAAGAGTAGGGAGGCAATCACATTATAGCACCATTCCATTTAGCCATAATCTGTAAGGATCTCATGAAAGCATCAACCATTATTATGATTCCTGATGTCCTTCAGGCAAAGTCTTTGTAGGGAAAAGGAAGAGAAAGAAAAAATATCCACCTGTCAAAAGGAGACAGGCCCTTTCATTCAAGGGAAAGGGAGGTGAAATGTAAAAGTGACACAATATTATTTAAACATCCTATTACTAAAATTACAGTTCATCTATATAAAACTGAGCTATAGGACCTTAGTCTGTCAGCCAGATCGATGTACCTGCCGTGGTCACAGAGATGCAACGAGCTGAGGAAGCATTTGGGAGACAGAATTTGCTGTAAAGGCTTCCAGCCTCAGTCCATCATGCCTGGTGTCCTTCCCATGGCACTAAATAGCTGCAGGAAGCGATGCTGAGGGACAGGATGGCTTTTCCTCAGCCCATTGCTGCTATATTCACATCCAGAGGCTTGGGGCAACTTTAGCATAACCACAGCTGGTTTGGGGCCAGCTGCTTTATTCAGAATTGTATTTAAAATCCATCTCCAGCACATGACTCTCTGACCTCTGGTGGCAGATGCAGGCTGATTACACTCTGTGTGTGGAAATAGCTGGCATCTGTGGCGGCAAATCTGCACAGCTACTCATTAAAGTGGCCAGCTCCAAGACAGAGTGCAGATGAACTGGACAGGGTATGTGGAGAATTGCTCCTATTTCCACACCTGCTTTTGGATGTTTGGTAAATCAAGTCAGATTTTTGGACTCTGTTTCTCTGTTTGTAAATGAAAATTCCTGCCCATGTGTGTAAATGGACTAGCAAATGCAAATGGTCACAAATGGGATCATGGCAACAACATGTCATCTGACCATGAGGCAAGGGAAAACAGTCCATTTCTGAGGGCTTTTTATCCCTTTTTTTAGCAGCAATATTTTGTGAACTGGCCCAAGGAATATCAGAAAGGCAAGTAGACCTAAGAAATCTCAGTTTGGAATGCTGGTATACAGAGGGAAACCAGCAGGATCCAAAGAAAGAGCACAAGGAGTGCATCCATGAAGATGACTGTTTTCCAGAGATGCTGGACAGGGCCAGGGAGAAACAAGGATGACACAGTGGCAGGACTGAGAGTGTTATACATTGGCATTCGGCCTGTAGGAGAGGATGCCAGGGATGGCTGTAATTCTGAGGAGGGCATTGATCCAGGAGATGATGTGTAGTATCAATGAAGCAGCTGACAGCAGTTCAGGGCATCTGAATTGTGCTGGGACTCCTGATTCTCTGGGTAGGATGCACATGGAGCAGGAAGTCTAGGCATACCAGAGGGGTCATGCTGGGGATGCTGAGACTCAGCTCACTGGCTGCTGGTGGCCTGGGGTCCAGGGGAGCTCAGTCAGAGCAGGGAGTTCACACAGAGGAGAGGCCACCACTCCCTCAGTACTATACCCGCAGACCTGGGTGCTGCAACAGATATCTCTGGCAAGAAGAAGGCAACCAAGGAAGGAAAGGCTTGGATAACTGGGAGAATTCAAAGGAGCTGGAGTGCAGATCTATCTCAGAAGGAAAAGGTGTTAAGCTTCCAAAACTGGGAAAAGTCACAAAAGTCTCTCCTCTTAAACAGCAGATCTGGTTTCTGCAGTGGACTCAGGAGTGGGGCACATTAAAAAAAGGTAGAGGAGGAGGTGATGCTCCCCTGCAGGAAGGCAGAAATAAGAATCCATAAACAAACAGTGGAATGGTGTGAGAGAAAAGCCAGATGAGGAAGAAGGTGCTGTAAATAATGTCTTTAGTCTACCTATCCACTGAAGGGATACAGGGGAGGCCAAAGGGGCTCAACCTACAGACACCTGTATGGATTTTGTTTTCCTCCTATGAGTGGGTCATGATGTGCCTGACCTGCCCAGGTGACTGAGAAACAGGATATCACACCTTCTGTGAAAAGTTCAGCATGCAGTCCCAGGGAAAAAGCAAAATTAGAACCTGGATGGATACAATACTGTTCTTGCAGGTCATTGAGAAGGCAGCATCTCAGACCGTGCAGGGCTTTTCTGTTGATAAGAAAAATATACATATATATATGTAACCAGAGATTTATGGGGAGAAGGGGCATGGAAAATTTCACCCCCTGCTGTATTTTAATGTGGCACTCGAAGACTTGTAATGGAAAAGATCTATTGTTTCTCCAGTAGCAATAAAGTAAGGTTAAAACAAACTCAAACATAAATTTTGCAAACAACCCCATATAAACACAGCTGTTCAATGAACTCATAGGACTAGCTGCTAGCTGAGGACTGCCCCCTAATGTTGTCATTTCATGGAGATGTCCTTTACAATGCCTTTTATTAATAAAACACCATTATCATGTAGGACAGTGGACAAAAAAAAAAATCATTTTGAGATTAGGCTAAATTTCACATAAATGTAACACTGACATTAAGAGATGTTGTTTTGGCTTGGCTGCCTACAAAGTAAGTTATTTTCTACATCTTCAAATAGTTGATGTTTATAAAGATGTTTAGAAACTGGTTGATTTTTTGGTTTTGGTTTATTTTGGGGAAAAAGCTTTCTGTGGTTAGATGAAGTTTCTTGGAAGGCATAGCTGGGAATTAGTTCATAAATACCTCTTTTTTGTGAGAAAAATCAGCCTGAATGTCCAGCATCTGAGACAGATCTCACTCACAGCCTTCCAAATGTTCTGGTGCTTCTCAGAGCCTCTGAGAAATTGAATTCCAAATGGACAGGACCTCCTGGGGGTTTCTGGTGTCTTCAGCCTCTTAGAAAAATTGGAATCTCCCTTCCTCCAGCATTTTTATATCAGTCCATACATAAAATTCACCTTTCATACTATTTTAGAGTACAAATGGTTTGTATAGATATCCAGGCACATATTTCTGTGTGGATCCCAGAGGTGCAGCATCATGGGAAATAACTCATAAATTTAAATATTGGCTTTTGCCCTGATGGGGAAGATTTTTATCCCTTTCAGTCTTTTTGTTTAGGATGAACTGATCAGCTCCATGCCCTCATGGTGCTGGAGAGCACCCTGGCATGCTGAGCCCAGTGCAGGGCTTTAAAACAACAGGAAAGTGCATTTCTCATCACTCTCCACAACATTCATTGCTTTCCAGGCTTGTGCAAGCCCTTGTTCATTTTTTCCCCCTGATGGCACCAGTTTTAACCTTTTATCCTGGTCTGCTGGTGATTCTCACCCAAGCCCTGTCTGCTCCCCTTGTTAGCAGAGTCCCCACCTGCAGCACATCCCATCACAGCCCATGCAGGCTGTGGGGTGCACAGGGAGCCAGGTTTGAGGTCAAACTGTGGCACAGCTCCTTGCAAGAAGGCACCAAGTGACAGATCTTGCTCATGGCTTGGGCATTTATTTTCCCTGATGGCAGCTGGCTCTGACTCACCTTTCCTGAGTCACTCTTCCTGACACTGTCATACCTACCTGACAGCATTAAGTCCCCCACTGTCACTTTACCAAATCCTTCCACCGTCATTTGCCTGGGACAGAACAATTTTCTTTGGGGGGGCTATTTTTCATTTTTCCTCCTCTTATTGCTGCTTGACAGGATGCCATCTCCTGTTGTTCTGCTCCAGAATGTCACCTGTCTGTGGAACTGCAGTCTCAATTTGCCTCCCTTCTTCCCAACACCCTGCTGTTTTGCCTGACTTTAAAATGGCAGCCCAGCAGACATTATAGAATTATTTATTTATTTATTTAATTTTCTGCACAGCAAAATGCAAAAATATAAATATATATATTGACATATATAAACATATATATACATATATATATATACTATAAATATGCCAAAAATTAGCATCTGATGTGGGAATAGGAAGAAGTTTCAAGGCAGACCCCCATGGTTTGAATTAATAAGTCTAGAAGCAGAAGGAAACACTGAGGTGTTGACTAGGTAGATAGATAAGGCAGTTTTTATTTAAGAGCTCTGCCTATTACAGCTTAAAGGCAAGAGCCTTTATGCAGATGTGAGGTCTGCTGCCATTTCAGAATGGATAAGGCTGTGTGCTCTAAATTACTGCAGGAAACAGAAGCACTGTCTCCTGGATCTGGACAGATTCCCTTTTTATTGTCACCTGCCTGACAGCCAGACTGCTGCTGCTTACTAAAACCTGTCTGTAACTGAAATCCCTAGGGTAATAAGCTCCCTGTGAAACAGGTTCCTAAGTGGAAAAATCTGCACATCTTCAGATTGAATCAATAACAATTAAGAATTCTTTGAAATCTAATTGGAAAAGCAGCTATTTTGATCAGCACCATGATGTTATCTGGAAATTGTATTTTGTTTATCTACTGCAGAATGTTTTCTTCTTTGTGGGATTGGTTTGCCAGCCTCAGACACATCCTTTGATCTCTGAGATGATACAGTGAACTGAAACATGGGGGCAATCAGAGGGATTATCACGGGATGGGGAAATCATTTGATCTATTTTTAAAAGTAATTTTTATGAATAACTTTGGGGGTTGGTTATCATTAAGAAAGGAAGAGACGTCTCTCCCATCTTTAGCAGTGTTATATTTCTCTGAAGAAGACTGATTCATGTAGTTAATAATACTTAGCATTTATATAGTGCTTTCTAACTTCAAAGCACTCTACAAATACTGCTCACTAATACTGCACACAAAACTTCTGTGTTATTTCTTTCAAGGAGGAATGAGTCTATTTGATGTCTCTCATATTCCTGTGGATGGTTTTCTGTTCAGGGCCCTCTTTAGCTGCCTCAGGTTAACTGGGACAGAAAACCCCAGTGAGAGAAGAAAAAAGACTGAAGTTCTGGTCAAGAATACAGTGAGACTCTTTCAAGAACATCACCTGAAAAATCTCGTGCTCATCTTCAGAGGGCCTCCTACACCTTGCAAGGATTATCCTCCCAAGTTAACTGAGTTCCTAGTGCTTATTGTAAGGACAGAACCTTTGTCTGAAGATATCTAGCAATAACAATCCTCAACAAAAGAAAGAAGGGATCATAAGAACCAAGAACAGGAGACGTACTGCGCTTTGTGTGAGCCTATCCAATATTTGAAACAAAACAAAATCGAAACGTTTGAATGAACTTAAAACTCTAAAAGGTTGGTGAGGGTTTGGTTGTTTTTACCCTTGAACCTAGTTTCCTTATAGTACACATTCATGCCAGCAAATAGCAGATGGTGATGGCAGATATGTACTAAAGCAGCTAAAACTGTGTTCTTTGCAGGAGCATCTATCATGCTGATAGGGCTGAACAGTCTGTACTGGCAGCAGTGTCTGCTCCATGCCAGGAAGGAAAGATCAAAACCCTTCTCAAGATTTCACTGGATGTTATTTCAAGTGGCTCCACAAACAAAGGTGGAATTGGTCCTGTGGTGCCTGGGCACTGCTCAAGGCAGGAATGCAGCTGTGTTAGCCATGTGTCTGCTCTGAGAGGGTGGCTTGGAACAAGCCAGCATCAGGGATAGAAAGGAGCGACCCTGGGTCCACAGTGCTCCTCTGCTCTGGCAGAGCCTCCCTCTCATGGGGAGTTGAAAGCAGCTTTGCTGCCCTGACAGCTGCAGAGCCTGGCTGGCCCTGCTTGGGCTTACTGTGGGGCAACCTTTCCTCCTCTCCAGAAAGATCTCCGAAGAGGTTTCTGAGTTTTCAGGTCTTTGGCTTCTGTCTGGTTTACTGCAGTCAGCTGTGACAATGTTTCTTGTGTGCAGAAATCTGTTTACCAGGAGCTGGCATAAGACCCATTTTGGAAAGGGTGCTAAGTCTGTCATGGATAAGAAAGAATTAAGAGAAGCTTAAGTGTCCCAGGAGCTCATCAAGAATTACAGTTGCCCTGGCCTTTAGGAGATCACTCCATCTGTGCCAGCATATTAAAGAGGGAGTTTTGAGGGGTTTTCAGATGCTAAGATTTATCATCCCTGTCTCTCAAAACTTCAAGTGGCACAGACCTTGCCCTTCCCTGTAATCTTCCTTCTCCAAATACTTTGGCACAAGACTACAGGGTAGGATTATCTTACAGGAAGAGCAGGTGGTCTGAGAGCCACAGGTCCTGAGCTCTGAGCAGATCTGTCTCTGGTTTGTGTGTGGTCTCAGGCCAGCTGCTGAGTGCCTGGTGTTGCTGGACACCCACATCTCCTGCTGGCTCAGGAGGAAGCATTGTGTGGTACCTTGGAACCAAAAATCCTTGGCAGTCTGGATTCTTTGATGTTTGTAATGAAAAGATGTGATTTCTCACACCTACCTCCATGGGGTATTGTGCCACTTCACTGATATTCATGTGGCACTGTCAGATGTAAACACTGTGAAAGAAACTACAGTAACCCTGTTATGTTCCTCTCAATGCTGGTGTAGCACAAAGCCTTGGCTTTGAGGAATTGGCCAGATTTTTCTCTGCAGCCCTCCAGGCACCTCAGCGAGCTGATCTCTCATATTTGACAGAGCTGGCTTTCTCCAGGCATCCTGGCTGGTGATTTACATGGTCTATTTGTAGTGATACTCATTTCCCCCTATTCACACTGCCTACTGATGAGCTGATTTGAAGTTGCCTCTTGCTCATAGGTTCAGTCTCTTGTTCAGTCCCTTTTCACTCTTTTATCTGATTGCTGAAGTGGAAACTGGGCCTTGCTCTTAGGCATAAGCAAAGTCTCAAAGCAGCACCAAATCCTGGCATGCAGGTCCAAGCTTTGAAAAATGCAAGTGTGTTGGGCTCTAATAGAAGAGAAGGCAGATACCCTGTGCCTGCAGGGAGCTCAGCCAGATCCATCATTTTTCAGAGATGCCCCATGCCTTCATCAGTATGCAGATCCATCTGCGCTGCTGAGATATCTGCATAGTACAGACAGGGAGTGGGGGAATACATTTATAAATAGGATCACTTCATCTTTCCCTTTCCTGCTGTCCCCACTCTCCTTTATTCCCTACTGATGGAGGTACTTCACTGCTGAGGGCTGCCAGTCCCACCCTACCTTCATACCTGCTCTCATGTCACCAAACTCCTTTGCATTGCAAACATGAGAGGAATGGATGGAAGGAGAGGGAGGGATGGGCTCCAGTGGCTGCTAGGACTCTAAAAGTAACTTTTACCTTTCAATTAACAACAACAGGTACTAGAAATGATAAGAGTCTGACATTAGAGTGCCTGCCTGCTATTTGTAATTTTTTTTTTTTTAATTCAACAGCTGAATTCTTAGAAAGGTTGCACACTATGTACCTACCTGCCCAGCACTGCAGCCTGCACCAGAATACTTCAGAACACCAAGTACAGCTCACTCTTCCTGCTCACTGTGCTAGAAGGTTGTTAAATGTTGTATGGTCACAGAGAAATTAAACATTGCTCCTACTCATGCTTACTCACAAGAGAAGCTGTTGGAGCTGGAGTCACACTGAATGCAGCAATCATGTTAGTACATCACAGTAACAGTTGCTTGGAAGAAAAACACAGGAAAAAAACCCAACTATATGAAACAGAGCTCTTTTGCAATTGGGTTAAGTTTTTTTTTTTTTTCCTCTTGGCATCTCAGTGTGATTTTCTGGAAGTCAGAAGAATTCCAGAATCCAAATTTTCTATTCCTGTGCCCCAACACATAAAAAAACTCTAGTGTAGTTGTCCCATAAACTAGTGTGGTTTGGCTCCATGGCCCTCATGTGCTGTTTTTTCTTTCCTCAAGCTCACACCAAACGCCCTTTGATAAACAGTTTTGTCCTTGTTTTTTCTGATTGTAGATGTAGAAACTGAACTTGACCCTCTGGCATCAGAGAACCCAACCCAAACTCCTTGGGAGAGACCAATATCCTTTAAAAATTTTAAAAAGTCACATTTACAATTTTTTTTTTCTTATTAAGGAAGTAATAGAGAAAGTTCTACAAATTTGATCGTGTGACACTGAGGATGTAAATGTTCACAGATAATGAAGCAATGCTTTCAGAAAGTTACTTTTGAACAAAAGATGAAAAGGACACTGAAGGAATTTAGCCTCTAGACAGATGACTGACAGATTTGTCAAAAAACAAAAGGTCACAGCAAACACTTGGGGCAGTTCTACTATTTCCCCTGGAAAATATATGTCCTTGCAATTGTTAAGTGATGCCTCTCGAAACACATAATTCGTGTACATCAACCCATGCAGCCATGAAAGCAAGGGAGAAAAGCAAGTGTCACATGGACACAAGTGTAGAGAAGCTCCATGGATTGGTAGGACAGTGGCAGTGACATCTCAGTGGCAGATTTGTCCTTGGATCCTGTTATGATTCAATGGGAAAAGCTCTGAAAGGCTTTGAGTACAACTTTGTGTAAGGAAGATGAGACTTTCTCCTTTGGAAGACAAGTCCATCTCCCAGGACTTTCCCAAGTGCCCAGTAGGATCAGCAGACCTTTTTTCTCGACTGCTGTCTCCCAAAATGCCCATGAAGAAACTGTTCCCACTGGCAAAGAGTTGCTGACCTCAGCAAGGAGTCTGGGACAGCAAAATGAGCTTGCATTACACAGAGACACAGTCCATTCCCAAAATTATTCTCCCAGCAGAGAGGGGCACAGATTGTCCCTCACAGACAGTCTAACTCAAATATAATGCGGCAGAACCATGTTTGTAACCAGCAAGGTACTTGTTACTGAGAGAAAGCTCACTACACACTGTCCTCAAGGTGGCCTTGCAACACATATCTGGATGTCAAGTGCCCAAAACTGCTCTGGATGGGATTATCTAGCAGAAATCAATGCCCTGCCTGGTTTCCAGCCCAGGAAAGGGAGAGAAAGCAGGCATAAGCAATCTAAGAAGGGAGAAGCAAAGGCACACATGAAGGAACAGTAAGATGGAAGGGAGAAGAAATCTGGGAGAAGACATCTGGGAGAAGAGGATGGGATAGGCAAGCAATGACAGGAATAGGAGATAATGGCAAAGATGCAATACTGGATGTCTCAAAGGAGAATTTAACAAAAGGGAGCCCACTGGATTGTTGTATTTGTTGTACCATAGCTCATGAGCTTCAGCCCTCCTGCACTCTTGTGTGTCTGCACTGGTCCTCATGTTCCATCCCTGTTTGTGTTTCCTTCACCTTGGCTGATGGAAGCCACCTCAGCAGCCCAGCTGGCCATGAGCTCACTGAAGGACATCTGCAAGGCTCTGTGTCTGCTCACTGTATCACAAAAGGTGCTGCTCTCTGGGCAGAGTAAATTTAAACTCAGGTTATGTGCTGAGCACCCCTACAGCATGTGCCTAGCATGACAAATTCCTCCTGGAGGGGCCAGCTTTTGCTCCATATGTGTTTGCAGGGCACCCAAACGGCATTTGCACAGATTTACATCCATGAAAACCCAAGAATAAGTATGGCATTCGTGGGCATTTGCACTGCAGGCTGACACTTGCAGGAAGCAACAGAAGGGCTGGCTGCCCATACACTGCACAGCCTGCATGTGCTCACTGCTGACAAACCCTGATGGAAAACATGGCAGTGCTGTGGCAATACCAAGCACACAGAGAGCTGTTGTGGCATTTGATAATGCTCTGCATTAAAAAGTGCTTGTGGACATTTTAAGTATTAGAAAATAAATTCTTTGAGTCTTTATATGTAGAAACTTAGACATCAGTAAATGCAGAACTGGAAGTTTTCTCAGCTGATACCTGGCTCTGGAACAGCAATTCACTCCATCAGCACAATTGCTACTCTGGTGGTTCTGCCCATGCACTTTCTCAAGCATTAAAGTCCAGCACAGACACACCCTGACATTATCCCTGTGAAGCAAAGCAGCAATGATATGAAGATTTAGTTGATAACAGGCTGTCAGGTCTGGGCAGAACTTTAGGTCTTGCTGACACACTGCTTTAAGTCTACCAGTATATTTTCTGGTTGGTAGCCAGATCTCACAACTTTGTGGTTGTCACAGTAAGATAGACCCTACAGATCAATCACCTTGCTTGGCAGTGTCATGTCAGATTGGGATGACAGTGGATTTCATCAGAACCTGGCGTGGGTGCTTTTGTCACTTACTTCACATATGGAAAATCTCATCTATTTTTGCCAAAATTTCATGTAGATGATCTGGGAAGGTATGAGGAGGTGTAGAAGGGGAGAGGTGTGATAGCAGTGTCAGTCTGTCCCATTTTTGACATTTGAAAACAAGGGATTTTCATTTCCTATTCTGTGCTTAGTCCTGACCAAAAAGAAAGTTGCAAAAAAATTTACAGTGTATTACAAATGGAAAGTCTAAACTAAGATGTTGTGTTCTGAAAAAAGTATTTAATTTCTCCCTGAACTTTTCATTCATAGAACTTATCAATATTTTTGTTGGGTTTCATTCTGACTTGGAACAAACCTGGACCTTAAAAACCATGTTCCTCCCTGAAACACAGTTCTCATGGTATCCTCCTGCAGTGCCAAACCAGCGTGGGCTCAGGAGGATGGCACTGCCAAGAGCACAGTTGCTGACTCCACTTTTATGTCTTGGTCTCACCTTCTGTGTCAGAATGTTAATTTTGATTCTTGTATAACCCCTGAATATTTCATGGGCTAAACTAAGGAGGTGTGGTTACCGATATGAGATTTCTGTTATGTCAAAATCAGATAAGACAGAGGGTGTCACAAGCCAGGGTAGCTGGAAAGCACCATGGCCACCTCTAACTCTCCTCATTGCCACCTAGGCAATCCTGGACGTGTCAAACTCGAGGGAAGTGAATAAAGTAGAGTTTAAGGCACAAATAAAGGGAGAAGAAAGCAGACAGCCAAGAAGAATAACCTTGACTGATGAACAACAGGATGTGTGCTGCTCTTTCATGTGGAACAAAAGGCAAACATGAGACTTCACCCATGTTCTTTCTGCCTGAACAACACTTCTGACTGCACGCTGCAGAGGTGAAGTTAGAAGTCAAACACAAGCCCTCGGTCTTCTCTTTTACAACCACAATCAGCAACAGACAGAAGGGGATAAAAAATGCAAATGTAGAGCCTTGCTAGAGGGATCCTAAACACAAGGAAGGGACTGTAGGCATTTTGTAATTTCCATGTCCTCTTGGGTGTTTGGAAAGAAATTGCTGGAGGGAGAAACTATAAATGCATGAATTACTGAGTCCATGTTTACTTAGACTACCCAAGTATCTCCTTCATTTTTTCCTCTTTTCTCTCTCTCTCTTTTTTTTTTTTTTTTTTTTTTTTTTTTTGGAAGGATGTGTGTCATTGTTTGAAGTCAAACACTGAACAGAAATAGATAGAAGCAAATCAAGAGATTCCAGCTGAGTAATGGCTAGGAGAGACTCTCCAGATGAGTGATGGTGTACAACACTGCAAGTCTTTCAGAGCCCTTCATGACCTGATGAGAATCAGTCAGCAGCCCACAGAGACACTCACAACACAATATTGCATTAACCAGAATTACCAATAGGCCAAATTGGATGTAGGAGGGATCTTGGTTCACATTTTCTCTTTCTTGCTTACAGCGCTGGACTAAGATCTGCCTCCAAACTTAGTTTCCAGATGGTGTCATTACTTTCTTGGCTTTTCTGCACTTTTCTATGTTTCTCTGATTTTGCTCAGAAATATTACCTTAGGATCTGATCCGCTCAAGCTCCTAAGTTCTAGGGGAGCAGAAAAAAAAGTCATTTCTGATGAATTTTAATTTCTGAATGGAAAGCTAAAAATAATTCCCAAGTAGTTGTAATCAAAGCACAAGTATAAATCACACATGATTCACAGTTCAGCATCCAGTGGGAGTTTCTTGGGAGGGATTGCTTCCCCAGGGCCCTGGTTTTCAATGTGACACTGATGTGTTTGGCTTCTCTCCCACTTCTGTAGAGCACAAGTAAGATTCCAGCCTCAAGACTACAAATTCATTTGGGATGTTGACATCTGCAATCAAACTGAATGGTATAAAATGGTTCCCTTCATCCCCATAGGAATTAATTTATTCAGTCTGTGGTAGCTGAGATACCTTTCCCTGTTTTGGCTATTAAAAGAAAATAACAATAAAACTTTCACTTTTGTTTCTTTTTCTCCTTAAATTTTCTACATGCTTTGAGCTCTTAATGGACTTAAGAATTCTCTGCTAATGCAGGCCCAGGAACAACTCTGTATCTGTACCCAGAGATTTCTTTTCCTTTCCCTCCACATTTCACTATGTGTCTCGGGTATTGTTCTACTTTCTCAGTTGCCAATGACTAATTTAAATTGTCCCAGTTTTCAACTCCCTCCTGGTAGCCTCCCCCAGTGATCCCAGAGGAACTCCCTGAGACTCATCCCCTCCTTTCTTTCTCATACTCTGTCTCCCCACTCAATATCTAATAATTTATGTAAATTAATTAATCAGTATCAAAACCATATTGAAGGGAGAAGGAGGATCTGACTGATTATGTGGACAGCTCTGGGAAAACAGTTTTTCTTTAAATCTCTATATCCTGCAATGCATCACCTAGAAACTGCTTTAATCAAGACTGTTCATGTTAGCCAGTGATACTTAAACAATCTTAAGATAATAATTTTCAGGTGAACTGCATTTTCCAGGCAGTAACTATAAGTCACTTTCTGCAGCTCAAGCCTAGCAGACCTTTTCTAACCCTTAAACCAAAAATGATCTTGCCTTATAAAACTGCCCCTTTAAAAGAATACAGTCCCTTAGAACAACACTTTCCACAAGTGTGCTCCCACATGTTCAGCAGTATTAAAACAAAGATGATTTGCTGATGAATCTATGGCTTTTGCCAGCCCTGAAGCTGTGTAATTGCCAGAAAATGGTTTCTCTGAGGCACCTGGGATGCCACAATCCCTTTTCCCCACTGGCATCACTGCTATGACTGAGTTGTTCATTTATTACACAGAGGTTCATCTATTTCACTATCTCCTCTGGTAGTTTTAAGTTGTTCTGTATTCAGCTTTTATGCTGCAGATATATCGGGCTTGATGAATGCAGACAGGAATTTTATTTCATTATCTTAAAATATTCAAATTACACATGCACAATAAATATTGACAGGGAGGTGAAAGGAAGACTTCACTGCATCTCACAGCAAAAGTTACAGTGGCAGAAGGGAGTGGGTAGGGTGGGTGTGAAAAGCACAGCAGAAAGCCTTGAGTCTTTCACTGGGGCACTGAGTGGGGACTGAAGCTGCTAAACCCCTGAAGAATCATGCCCTGCAAATGAGCCATCCTCTCCTTAGATCCATCCCCAAGATCCTCTGGGGGTGTGGGATCTTTTATGTTTCTGCACTCATTAGCAATACCAAGGGACCAGTAAGTAATTGCATAAATTCTCTTGCTCATATTTTGGTACTGTTTCGCTTTAATTGGTACTAGAAAATAAAAAGGGAAACATAAGATAATTCAGCCTAGAAAAGACCTCAGGAGTTCTGAAACCTGGCCTAATACTCAAAGCAGGGTCAGCTCTGGAATCAGGGGAGGTTGTTTGGGGCTTTATTGAGTCAGGCCTTAAAAACCTCCGGGGATGGAGAATGCACAACCTTTCCAGACAGCTTCTGATTCCAAAACTCACCTTTGCTTGTAGTCTTGCATCTGCTATAGCTGCAGAAATCTTCTGTGTTTTTTTTTTTTAATTTTTCTTTTTCAGTTCCCGGAAGCTCCAAATAGTCAAATAACATTTTCTAGTTGAGGACCTTAAGCAACTTGCAGTCTACAAGCTGCCATTGACTTCCAACACCACTGGGTTTCCAAAAGTGGAGTCCCACTCCAACCCCTGGGCAGCCCCCACTCCCTGATGTATGCAAGGTTCTGCCCCAGGTCCTGCTGTAATCTACAGGCACACTTGGCTCAGATTTGCTGCCTTTTTCATAGTCAGGAAAACCCATGTGTAGAGAAGTTTGTGATGTACATGTTGGCAGTGTAAAGTCTAAAAAAAATGGGAATTTCCATTCATTGCCCTCAGTGCCATTCTCTACATTATCTCTCTTGCTGTCTATGCAAACTTCAGCCCAAGTCTGCTCTTAATGGAGTGAATTTATCCCATATGGGATCCACAGTCAACTCTTTAGCTGCCACTTGCTTTTATTGTTTCATTTTTTTTTACTATATCTATTTAAATTTAAAGTTAATTCATAGATCTTGTTCCTAATTTTGATTCTGTCCTCCACAAGACCATCATTTCCCGCTTTTCAAAGATTTTCTTCACTGTGTTCTGGGCTGGTGTGAATCAGACCAACTCCAAGACGCTGCCAGGGGCAGCATCAGGGTTTGCATTTTTATGTGCAGTTCTGAAATCTGGCAATTAAGATGCCAAGAGACAAAGTCCTGCCTCTGGCAGCCCCTTTGCCCTTCACAGCAAGACATCTGAGCTGCTCATCCATTAGGCTCCTCATCACTGCAGCCATCAGCATCACACTTTACAGAAACTCACCGCCAAGTCTGCTCTCCTTAAAATTCTGCCCTGTGGTCCTGGTGCTGTTTGAAAAGTAGTTTAGTTATTGGTGAGTGGGATGAGGGTAAAGTAGGACAGTTTGGGGAGGGAGGAAGGGGGAAGGGAACTGGCAGTGATAACCTCATCAGCTCCTCAAGATAAGTCGCCTCCTCTCATCACTCAGGGTCCCTAATCACAAAGGAAATGCAAAACTCCTTCACCAGAAATAACTCTTCCTTTGCAGCTGGTGCAGCACTGCTGCCCATCTCCATGTAACAGAGGTCTCTGTTATGGGAATATTTCTCCACTGTGAGAAAATTCACTAATAAAATTTATTTCAGATTGATACCATATAAGGTAGATATTCTCACTGAAATTAAATTTTCCTTTCCCACCCCCAAAATACCTTTTTTTGGGGTGATCCACAAACTCTACTTGAGCCAGAAAATCAACGTTTTGTTTTCAACATCTTTATTACATGCCACAAATTACTTTAATTCACTTTTCTTTATTTCATAAACTTCCCCTCTAGAAATTTTTGTTCCAAAAAAAAGAGAAAAATGTGCCCTGATATGACCGGCATTTTATGAGTTTTCTCCAAAATGAAATCCTCATTAGCTGATCTAATTTCTATAAATATTTTATCTTAATGGAATCATATGTTTCAAAAGGAACATGGTTCATCCCCATGTCTTCTGAGTTTCTCTGCACTAGTTTAAAGATACTTATTCCAAGCTTCTATGAGAACTTTGTTGGATTTTGCTGTAACATTTTCACGGATCACATAATGCCAGCTGCAGGTGAGTACGATGGGAGATGCCTTACTGACCACAATTGCCACTCCAGCCCCCTCATGTGTTATTTGCATAACAGGGGGGATAGGAGCTGCTTTGATTTCCAACAGGTATCCAAACTTTGCTTGGAGTAGGAAGGTTTAATTTGTGTGAATTCTTGGAGCCATGCACAGCTCTGGTCACGCCGCTGTCGCCAGCGGGGGCTCAGTGAATCACAGGGGCCCCCACAGCGAGCTGAGCATGAATTTCCCCCTGAGCCGCCTCTTTGAAGTGATGCTCCAGCTCAGCCCTCACAGGCCATGGGCAGGCTGACATTTTGTGCAGCTCCTCTTTGGCAACCAGGCTTGAAATAACAGCAAGATCTTTGACCCTGGCTGATATCGCATATAACTAGAGGCACTCCTGAAAATGCAGAGTTTTCACTGGCACAATATTGGAGAGGAGGAGGCAAGACAGAAAGAAATTTTTAATATGAAAAGGACAGGTATTTGTTTAAAATACTGCATGGGAAAGAACATTGTTTGTTTGGCTCAATTCTAGTCCTGAATCTGTTTGCTGTGACATTTACTGTTAAATCACTACCAGATTATCTTCACTATTCAAGGAAAAGCTAAAATCCACTTGTTTTATCTCAGGGTAATTAGTTTGAGGGCTGTGAGGTTGAACTCATTATGCTCAGCTTGTAAAGCTAGTGTCCTTTTCCAAATTTTCTCTTCTTTATGTTGAAGCTGTTACTGTTTGTAGCCAAAAATTACTTGTTCTCCACCCCCATTTCAGCACTGTTATATCCACGCTCTTCAACCCCAACTAGCTGAAACAACTCTAATCACCTATTTTTACTGTTTGAGTTAGGCAGTGTTCACAGGACTCATTTTGCCAGAAGAGCTGAAATGCCTGCAGAAGGGAAAAAGGGAAAGGGATACAAACTCAGAGCTGCAAAATAGCAGCTGAACATGATAATATCATCAGCTGGCAGAGGTGGCTGCACACTGAGCATCTGTCTATAGCCTAGAATGACTGTTTTGTTCGGGGATTTGTTTGTTTGTTGGTTGGAGTTTTGGTTTGTTACACTGCAGGATCACTCCTAACTGCTAATACAATTAAGAAAGAAACTTCAGAAAAAGATCACCAAGTCCTGTGGTTTTTAATTCCCCATTGGGTTTCAGGAAGAAGTAGTTTGTGGCAAACAAGGAAGACAACCCTGAATCCTTTGCTGCATCCTTCCTCCTGTTTAAGAAGATTTGTGATTCTACATCTAAATCCCAGAACTTTCCACATGGCCCTGGTAAGTTACATAAGCTAAACTTTTCACAATTTGATGTCTAAAACTAATCCTTTAATCCATATTTAGGATCCTGTAATTAACTCGTCTTAAATGTTATCTGCAGGTGCTCAGTCATACTGAAAAATTGATAAAGTGTATGCTTATTCTTACTTAAGGCACCCAAATTTGAATTTTTCGACCATAATGACTGCTCCAAGGTGTTAATGAAGATTTTCATTCATTGAAGGGTTCTTCTGATTAAGAAATTTTAAATCACACTTCTCTGTAACTACTGAAAATTATGCTTCAAGCACCAAAAGAAGTCCAAAGTGGCAAGAAGCAAATTCTAGCAATCTTTTCCCTATTCCATGAGAGGCATTTTTAGTCAATGTTCTTTTTGCAGTATTTGGGGGAACAGACTCCCATGAATTACTCCCATGAATTCTGTATAAGGCTGGGTGACTCATATGTTTAAGAGAGACACTTGCTGAAGGTCATGGTACAGGAGATGGGAGAAATAAGAGCTGTCTGTACAGAGATTCCGGCTGAACTTTTGGGAAAACAAGTTTGTCCTAATAGCTAAGGTGAATTAGTTTAACTCTTTGTTCTCTGCCTCGTGGATTACAGCTACAGAGGATTTTTTTCTGAGAAACTTAAGCTTTTCAACAAGCTTCCATTAGTTTAAAAGTAGCAATAGATTCCCACCTGTCCAAATGGTCCAAGCACTCTTACCTCCTTTCCCATCTGTCATCATCTCCCTCTTCCTAAGGTTACTGGATTGTTTTCCTTTAATGGAGAAGTAACTGTGGGATTTCAACATTGCCTAGTAAGTGGGAGACAGAGGGGAAAAAAGGATAAAATAAGTAAAGATGTGATGTTTTCTTTTATCAGACTCTTCTTAAGGTTCCTTCCCTCCATTTCTATTTCAGAGGCACCAGCCTGACAATCCTTGTCCGATGATTTAGGGTGAGTAATGAGGTCTTGGTTACTACTTTTCTATGGACTGATGCACAGGATTTGTTGAGGGGGTGGATTTTGGGGTAGGAAGAGCCGGGTGAGGTCTCAGAGGCTGCACTCCTAAGCACTGGCCATTATCTCTTTCCCCAGGGCTGAGCCATAGGACCAGGAGCTGAAGGACTGGTGTGTCACAGGCTTTTGTTTCTGGAACAGAATTTCCCCAAGTGGCTGATAACAGGCTCAGTCTATTCTGTGAAAGATGTCTTTAGAGCTTGCCCTGATACATTTATTATAAACAAAAGCTACAGAACGTTAAATTTTGTCTCTAACAAAATGCTGTTCTGGCTATTCAGATAAAAACAGGTTTGGCTTGGGGTTTTTTAGATGCAGAGCTGCCTTTGCTGTAGGAATTCTCACGTATTAAGAAAAGATCAATACCACAGCTAATGGCCTAAGGTATCAGAAAACCTCACTGGAGGAAATGAGAATGTTGTCTGGAAACCAGATGATGATAATCCTCAGGATAAATGGATTTAGAGATTTCCGAAGCTGTTTTAGTAAACAGAGGACAGACTTAGGCAGTTATTTCAACAAGTTCCTTTACAAAAGAGAAAGAGATTGCCATTTTCCTGTTTGGTTTTAGTCTTGACATTGATGAGTTGCAGCGAATACTTATTAACCTCTTAGATGCAGAACCGACCTTTTAATAAAGCAACTTCTTCTTTACAGAGAAGCCTTAACACCAGTTATTTTGTCTTGCAAACATTGTCCTTGCACATGCTGTTTACAAAACTGGCAGAGAGCCATTGGTTTCCCTGGAGTCGAGCAAAGGCAGGTGGAAAACTCATGAAGGACTTAAGGCAGAGCTCAGATGTTGGAACCCAAGAAATTCCACAGGGGATGCCCTGGAGGGCTCAAGCCCCTACCCTGGGGGGCTCTGAGACCTTGACACAAAGCCCAAGACACCTCTGACTTTGATTTTGGCCCATGGAGCAAATTACCACCTATATATGAAAAATTACAAGTCAAAAAAATTTAAGTAGAATAATAGTTAGTTTGTTCCAGAGTGAAAAATAGATTTTTGAGGTTTTTAGAATAGAGGCTCGGAGTCCAAAGATGAAGGAATTTTGGCATTCCCCATCTTTTTTCCTTCTTCTTCCTAGCCTACATGTTCTAAGTGATGCCGGCACTTTTAGATTGGTTTAAGGTAGAAACTCACAGTCTAACATAGATGATAGGTATTGGGAAGTTATGGTAAATAATGTACATGCAGTTTTTAGTATAAAAAGATAACACTGCCCCAAGGGCGGCCAGTATGCCTCAACCCAACCTACCAGACCTGTGGCGGGTCAGAGAAAGAATGTTATAGATAAGAAATATTAAACAACCTTGAGAACGAGAACAGAAAAATCCTGACTCCTTCTTTGGCTGCCAGGCTGAGAAAAAGAAGCTTGTACGTATCTCAGAGTCACTCTGACCAACAGAGATTCTGAGACTCAGACAAGTACCAGGGAGCACAGGTGCCTTGACTCTGCTCTGGGTTCATGGCTGTGAACCAGCAAGAACCAGAGCAGAGCAGTGTTCAGAGTAGTTCAGTGTTCACTAAGTGCATCCAAACCAAAGTCCAGGTGCCCAGGGTCAGAGTTCCATCCAGACCACCCCACTCCATTCATCCTCTCTCTCACCACCCCTGCAAACACCTCTTCCCCAAGACAATGATTCATAGCCTGGGTCATCTTTTCCCCTGTGAAAACTATTTAATTATTTAGTGTTGAAAGCGAAGGGAGACGACCCATTTTTGTCAGCATCGACTCCAATTTATTGATCAAATCAGTCACCTTTTATAATAGTGTTAATTAACTTCATGCATATTGCAAAATCTGAGCTCGCGATAGGTTACAGAGAAAATCCTAACCCCTCCTTTTGTTTACAATACCCATGGTTGTTTATTGAAACCAAAATTAGTGTTCTCACTGTGACATGAAAAGTTCTCAAAACCTTCATATCTGTTCCCAGAGCAGCCAAGGACTGTTATGAAAAGACTGTCTGACAATCCTGCTGTTTATAGGAAAGGTGCCTGAGAACCTAGTTATTTACAAAATCAAGCCTGGGAACTGCTGCTTTACAGCTGCCTTTTACTTTTCCATCAGCTGTATATTTTCATGGCCTCTTTCTTTAAGCCATGTTTGAACCAGGCTCTCCACAATTTAGTTCACATTTTTTATATTTTTAACATTTACTGCTTCTTCTATGAGGATAAAAAAACTCCAAATGCAGCATCTGAGATCTGCGAGCTTGGGGTTCTTCTGCAGCTGCTTAGCAATGTGCTCTGCACTGCTCACTGTTCTTTCCTGTATTTTCTTTCCTGTTACAGAGGGCTGAGCTTGAGTGTTTCATTTTCTCACTCTTTGAATAGAAGCATTTAATCTGCTTTTCAGGTTTTCAATGGATTTTGGTGCATCAGCTGAACTCCCCAGGCTGTGTGCAGAACCAGATCATCAAAAAGGTGAAACACAGAGGTTTAAATCACTCAAAGTGCCAAAGCAGTTACCTTGCAGTCAGAGCAGGGTCAGCTACACCCACTGACTCTGCCCAGGGAAGCTGTGGCTGCCCCATCCCTTGAAGTGTTCAAGGCCAGGTTGGATGGGGTTGAAACAGCCTGGTCTAGGGGAAGGTGTCCCTGCCCATGTCAGAGGGGTTGGAGCAATCTTAAAGGTCCCTTCCAATCCAAACCATGATGCTGTGACCATTCCATGTGCTATATTTGGTCCAGCACTGCCATTTTCCACATGTACCACATCCTTCTGCTCACATGGTTATTGGGGCAGTAATAATCCATCCTGCTGTCCCATGGGGCCTCATTTTCATCAGCCACTTTGTCTGAAAAAAGTAATGTGATACTGTTAAACTGAGAGCAGTTACACCTTGCCCTACCTCGTTTCTCATCTATTTTCTCTGCTTGAGAATTGTAGAAGGGGCTATGTGCATGGAAACTCATCTGCTTTTTTCCAGGTGTCTCTGTTGGTCTAATAAATGATATTACTTCTCTACAGTAACTTTTGCTTTCACACACCCTTAAAACTTGGTAGTTGTAAGAGTACTATCACTAAAATATGTTATTATGGGTATTGTATTTCTGACTGAGCTGTAAAATCAAGGATCTTACAGTCATTAAAAATCCCCCAACACTCCTCACAAAAATAGACATGTTAGTTCAGGTTCCCTGGCCCAGCGAGCACAATCTTTACATGATGTTTCAGCTGAATTGTGGCTCCCTTTACTTTCAGTTGTAACTGAGGGTTGTTAAACAGCTGCCATGATTCCCTGTGCTCCCCCAAGAGACCAAGCTGCAAATGAATTATAGATGTAACACAAGCAGCCTTTCACAGGCGTCACCCAAAGCCTCTGACGTGGCTCAGAATCATACGGTTATTGTCCTGTCAGACCACTGAAACAAAAATCCCTGGGCTTTGTGAGAGGACCCCAGTGCATTGATTGCTACAAAGGAGAGAGAGGATCTTTGACTCGAGATAAAAAGATATCAGACATCTGTGATTAACGATCAGCAAAACTTGAGTGTTGTAGAGAGAGCTTTTAATTGATTCTGGTAATGTTCCTCTCTGTCTGCATATTTATGCACCAGATGCACATATGCAAAGTGTTTTGGTGTGCAGATCCTACGTGTGTGACCATAGATAAAATCTGTGAGAGGAATATGTGGCAGGGCTACAAGAGTCCCCACACACCAGGGATTTGGTTGCTGGCTCAAGGGACCATCATGGATATCTCAGGTTGTGTCATCCTGGATCCCCTCACTGATCCTTATCTCCATCCACATCCAGGCACATCCCAGCCTGGATGTGGCCAGGGAGGGGAGAGGGGAGGGGATTCTGAGTTTTCACATGTAAGAAAGAAGACAGCAAGAGAGGGGAGGAAGGAGAAGAGAGAGACAGCAAAAGAAGGCAGGAAGAGGAGGAGTAGGAAAGGAGAGGGGAAAAAAGGAGAAAAATAGAGGAAGAACTACAGAATACAGAGCAAATATCTCCTTATAACTACAATTAAATGTAGACTCCTCCAAAAGAAGAAACAAGGAGATGACAGTGAGGACTGAAGCTTGGACTCTGTCCAGATGCTCAATTGACTTTGTCATCCTTGTCCTATTTTGACCTTTCCATTTTCCAAGGGTAATTAAACACTCCAGCTTCAGATTGGATCTTGCTTCAACTAGTGATTCACCTCCACTGACAAGGTAAAGAGCTACACAGGAAAGGTCCAACCTGGCTGCCCAAACAGCCATGTCCATATTGGTCTTATTTTATGTGAATATAATGCCACCAAGTAATTAGCAATAAAAATACTGTGCAAGAGCAGTGTGTGACATTAGGTTTGAGTAATTTGGTCTTTAACCCATCTAGCAGCTACTGCAGGATGCACTAAGTGACTGAAAACCATATATCTCATTACAATAAATATTTTATAGATGACATCTCAGCCCAAATCACCTTCCATGACATTGTTTTTAAATCCACTGGCAGGTGATAGGGTGATTTCAGTGCCTGGTCATTGGAAAAGAAGTCTTCTGTTGCCACTTTAAAATGAACCCATATTCATAACAACCAAGTGCTTTAATTTGGTCCGTGTCAAACATCAACAGTGCAATAAACTGGTGACCCTGCTTCAATTTCTGTCACTCAGAGGACAAAGGATCACTTCTTCCCCACCCTGGGTGCCTATTTACCATTTCTCACCCTTGTGCTGACGCCTACTTGTGAAAAAGCTCTCACAGTGGACATCCTGCTATATTTGTTTTGTGGAGAGGCAGAAGAATTTGCTATTTAAGGCTGTAAATCTGGCATTTTCACAAGTGCTGAGAATCACACCTTTGCATTTCCTGCTGCATCCCTGCTACATAAGGTGAGCAAAGGTAACCACACTGCTGATATTTGCAGTAGTCCTTCATCTCACTCCTGTTGGGACTGCTCCCATGCACATAAGTACTCCTCATCTCTGACGTCTGAAGGCAGCTCTTTATCCATTCTTATGTGGCTGTGAGTGACAAAGCATCAGAGAAGGCTTCCCAACTGTGAAATTTATTAGACAGGAGAGCAAAGTCCTCTGGGGGAAGTGTTGGAACAAAACTCCCTCAGAGGAGGTCTTGGAGGAGAAAAAACATTATGGAGGGAGGTGTAGTGTTTTGGTCCTGCAGTGACAAGAGTTGAGCAGGTTCTTAAAACTACTTTTCATTCCCAAAAATAGGGCGGAACATGGGAAAGGCCTTCCCCACTCATCAGGTGGGCTCCTTTGGCATTGTGCTATATGACATTTTTCATTAATTAAGTGTATGCTCTATCTTTAAATCACTCAGGATTCTCTCCACACCTTCCAAGAAGGGAATATCTGAGTTATTAAAGCATCTGGGTCATTCATTCAAGTGCCTCCCCAGACATGAGTAGAAGGCCATGCTTCATCCTCCTGTAAAAGGGTGATGACTATTCAGACAGGAGTCTCAAAGGCAACCTGAAGAGATGCTAACCAAAACCTGTGAAAATTTAACACATCTCCTGGGCTCCTAGAAAAAAGTGAGGCTGCTTTCTTCAAAATTAATAGATCTATTTGTACAAATATAGCTCAGTCAAAGCCAACCCATGATGTGTAGACTATTCCAGGGTCTCACTCTCTTCATGGCTAAAACCTTGCTTCTACTTATCAAGTTAAATTTATTCATTCTCAGTATTCTTTTGTTCTTTGGACAAAATTTTTCTTCAGACTGCTCTTGCTCTTCACTGGTGTGTATCCTAGTGCCCATTTATAGATCGTAGTTGTGTTCCCTCATCCTTAATTGTGTTAAAATTAACAAGCCAAGCTGTCTTGGTGTAAGACAGGCACTTCTATTTCCCAGATCACTGTTAGTGAGAAAGCAATGAACAAGAAATGATTGCTTATTGGCTTTTTAAAAATAAGAATTAGTGACATTAGAGGAATTAAAAAGGATCAGTTTCCACGCATCTTGTGTTTCTCTCACATCTTGTGTTGCAGAAATCCCTGCTGCTGCAGACATGCTGAAAGCCAGCTGAAAGCACAGGGAGAAGAAGAGAAGAAGAAGAAGGTATGGGTGGAAATCCAGCAGAGGGAACAGTTATTGGAAGAAAGCAAAAGCAGAGATAATGCCTCTTGCTCTTGCTCAGGAAGTTTTAAATTGAAATTTGCTGAAGACTGACAGTGTTTTGGGGAACTATTACTCATGCTTATACTATCTTACACTCTTTGTTAAAATTTTACTCCTGCTCACCATCAGAAACACTCCATTGCACTGCAAATGCCTTTAGTCTGATTCTTTATGGCTTTTCTTACCATAACTAATAGTTTTTTACTGAATCTCTCCCAGTCTGAGTGCATTACTCTTGCAGGAGTTTAACTAGCATGGCAGTCAGTATTCCAGGTGAGTTTTCAGGGGGTCTAGCACTATTAAATTCTTCACTCTTCCCCAATGAAAATATCTTCCCTGACACAACACAGGCTTATGTTTGACTCATGATTTCCCTGATCACCTGCCATGTCCATGTCCTCTTTCTCCCATCAAGTCACATCCCCAACTATTTCAGAATGGCCAAAACCAGGTGAGTTTGCATTTTGAACAGTTGAACTTCATCCCACTGCTGCTTCTCCAGCACTTGTGATCACTGATTTCCTTGTGTGATATTTCCACCTGCTTTGAACACCTGCCACCCTTGTATGATCAGATGGTTGTTAATTTGTAAAACTCTCTGGCAGCATCCTCATGGGGTACTGGGGGATGGAGTGTCACCATCCCTCACACCCCCTGCCACCCTCAGACTCAACATAGCCAAGAGTCAAAGCTCTGTTTTGTTGCAAAATTAAAATTAGTCAAAAACTAAAGCCTGTGATGGCAACATCCAGGTTTCCTTGAAGAATATAGTAGAAGTAATTGCTCTGATCTGGGAAGTCCCAGCCTATAAAAATAAAGCTGGTATTTGTAACCTAGAGTTCCTAAGTCAGATGGAAATTCTATTTCTGTCTGTTTGTTCCTCTGTATTTTTTGTTTGAAACTTTACGCTTTGCTAATTTAGTCTTAGCAAAGGTCAATTGTTGGAACCTCAGATTTTCGTAGGCTACAAAACTCATTTCACACCTGATTTTACTACTTCCTAAACAAGCTGAAGCAGGATTTTTCATAACAGTACATATAAAGATGCCTTATAAAAACCAAAGCAACTCTGGCTTCTTTTATAGCATTTGTATTATTTTTAAAGCACCCTCTACTTACCTTTCCAGTTGATTTCTAATCTATTTTTTAATCTATAACCCTAATAAACTTCTAACTTTACCCATATTTTCCCTTTGTGTCCTTCAAAACTATCATTATCCACATGCCTGAGTTACTTTTTTGTTCAAAAGAATTCATCAGAAAATGGCAAGTTAAGTCTAATCAGTCAGTCTTTGCTCCCTCAAAGGCCTCCAGCTGTTGTTAAGTAATATCCCTTGTCACACTTTAGATAGCCCAACAGGCCAGGGAAAATACCCAAAAAATACTTGTTATAACTACAATGATAAACAAAATCTGCTCTGAAGCTCCTCTAATTGCCTTCAGAGTCCAACACAGCCCTTGGATTGACCTCCTTCTGGGGAAACATAACAGCCAGAGTAATTATTAAAGTATCAACCCAGACCTAAATCCAAACACAGATTTCCAGCTGAACATTAAATAACACTTGGTCTTTGAAAAATTGGGCGCTACAGTCTTCAATCAGCTTCTGTCCCTCACCAGCTTCCCAGCACCAGGGAAATAAAGGACAGGAATTTCCTGGACACACGGTGTCAGCAGCTGGAGCACTGACCTGTGCTTGCAGAGGCTGCTGCCCTACCAGGCAGGGTACTGGCATTAAGGTTTTAAAACTGTTGTCACTCACAGGAGTTCAAAGACTTTTCTTTTATTCCCATGGAGGTTTCTTTTACAGTGGGCTTTGCCTGCCATTTAAATGTTTTCACTCTGGATTTATTGCTTATTTTATCCGGTCTGCAGACGAGGTTTGTTTTGGGTTTTTGGGGTTTTTTTTGCAATGTGAGTTGCTAAGCTTGTTAAAGCAGCCACAAGATGTTGTGCTGCATTTTATCCCAGAAAAATGTAAAATGTGTGATATTTCAGCTATGGTAGGGTTGGTAATAAGGATACCATAAATTTAAAAAGATGAGCATTAATTTTAGACTTCATGCAATCCTTTGAGGAAGCTCTACTAAACGGAAAGCACCATCTCCTGCTTCAATCAGACATATTAAATATTCCTTCTCTTTTGAAATCAATTTATTAATTAGATACACTAAAGGATCAAACTGCAAGTTGCAGTGTCCCATAACCCTTTGCCATTACCAGCTGTTCCTTACAGACACTGGCCCTGGGATGAGCATTCAGGAGGGGCTGAGATTAGGGGAACACGCCTGGTGGTTTCTTCCTTGCTTCCTACCACAGCTCACTCATTCTGCAGCCTCAGAAGAGGCTTTGAGACACCACTCTGTACTTTCTGTCTCTCAGAACAGCTCAATCACCTCACCCAAGTATGAGAAGCTTTCCTAAAGAGGAGCCTTATTCAAGGCAAAGATTACAAGCACCCCAAGTTAGTTCCCTTTTCCACTGATCACTGAGACTTTTGGAGCCAGGGGAGCATTGCCTCCATTTCCTAAGCTTTTGACTGACATCTCAGCCTGGAAATAACTGCATTCATCCAGGTGAAATTTGCTGCAAGCACAGACGTATGGGCACATGGACGTGTCTGCCCAGCAGCCAGGGATGTTGTGCAGCCTCAGCTTCTCTGTGCAATGCTTGTCTCTGCACAGACCTGGTCAAGGAAACAATCATCCCTTTCCTCAGAGTGACCAAGACCTCAGGAGAGGCTGTGAGAGAGAAAATTCTCTGCTCAATCCCATGCTTCTGCAAGGGAGCTGCCTTCAAATAAATAAACACATTGCTGCTGCTGAGCTCTATTCTGCAGACAGTTTTGGGCTGAAAATCTGTTTAGAGTTTCCCATACTGATTCTGGGTGTTATCTAGATGGAGGGGAGACACAGGGGGATCCCATGTTTACACACAGGAGGACAGTGTTGGCCTTTCTGATACAGTCTAACTGCTTGAGATTTTTAAAGCAATTGATACTATTCTAAAACGAACAAATAAATGGAAGGAATATAGTTCTGAGCTTTCTTATAGATGAGAGAGAGAAAAAAAAGTGTTCTTCAGAAATGTCACACTATATTCAATCACATTTAAGAACAGGAAACCAGCCTGGCCTCCTCACCTACACCTGAACATGTGTACACAGCTCCTGTTGAACAAGCTTTTAAACCTAGACAGAATAACAACCTTGAATTCAGGAGAACAACTATTTGTATTAATCACTGTAATAAAAAAACCTGCAAACTTGGCAACACAGCTTCACTCAAATGCCTCCTCAATACTCACTGGCAACACCACCCCCAGTATTACTCAGACATCATAATTTTATCATTGCAGTGTCTCTTAAACTCTTCTTATTGCCTCATAGAGGAAACTAATTAATCAAAGTATGAATGTTCTTGAAACCTATCTTTTAAAAGAAATATTAGCTTAGCAGGTACTGGTGGCCTTCTTTGGCCTAGAAGTATACTCCTGTTTGGAAAAATATAAAAGCTGAATATCATAAATAAGCTTTTAATTTGTGTTTAACGGAGGCCATCGTTTTGGGCTGCTGCATTCAACTATTAAAGAGAAACTTACAGAGATTTTAAACAGGATCCATTCTGCTGTCACATGGTTAATAAAAATGAATAATTATTTGCTTATCAAATAAATGTTGTGGGGAATTGGCACATAACAAGGTGATTGGCAGTTCCATTCAAAGACGAATTTGGATTCTAATAAATGCTTTAATTTATGAACCACCAGTGATGGATGGCTAATCCAGAAATGCAGTCTTGGTCACTGCACATGAAGCAAGTAAATTCACATTTGAAGGTAAGTTCTGAAACCTGAATCCTGAGCACTTTCCTTGCAAATCCCCTTGCCTAACACATAAAACTAAAATGAAATGCATGAAGTCCAGCTTGTTGAAGGACTAAGCATATTCAATCCGTTCTAATTTGAGCTACCATTTACATCAATCAGTCTTCTGGAAGGAAACTAGTTTGGAGTCACCTTCCTCATCCTTGTTGTTCCTTAAAGGATTCTTTTAATTCAAGGGAAATTTCATGGATTTCAATAGTAATGCCACTAGAGCTGCTATTATCTCTCTGAGCAGTAATACAAGCAAATACAGCCACTGCAAAAATAGAAAAATAATTCCTACATCCATCTCATGCTTGTTAAATCTCATCGTGGCATGCTGTGATTAATCTCTTGCAGAGAGTTTTTTAATTCTCATTTAAGGATAAATATCTGCATTTCTTCATCGTAAATAAATAAGCTTTTGCACCACCTCATTTGTGACAGAAATTAAAAGTCAGCCATGAATTGATAACAGTTAGTTTTGTTCATCTATGGATCAAACATTTCAGAAACCCCATCACAGAAGAGCTGACCATTCTTCTCACTCTGTATTTTTGTTTGATAGTTAAATTTATGTACATATTAGTTTTCAATGGCTTTTGATCACATTTTAAGGACTAGGTCTAAAGCTGTTTCTGTGCATACAGGTCTTGATATCTGGGATGTGTTTTTTAATAAATATCTTCCTGCAAGTAGCCTGCCATCCTCATCTATTACTGCTTTTGAGTAGAAAGCATGCAGTTTGCTTGAGTTCCTACATGCAGTCCCCTCAAATGAGTGTTTCAAGCAAAAAGGCAGAGGAGAGGAGTGCAGCTAGAGAGACGAACTCATTTTTGCTGTTGTGGTATCCAGAAAAGTGCACTGGGCTGATATAAGGACAATGGTTACTATTGTTGTCTGTGTCTAATTACTAATCATGCACTCTTTGTTTAAGAAAAGGAAATTAAAATTTTCTTTCATCTTCCACTCCTTCCTACTTAACTCCTACATGTCACTAATAAAGTACAATATTGCACAGTATTACTCCAGTGGTAAAACTCCTATTTCCCTTCTCCTAGCCCCATGTTTTGCTGCAGCTGTGCTGCTCTCCCAAATGAACCTGCCAGAATCTCTGGGATTCTCTCTGCTGTCTCTAATTCCTGTTTGTTTGACCTCAGAGCTGAGTGATGAAGGTTCTATCCTGACACCAGCCTACAAGAGGCTCTTCCAAGGAGCTGTTTAAAGTAATGTGAGCCACTGCACCATCAGCAGGATGGCTGTGGGCAATGAATGAATGCTACAAAATGCTGGCCCTGGTTTCCATTTCAGGGCCATGGGGGAAGCCTGGGGTGATGGATGGGGGACAGGAGCAGCTGAGCAGCCTGGGTGATTCTGCAGGGGCACCAAGTGACAGAGAGGAGAATACTCCCTGAGAAATGCAGCACAGCCCACCCAGAGGGGTGTGCAGGAGGGAGGTCTCAGAGGCTCTGCTGCATCTCCCTCTCTGGTTCAGCAGTGGCACACAGGAACAAAGTCACTGTGGCAGTCCTAACTTGTCCCAACTAGTCCCAACCCTACTGAGAAGGAATTATGAGCTGTTCTGATGGCTGCATGGTGGCCCAGTACAGGAGGTCATTTGACAGGTGGTTTCTCAGCCATCTTCAAATTTGTGGCACTAAATATGGCACTGAGTTTTCTTGGGAAACTCAAAGAGGAAGAAAAATGAAACTTCTGCCTCCTATCAGTTTCCCTAACTCCCCCTTCCGTGAAAAAGCCCTTTCTGAGCTGTGGATGCAGCATCCTTGGAGCCATCAGAAAGTTTTGCTAAATGAAGGACTTTAACAAAGGACTTTGTCAGGTAGTCCCACCAGGCAGAATATTTTCTGTAAGGGACATGGTGGTTGGGAATGCCACAAACACTGCACAGGAGCTGTGCACTTTGCCCAGGCAGGACCAGCCAGGGGCTCTGCTCTGCTCTGAGCCTTTGCCAGCCCAGGTGAGCATTTTCTCCTGCGTGCTGGATGACTCTGCTGATGCCACCATCAATTCAGGAAGGGATTGCAGTTTTAGTGAGATTCCTGCTGGATGTTTGGTAAAGCACCATCCACAGCATTGCACAGCTTAAGGAAATCTTTTCTCTGGATCACAGTCTCACTTATATATTATTAATTTTTTTTCCAGAGGATAAAACAAAGGTATCATCATTTGCTGTGAAAAAATATAGGTTAGAAATGTGTCTTGGGGTTTGTTTTTTATTTCATGCTATTTCTCTTCCCTTTTAACATCCAGGAGAAAGAGCAGTCATGTGAGTTCAGCTCCTCTGCTCTCCTGTAATCTACCCTTTGATGTAACTAACTGGCAAAAACATATTTCTAATCAAATATAGTTTCTCATCCTTAATCAGCTCAGCTTTAAAATGCAGATCAATGAGATAAGAAAGAGCTGATTTAATTAGCCCAACCTCAGCAATGTTACAGCATATTCTCATTTACAGAAATAATGGGGAGCAAGAGGAAAGAGATTCATCATCATGAAAAGACTGGAGAAGGCAGAGGAAAGCAGGATATTTCCTATGTTAGCTAAGGGTGATTTTCATTCAGGCTAAAGAGCCAGCACATGTTTTATGAGCCATTTAAATAACACTTAGGTCTTGTGCTTCGTCCTTTAGCCTGAGGATGAATTTCCTTCACTAAGCAGCAATACCTTTGGAAATCATCACTTCTGGGTTTAATTGATGAGCCAGAGACAGCTCCCACTACTTGGTGAATAAAGAAGAGGAAATATGGCAGGCAGGAGCATGGCAATAATGCACATTTATGGAGCAGCTTGGGAACACTCTCCCACCAGAGTGCCAGGCCAGGCACTCTCACTGGAGAGGCTTTAATGGGAACAGCACAGGCTGTGCTCCCTCACCCTGCTGCTGCCTCTTGAGTGGCCACAGGCAGGTCACCTCACCTCTGCATTTCTGGGGGTGTGTTTTGTTTTTCTTTGCTTCATTCCTCTGTCCCACTAGGATTTGGAATTTCCTGCAGAGTAAATCTCTTCCTTCCCCCACAGCACAGGTCCCCCCACAAGGCAGGACGGTGGCACACTTGGAGCTCTGTGGGATTGCTCTGCAGCTGCTCAAAAAGCAAAACCAGTGCAAGTTCTCAGCTTGCTCTTCCTGCTTGGTGATTTTAAAGCAGCAGAACACTACCTTACCTCCAGCAGCCCTGTCTAACCTGAGTCCAAATGCTCCTCCATCTCCCTGGAGCAGGGGACTCACTGAATCAGGTCAGCCCAGGTTTGGTCAATGCAAGCAGAGAAGTGCTGCCTCCTCCACAAAGAGCACCCAGAACATTTCCATGGCCACACCACTCCTGTAGAGGCCTCAATAAAAGGAAAATCAGACCTGTCAATGTCTAACAAGACTTTTCAGATAGCCTCCAGCTGTGGAATTGAGCTCATAACCTGAACCTTTGGTGAGGTACACCTTGACATTTGTGCTGTTACAAAGTCAGGCCAAATCCACACAAATGAGGATATGCCAGCTCCTAATTTGAGTTCTGGGAATGAAGTTTGTCTTCGTTTGTGCCCATCCATCATTTCAAATGGAGCTATCTTGTGACAGCCACATTTGGTAGTCTCTGCCTGGGAGATAATTGCTCATCACTGAGGGGAACTCACACAGCTGAGATAACCCTCAGGCACTTTCTCTGAAGGGATGGGAGCACCAGAGGCAAAGCAATTAACAGAGCAATTAAGCCACTAGCCAATCATATCTCTTTTATTTTCCCTCATCTCAGATTTGTGCCACTCTCCAGTGCCTCTAAAAACAAGCAAGGAAAGGCCCTGCTCTCCAGAGGGATAATTCCCTAATTCCCTCAGGTGGGCTGGGATTCAGCTCTAAACCCCATTCCTGACCCTTACTCATCATCATTCTGGGCTTGTGGGACATGGTTTGGCTCCTGCAGACAGAACCAGTGGCTATTTCCTTTCCTGAGAGCCAAGAGACAGCAGTGGTCACTTAGTACTCTTCCCTATATCCTGCTCCTTCCCTCCCCCAGGCTTGTTCTCCAGGCAATAAATCAGTCTTTTCAGAAGTATTAGATCAGGTATCCAGACTCTGTGGTTTCATGAGAAAGTTTTGAAGAAAAGATATTGGGACAGTCTCACATGCACAAGGGTTGATAAACTGCATCCATAGGTGATGGCATTCACCTTTGGGGGAATGTAAAAACACAAGATCAGAGAGGAGAGAGACATGAGAAGGAGAAAATTCTGTCACAGTCAGGCCCTCCCAGGTCCTCCAGAGTCTTCCTCCCCCATCTCCCTGTCGCAACCTTTCCTTGGACTGCAGCCCTTTGGGAACAGCTGCTCCTGCTGGGGCTCTCCACAGCCACAAATCCTGCAGGGAACTGGGCTGCGGAGCTCCAAGTGATGCAAAGGGCCCTAGCTCCATGGAGTTTGGCAGTGTCGTAGTACCCTAGGTTACAATATTAAGATATACTCTATTCCCATCCTGAAGAGCTGCTGAAACCAGGAGGGGCATTGTTTTTTCCTTATCTCCTGTTAATGAGCCCATCAATGCCTTGACTCGGAGATAACTCCCTCCAGGAGCCATTTCTGTTTAATGGACCCACCTCATGACTCATGGAATAATATCAACTAATATGCTCTGCCTAGGAGGAAGGAGCTAAGCATCCCCACCTGGATATAATCGATATAATCTGGGGTTTGGGGCAGCACAAGCAGTCTTTCTACTGGCTTCTCAGAGGAATGGCTTCTTTTCCACTATATCTGCAGAGGAAGACTACACCCTTTCTACAGGATCCCTGCTCCAACAGAACCAAATCTGCCACTCTGGGAGGACTGCAGACACCAATCCAACTGGAGTGCTACCAACACGCTGACCAACAGGGTGTCAGGTTGTATTCTGACTTTGCTGGTGGTTTTTCTTTTGTATTATTGCACGTATTTTGGTTTTCTTTTCCCTTTTCCTAATAAATTGTATTTCTGACTTGGGGTCTCACTGGTTTTGCTTTCAAACCAAACCAGAACACATGGGCATTACAGCAGTGCCCCCCACCTCATCCAGCAGCTTGGTTCTAAATGATTAGAGCCTGAAGGACATGGGGCTAGGCTGCAAACCCTAGCAGGAGACTGCATTTGTTCCTCCAGAGAGCCACTTGAACTGCTGGAACTTAGGAGCAAGTCACCAAACAGCAACCAAAGAAAGATCACCTTCTCTTTTCAATGCCTTGAAATGAAGCTCTCCATCAGTGACTCCTCATCACCAAGAAATTTTCAGAGTAACACTCACCCCATCCCTGGCACCTGAAACCTGCACATCCCTTCATTTAGAGGATGCACAATGCTTTTGTTAATTAGAGCCTTAGTTTAATATGAGCTGTCAAAGTTCACTTAACTTCAATTAATTGTTTCTCCTGAGCTTAATTTCTTTAGTTAAGTATTGATTAATCATTGCTTAATTATGCTGAAGTCTCACTGGGTGATATTTCAGTTGCATACTGCAGCAATGCGTTGCTTTCTAAAAATACTCAGAGAATCATCAGAAATTTTATGTATTGCTATTATTGGGATGTCTTTTAATATTTATCTTTGCCTCCCTTATGTTCCAAAATGTATATTTAACATTTTGTGTTTAATTCCACTAGTTTACAACTCATTTTTCTCTGTGTTGGTAGGTCATACAACAGAGTCTTGCTCTGCCTGGTGAGGGGAGAAAAGTTTTGCCTCTGGCATCCAGAGTCTTATGCCAGGAAAAGTAGGTTAGGGAACACAAGTAAATGATCTTTACTGTGGCACAATATAAAAAACAAAAACATTGATGGCGTGTGTTTTTTTTTTTAACATTTACTTTAAGTGACATGCAATGACTTTGGCTCAAATATTATCTGTATTTCCTAAAATCCACAATGCTGGAGCTCTTATGAATGTGGCCTTCAGACCAAGGCGCTTCCAATCTGAAATCTCAGTCTGTTCTGAAGTATCAGGAAGAGAAAACTACCTCCACCTCTCTGTTGTATTTCAACAGCTCTGTAATGTCAGGTTGGATAGCAAGTATCTTAATTTTCACAGATAAGTATAATAACTATTACATTTTTTCCATGGTCTCTCTTGAATTTCAATATTTACCCAAATTAGAAGTTAAGTTTGATCTGTAGTGAGAAATTAAACAATTACCTTTTCCCCCACAATAATTTCCCTGGAGTCCATTTAGGCATCTCATTTTACCTACACACAGAAGCATTTTTTATTATTTTTCTAGACGAGAAAGAGTCATTCCCCAGGGAACACTTCTTGGCTTGACTCGGTTTTATCACAGTCAAGTTTTAACTTTCTCCCTGTGGTACACAATCACTTTTTCAGAGATCTCTCAACCTACTACTACTAAAATTTAATTTTGAACGTGTTCTGTGCTGTAGGAGTACTCAGCATTATTTACTACTGTCATTCCAGAATCTCAAACGAGCACTGGTAGGAATATGCTGTAAAGAGAGTCATCAAAATGACATCCTTTTCTACTACCTTTCACCTGCTCAGTGGTGTAAACATCTGGCACCTTGGGAATGCACATCTTTGCTGTGTGAAAGGCAAAATAAACTGGTGAATGGACTGATTGTTACATAGATCATGGAAAACACTTCTGTTCCCTTATGCTGAATGACACAATAGACTGAATTTTCCAGAGAGGGATGGATGAATTAGTCCAGGATAAAAAAGAAAGTACTGACTAAACCCTTGCTCAGAATTTCAACAAGTGCTAATCAAAACATCCCCAGAGTACAATTAATCTGTCCTTTGTTATTCACTTCCTATCACAACTCTGTGTTTCTGGATTCTGATCAAAAGCAGAAACCCCATTTCTATAGCACTGCTTGGTTGTAACAAATTTGTACCAATACATAATCAAGAAACTGAAAAGCAAGTCTGTTGTCATGACTCTCTTTGCATCTTCATCTAAACTCTGTCTCCTAGTCCAGGTCATTACTGATGCAGGTGCTGAACAAACACACTCCTGCCCTGACAGGCTCCCTGGAAAAGAAGAAACAAAGAATTGGAAAAAGGAAGTTTTACCTTCCCTGGTTTCTGTAAAGGAAACTGCAGCACTGAGACACAACAAGCTGAATTTCCCAGTGTGATTTGGATCCATATTCATTAAAATGATAAGTCATTGATCTTAATTACAATCCCCAGGATCCTGCCACATGCAAGTCAAGCTGTTTGTGGAAGTTTAGCAAAATCAACTTGATGCACATCCTCAACTTTCTTATGCTAATTCCTAAAGACAAAAACATTCCCATTTTGTCAGCTTTCTCGGTGTCAGCCACAATTTTACAGCTCAGCATTATTTATTTATATTGTAACCTACCTAAACAGACAGAGTCATCAACCACAGTTGTATCAGGGGCTTTGCTACCAGGAAACAAAACTTCTAAATCCAGGTGTGAAGATGAGGCCACAGAGATGAACAGGCAGTTAAGTGGGAAGTATGATTTTATCAGGGCAATCAGCCTGGTCCGAGGGGACCAGAGCTCCTCCAATCCCCTTCTGCAGACTGAACCCTGCCTGACTAATGTTAGGAGAGATGGCTAAATCTATGTGCCTATGAATGTTTCAAACATTCCAGTACTCTCTAACAAAGGAATACACACAAGGCTTGCATGAGCTTTTTCATCTGTCACATCCAAATTGCAAAATCAAGCACGGCACCATGCAACTCTATACTCAGTGATCTGCTGGAGTTTGCAAGGTTTCTCTCCCACTACATTAATAATGTGACATGTCCCCATTAAAATAATAAATAAACAAATTTAAATGAAGGGAGCCATGGCTTATTTCTTTCAGCATACCTTCAAGTGCACAGAATCCCTGGTTCCCCTGGCTGGGCTGTCACAACCTCCTTTCTGTTAAGGTCTCTTAACCACTTTTTTTCATCCTTCCAGCTCGTCTGAGAAAAGAACAGGAGGACAAAACATTCTTACAACTGCCTGTGAACCTATACACTGAGAGTGTCTTGTGGGAAGTCTGCTGTGGATTTCTGGTCTCTGGGACATGTGGTCTGTGAGGCTGACTGCATTTAGGATACAACACCTTGTAGAGGAAGGGCTGTGATTTGGTGTAAAAAATTGTTCAGGCATAAGAGGAGAGAAAGAAGTTGTAAAGTTAAAGCAAGATCCCCAAGAGGCATCAGAACTGCCAGTGTCTATGAGTTCAGTGTGTACCCTCTTTTCTCAGCACATTTGCTTTGGGCAAAACTATAATAAAAATAATTCATCAACTGAAGTAGGTAAGTGTTCCTGTTAACATATCTATCCTAAAATACTTCTGTTATTAATAAACAACCAAGTAAAAGCTGCAGGTCACCATAACTTTATCAGACTTCTCACCCTAATAATCTGTTTCCATTTTGAGTTACACTGTGCAATTGACTGAACAGTGCTTTCTTGCTTTTCAAAAATTTCAGTTTGCTTCCTTGTTTTTCAAAAAACCACAATTGCTTCATTTGGATTTGCTGATTTTTGATAACTAAATTGGCTTTTGTACTGTAATAATTTCCCCTTCTATTTCTCCATCTTTCACTTTACAGGGGCTGTAGTTTGGTTTTGAATCCTGCTCTCCTGGTACCAGCAGCATTTTCACAAGGGCTGAAGCTCTTGTGGCTGTTCTCATCCAACTTGGTTGAGCAGACTAAAAGGAAAAGAAATGCAGCTAAATTCTGAGGGATCAGGTTCTACCCACTTCTAACATATTATGCAACTTTTCATCCTTTGAGTTGTCTTATTGATTTCAGTGGAAGAATTTGTTTTTGCAGAATGTGAATAAGATGCCAGAATTTCACCCTAAATATTTTACTTTACAAAGGAAGCCATGATGCAGAAGAAAACACACCCTGAGCTGCAGCAGGACACAAAATTTGCAGTTACAATAAAAGCTGGGAAGCCTTTTTCTTCTTTGTGATGGTGGCCTCCTATTGAAAGTGCTTAATAAACAGAACCAGTTCTGTGTGAATAAAATGAAAGATGTTCATAAACAAACTGAGAGGCTTCTAATCCCTACAGCACCACAAATAATTCAAAGAAGTCTTGAAGTGCCACGATAATGGCACAAGATGATTATCTCTGTATTATTGGTTTTGTCTACATCAAAGAAGGCTCTGTAGGAAAAAATAATGTTGCATAAAAAAACCCAAACACATTTCTTTTTTAAAAAGCAGACAATTAAAATTATCCGGAAGTTAAGGAAAATATGAACTAAAAATATTTTTTCTTTGAAAGTCTGTATTACCCTTAAAACAATTTTGTGGTGGATATTGCAGGCTCTGGATTAACATAAATGTCTGATTGAAAATCTTTGTAAGGACGTTAAGATTAAGTACACAGCTCTTAAGTTCTACAAATACAAAACTGATTTCAAAGGAATCAAGTGATGAGTATGGATGTCCATGAAACAAATATAATGTATTCATAAAGGCCTTTTCCACCAGTCAAGACATAAAGTGACAACAACTGGACTTGTCACCTGCTTTTAAAATTGCTTAAATTAAAGATTATGGGCAACACTGAAAAAGGAAAGAAAGAATTATGAGCCAGCTGTACCTGTGGTGTGATAACATTGCCTTCAGGATGGACAAGGCACTGGTTGGTCAACTTCTATGTTGGTAATTTTGGATGTACATGAAGTAAAGAGAATGGGGTGCTCAAGGAATGACCAAAAACTGTACAGGGCAAATTCCACATAGTACAATGTCAGCAAAGCCTGGGGACTTGTGAGGAGGGAAGGGAAAGAGAACCCCTTAATCTACATGACATTATAAAACAAATCACAAAGCTTGGCATGCCCTCCACCAGTGGAAGCACGACACACCAGGCAGGAGAGTGTGACCGTGGTCACAGGGGTTTGCAGGTGAAGAGAGAGGCGAGAATGTTGATTCCATGATCAGAAGGTTTGATTTATTATTTTATGATATATACAACATTATGACTATACTAAAAAGAAATAGAAGGAAAAGGCTTCTTCAGAAGCTGGCTAAGCTAAGAATAGAAAAGAATGATAACAAAGATCTGTGTCTCGGCAGAGAGTGAGACCCAGCTCTGCCGTGAGTGGTCAGTAAATCCAAACATCCACAGGAGACCAATCACAGATCCACCTGTTGCATTCCACAGTAGCAGATAACCATTGTTTATATTTTGTTGCTGAAACTTCTCAGCTTCAGCAGGAAAAATCCTAATGAAAGGATATTAATGAAAAGATGTCTGTGACAGGAGAGCTGTCCCAGGTGCTCTTATCTCTCTCAGAATATTCAAAACCTTTCACAGATGTAGAAATTCAAGTTTCTGTAGAGTCAGGATCTCCTGATGCTTTGCACAGTCCCAGGAGCACTCCATGTGGAGGTGCAGTGGGACTGCCTTTCATTTCTCCAACAACCAAACCACTGCACAATGGAGTGGGCAAAATCCTGAGTGTTTTGTGCCTGCCTTGTTGTCAGGCACAGAGCTGTGTGTTTGCCTTTGTCCCTTTTGCACGTGGGGTCACACCCCCATGTCCACACTGCAGCAGAAACCTCAGCAACAATGTGTGGCAGCCTTTACTCCACCAGAGAGACACTGAGCTATGGCATCCACTTATTTCCTGTCATACCTCTAAATCAAGGCTAAACGAGGTGAAAAGCAGATAGATTTTCAGCCCTTGTAAACTCACAGGGCAAGCTGAATGGATAAACTAAGATGTTTCACCATCATATATTACCCTGGTGTGTTAGAGTTGGCTATGTAATAGGTTCATGGCCATCTCAAAATGAGTGGAAAGGTGAATGCTTCCACTGTGATTACTTGGCTAAAAAAATATGTGTCAGTAATCTCTCTTCTGCCCTTCACCATTTAATTGTGGTGGTTTAAGGTTAACAATGGGAAAATGCTATATACTTTTCAGGGAAAACTGATTGAGCTTTTTTTACAGATAAATTACTTAAAAACAGATGGAAAATAGTATTCTATTGAAAATGACTCCTTAAGGTCCATGTCCCTGTTGGTTCAGGTTAAAGGATGTATGGGCACACTTGCACAAAGAATTGCAGCTCTGCAAGGCTGTGGCTGGAGGAGAATCTCAGTTTCTCTGCATGAAGCTAAAGGGAAAACTCTGTGGGAAATTTCAGTTCAGTGCTTGGCTGGGATGAAAAGTTTCAAGAAAATAACCAGAGTGTATCTGCTAATGTGCCTAAAGGCATCATCAAGCTGAGACAGCAGCTCAGATTAGGGTCATCTGGCATGCTCACTTCTGTAGGATCCTAAATCTATAAGCATCTGTCCTCAGGGGCCTTTAAGGAGCTGGTCCCTATCTTTCCTAGCAAATGGCTGTGAAAGGAAAGAGGAGGAAGAGGACGAATGTAGGAACTGATTCCCTTGACAATGAGAATTACTGAGCTGCCACTTCTGCCTTCTCTAGGGTTCAGGATGTTTCTCCCATCTTTTTAATCAGTGTGAGGACCATTTCAGTGGGAAAGCATAATCATAGGGCAAAAATAATCTCATAGCCACAAAGTTATTCTTTAAATGTGGGCTGAACTGCTTATGAGGTTAAGGTGAAGTTGTATTTTTATGTCCAGTGGCATTCACATTCTCTGAATGTGATTCCTTTGCCCAAGGTTTTTCTCCTGGGAAGCTGAAAGGCAGTGAGAGGCCTCAGAGAAAAGGAAACCAATTCTTATCTCATTTGCTTCTCCTGTGTTGTGCTCACGTGGAACCTGTTTGGAGATTGTTTACCCAAGGTGATTGCCTGATTGAATTCTGGTGCGAATTGTTTTCACTCATTGGCCAATTGGGCCCAAGGTGTGTCGGGACTCTGGAAAGAGTCACAAGTTTTCATTATTATTTTTTTTAGCATTCAGTATCTTTTCTTATTCTTTAGTATAGTATCGTATTCTTTAATATAATATAGTATAATAAAGTAATAAATGAGCTTTCTGACAACATGGAGTCAGATTCATTGTTCTTCCCTGCCACGGGGCTCGCCGTGAATTTACAATATCAAATATTATGAATTTACAATTTACAATAGTGCAGCTCTGCTGTTTGGCTCCTGGAGCACCCTTTGCACTTATCTGGCTGTGGTCCACTTGTTCTGAGTGTGACTAAGGAGTTGAATGAACTTTTCTAGTAGACCCAAATAATGTTTTTCACTCCTAATGCATCTTGAAGAACTACCAGATTCATTATAGAAGTTGCTTTTTTATTCCTTGTCTCTACAGAAAAAAAAAATTCAAAGCAGTTTGGAAGACAATCTGTCCCTATGTTCTATCTGCCTGTTCACAGGATCAGGAGGATCAGAAAAACCTCCTGGCTTTTCCATTCTCCACTAATACCACATTACAATGTGCTGGCCATTTTTCCCTGTCATGTTTTGAGCAGTTTCAAATGAGGTAGATTAAAACCTTTTCATTTATTTATAACCGTTGCAGTAAATTTTAGGGTAAAGCAGGAGGCTATTGGACAGCAGTATTTTGTTTCATTCCCTCCTCAAGTTAGGGCTATGGAACATGGGGAGCTGATATTAGGTTCTGGCAATTTAAGTCTGTTTAGCAAGGTTCTTAATAATCTCTGCATGTATATCACAGAGAACCTTTCACATATTGCTTTAAATAATTCAAAACTGCTCCAATATTGTACTAAATAATTCAAGAATCAGACAGGCTCTGTGATTAATGATGTGTACCTGGAATTTCTGCAAACACAGCAAGGAGTCAAAGTGTGCTCTAGATACAAGTGTCCTGGCATAAGATCCCATTTACTCCTTGCCAAGGCAATAGTATGTATTAGAAAATTGGAAAAGAGCCTGCTACTCACTGGAAAACTGACTGAGACCAATGGTTAATGTGGCAGCTGCTGAAAGAGTTTGTTCTTCCAGACAGACAATACTAATTTGGCTGAGAACCTCTATTGTCTTCTGACTTACATTCTTAATCTTCATGAACAGCATTGGTGCCTGATGTGATAATTAAATGGAAGTATAAATATTTCTGCGGGAGCTGGACGTTTATCCTTGTATTTTACCAGTCTTCATTTGAGAGCATGGAAAGGGTTTGCTTTGTAAAGCAAAGCACTTAAGCTTATTTTGCAGGTTAACTTAATCCTAAAGGGCTGGCTGGGAAGTTGCTGTTCTTCTCAGCTGGGCTTGGGTCTGTGATCATGAAAAGTACCTGGAAGTCTGCTGTTCTTCTCTATCACTGTCATATTTTCTTAAAAATCTCTTTCCCCAGGATTTTTCTCCTGGGAAGCTGAAAAGCCTAAGAGAAAAAAGAAATCAATATTATCTCATTTGCTTCTCCTGTGTTCTGCTGCTTTGGAATGTGGTTGGAGACTGTTTATCTAACATGTGAATAGTTTTTACTTAATGACCAATCATGGCCAAACTGTGCCAGACTCTGAGGAGAGAGTCACAAGTTTTTCATTAGCATCTTTTACCCTTCTGTCTGTATCCTTTCTCTATTCTTTAACATAGTTTAGTATAGTATAGTATAGTATAGTATAGTATAATATAATATAATATAATATAATAATAAATTAGCCTTTTAAGAACATGGAGTCAGATTCATCATTTTCTCCCTACTATGGGGGACCCCAGAAACACCACACTTCTCCATTTGATTTTATGGGCAGATGCATGTGGAGCAGCATTATTAAGGCAAAAAACCCCCCAAACCCTAAATGCTAGAATTGCTGAGTTTTCACCCTGTTGGCACAGCAACCACTTTCCCTTCTTAGTATAGATGAAACAATTGTGGTTTAGACAGTACCAGCAAGAGTTTTTCCTAGGAAATGAATAGATTGTTGTAACCTCAATGTATTTTTTGGTTAAGGGATTTCTTTAAGACACAAGGAAAATCAATGCTACATTGAGGTGGAAATAAAGCAACCAAATCCTTCTAAATAGCCTTTTTTAAAAAAATAAATGATATGCTAGTGAGCAAAACGGAATACCCAGGAAGGAGATTACAATTATCAGCATCATTGGAAATACTCTGCAGATATCTTTATGGGAGTCTGATATTGGACTCCCAGCCCAGCCACCTCAGTTAGCAACCACTCACAAACATCAAAAGGACCAGCTGATTTTATTGGGTTTTGGATATTTGCAATGAAAGACTCCACAGGGGATACACTGATATGTGTCCAGCTTTAATATTTAAACACCTTCAAGATTTCTAGAGGAAGAGACAGAGAAATAAAGAGAGCTGCTGGTGTGGCCAATGCATTTGGCATGCCATGGCCAGTGTATTCCCCTCTGTGTGCCTCTCTGCTCCGGCAGCAGCTGGCGGCCTAAGGGCCATTTGGATAAGGTGAGGCACCAGCCTGGATGAAATAAATTTTTACAAAAGCTGCACAGGGAATATTGACATTAGAAGCACAAACTGGGGAGAAGATTGGTGAGTTGGTTCTTAGGTTTTTTTAGTTGTGGCTTTTTGTTGTTGTTTTGAGGGGTTTTTTGTTGTTTTGATTTTGGTTCTGTTTTTTTTTTTTTTTTTTAAGAATGTGCATCTCAGAGCGAATCACAGGTATTTACGGGCAGGGACAAAACCCAAGGTGTATCAAATGACTGATATCTAGAACAAAGCTATGTACACACATTTGCATTTAAATAGTAGAAGCTATTGAAAATTTCCCACACAAATCTTTATTTCAGTAGTTTAGAGATCCAGGTTACAATAAACTTCAGCATTTTTACACAGGCTGTCTTCAAAATGCTGCCCATTGTTATCTAATAAATTGTAACCTCAGAAGGATGACCAATTAAGGTGTCTCTGTAAAAGTCTCAGGGATGAAACATCTTCTTTAAATAAAAGGGAAACATGCTAATTTTCCACCCCTGCAGATTAATTGAAGGAGCCACAGTATTCTTTTTGTGTTTCAGGGAAGAGCAGATTGGAAGGGAAGAGAGAGGACATTGCAGGTCGGCCACTTTTGGATTTTGATGGAGTCTGCCTCCTGTAAAGAATGAATAACTCAACCACCCACGCCCCATAACCATTGAAATTACAGCCTCTCTGTTATTATAAAGCAATGTCTCAAAGGAATAAATAAAGTTGACAAAAATAGTCTTCATAAGGGTTGACACTGATTATATCAGACTGAACTCCCTCATTCATGGGGCTCGTCCACCTTTAAATGTCATCACGAGATGACACCTGTCTATCCTGCTGTCATTCTGAACAGAGAATAAGTCTCTGTTCCCAGTGGCTTCTTTTCCTAACAAGACCAATTCTAAGTCATAAAGCACAGGATGACAAGTCCTAAACCAGCACAAACTGAATGGTTTCTTGTTACTCCTACTCATAGTAGGAAGGGGGAAACCACTGAGAAGAGGAGTGAAGGGGAACTTCATGGCAGATAAATTTAAAATTAAAAAAATGTTGGATGTTGGTTCTGTAAAATTAACTCCTGCAGAAGACCATGTAGGAGAATGAAGTGACTGATATTAGACAGAAATTCTTTTCTTTGAGGGTGGTGAGGCACTGGCACAAGTTGCCCAGAGAAGTTGTGGACTCCCTTATCACTATAGGACATGAAAGAACACAAGTGCACACCACTGCTCTCAAGGTGAAGAAAAATGGGAAGTTTATTTTCTGACTCCAACATTTATAGTTTTCCAAAAGTGACAATGGATTGGAGGTTGACAGTGCCACCTCTCTAATCACACTGGACAAACCAACAGTCCATCAAATTTCTCCTCCTCCATAAAAGAAAGCAAAACAATGAGTTATTTACAGAAAGTGTGTGAGAAAGTTTGTTACAAGAATGTCAACATCAGAAGGCTTAGAAAATCTAAAAAAAGTCAGAGTGACACTCCCTGTCCCTGGAAGTTGAAGGCCAGGCTGGATGGGGCTTTGAGTAACCTGGCCAAATGAAAGGTGTCCCTGCCCATGGCAGGGCCATTGGAACCCTTTGATCTTTAAGGTACTTCTAACCCAAGTCATTCTATGATTCTGTGACAGCAAACATTGTCCCTGCAGTGCTTTTTGTTAATCAGCAGTGGTAAATTAGCCAACTGCTTATCAAGGACTGCTGACCTTGTCGCTCTATACTTCATGAAACTGGTCTGTTGGCACATATTTTATTTTTTAAAATTCATTTTTACTGTTGATTGGTCATCTTGCAAGATAACAGGCTCAGAGAACCACAGGTACTTCCATACCCAGTGAAATCAAAGGCCTAACTAGCCCTAGAGGAAACAGCCTGTTGAGAAAACAAATCATGGCAAGTCTCTGTGACATGGCTCATCTGAAACAGAAATGAGAATGATATTCAGCTTTTCTGAACAAGCCCCAAAACCTTTTTCCTTAGTCAGAAAATAATTTATTTCCTGATGACTTCCAGTTGTTTTATTAAATTCCTAGCACTGAGGACAAACACATTCCAAAATGTGATTGTTCACCGAAACAGATTTTTTCCCCTATTTTTGCTGCAGTTCATATTTCATTGCAGTACAATAAATTGACATAGTGCCCTCATGCCTCCTTCTCTCTGAGGGTGCCTCAGATATTAACAGTTCATTTGCCACAGAGCAGCTTAACTGGCCTCCCCTGCCCAGCAGCACAGAGGGAAGTGGTTATGGACACTGTGATACACACTGATATCCCCTAAGGGCAGCACATACATTTATAATTTAATTCCTATGGCTTATTTCTTACTATTAGGATGGTTCTCTGTGCTGGTAGTAAATCCTAACTCTGTCCCATATGGACAGCTCAGATAAAGTGCCTGCCTGCCTGTGCTCCTTTTGTCCTGTGCACAGCAAGTTGGGCAGGACATGGAACATCCTCAGTGCCGTGGGCATGAGAGGGAAGGAAACAAACTCACCTCAGGCTCCCACTTCACAGCTGCTGCCAGGCTCACTGTGGTCAGGATAATGTAAAAACACACATTTAAACAGACATGCCTACATAAATTCACAAAGAATGCCGCATCCATTAGTTCATGGGAAAATTCAGACTTATATGATGTGGCTTTTTGCTATTATCCAGTCCCTTTCCCTATGTGTCATTTCACTTCTTTGAAGCGCTGAAGGTGCACTGCAATCCAGACTCAACAATTCAGAAAGTGTACATATATAAATGAAAGAAGGAACTGGTTGCTCTGAGCTATTTCCAAATCTAAATTAAGTTGCCCTTACCAAAGAATGTGTTCAACAGCAGCAGGAGCACCTTGTTCATATTTTGTCTGTATTAAAAAAAAGCCATCCCCATTTTGTTCTAATAACATGCTATTCAATAACTTCAGGTAAGAGTACAGAGGATTAAAGTGGTTTTACATCTCTCCCAGCTCCTCAAGCAGCTGTGCTATGCTGCAGCTGCACACATTGCTCAGACAAGATTTAGCAGCAGGTAATTCTGCAATCATTGGCCCACAACATACACTGGGATCCAGCAATCCCCTGGTTAGTCTGGGTTCTAGAGGAGAAGCTAAATCCTCTAAGCCAAGTCCTCCTAAGAAAAAGGAAACAAACCTATTTTATTAAACAAATATATTTGACAATAGGATTATCTGAGTTTCTAAGGTTAGCATCCTGTCTTTCTCAGAAAGGCACTAAGCACACCTAATTAACACTATAAAAGAAACTAAACATATTGGTTGGGTACTAAGATTTTCTTTTTGCTCTAAAAAAAGAAATTGTCATGACTAAATGAAAAGGACTGGCTTTAAAAATGGAGGAGGGAGAGGAGGTATGGTGAGAGAAAGGAATTACCCATTGATTTATTTTTTACTTAACAGCAAAGGGGAATGAGCAATTTAAGGTCAGCAGCATATTGTTCAGCTGGCCTCAGATCCTGCAAAATTACCAGCACTGTGTGTTGCAATAAATTGCACACTTTTGTCATCCCTGTTTGTTTGAAATATGTGTGAAATGAAGAGGGAAACAGCTAAGACCAGCATTAAGAACAGCCCTGATCTGCCTAGAAGGTGAATGGAGACAAAATTGTCTGTTTTGTTGCTGATAGGAGAGTCCCTCTAATGCACAATCATTCCCACTGCTTTTGGAGCTGCTTCCTTCCCCTCTACCAGGGGCACACACAGCCAGGTGGGTCAGGAGGGCTGCTGGAAATCCCAGCAAAACCATTCCTCTCATTTCTCTCCCTCTGTACCCCAAAGGGCTCGTGTTTGGTTCTCCACAAAGCCTGTGTGCTGTCCCTGTAGTGTTGCAGGCTGCCCAGCCATCATGCCTGCATTTACTCCTACAGTCCCTAAAGAGCTCACCCTGTGCAAAAGGGATAAATTGAACTCAGAGGTGTGGCTCAGCCAAGGCGCTGCATCACACAGTGAGCAGGTTACTGACAGCCCAAGTAACTTTTCACACTAATGACTCTCTCATCAGTCCAGGAAAACAGGTCCTATTGCTCCAGAAGGTCATGCTGGCCTTTATTTTCTTCCTGGTGATGCAAGCACTGATTATAGTGCAGTATCCAAGACAGGCAATTCATGTCAGAATGTGGAGAAAGTGGCTTTGCTTATTGATGTGTTGTCATCACAACGTTCAGCATCTCTGTTCGCAGCTCTTCATGTGAGTTACAGCAAACAGAGCCTGTGCCTGGCATTCACCTGCTCCCCAGGAAGCTATTGCTCAAAATGCACAATGGCCTGCAGGACATCCAGAGATTTGCCATTGCTCTATTTACCAGGCACAGCCTTGTGCCGCACTGTGGGATGAAGCAGTGTCAAAATGGCATTCCAGACTGGAAAAGTCAGGAAGCCACAGCCTGGATGTAGCCATGATATTTTTCTGAAAAATCCTTTCCTTAGGATTTTTTCTCCTGAGAAGCTGAGAGGCCCCAGAAATTACATGTAAACAATGATTATCTGCTGCTGTGGAATGCAACAGGTGAATCTGTGATTGGTCTCAAGTGGTTGTTTCTAATTAATGGTCAATCACAGTCCAGCTTTCCAGACTGTCTCTGGTCAGTCACAAGCCTTTGTTTTCATTCCTTTTCTATTCTTAGCTAACCTTCAGATGAAATCCTTTCTTCTTTTAGTATAGTTTTAATGTAATATATATCATAAAATAATAAATCAAGCCTTCTGAAACATGGAGTCAACATTCTTGTCTCTTCCCTCACCTTAAGACCCCTGTGAACACCATCACACCTGGACAGGTGAATTCTATGCTGAGTCAAGAGCTGCCTGGGTGGCTGGGCCCAGAGAGTGGAGATGCTGCATCCAGCTGGTCACCGATGGTCCCCCAGGGATCAGTATTGGGCCCCTGTACCAATCAATAATCAATACCTTCGTTGATGATCTGGGTGAGGGGAGCGAGTGCACTCCCTGTAAATTTGCAAACAGCAAGTTAGGTGGGAATGTCAATCTGTCAGAGGCTAGGAGGGCTCTGCAGAGGGATCTGGAGAGACTGGATTGATGGAATGAGACCAGTTGCATGAGGTTCAATAAGGCCAAGTGCCAGGTCCTGCCCTTGTGTCCCAAGAAGCCCCTGCAGTGCTCCAGGCTGGGGAAAAGTGGCAGGAAAGCTCCCAGCAGGAAAGGCCCTGGGGGTGCTGGGTGATAGCAGCCAAAGGTGAGCTGGGGTGTGCCCAGGTGAGGAAAGAGGGCCAAGAAGCCCAAGGGCATCATGGCCAGCACCAGTGTGGCCAGCAGTGACCAGGGCAGTAATTGTCCCTCTGTGCTGGGCACTGCTGAGCCACACCTTGGGTGCTCTGTCCAGTTTTGGGCCACTCAGCCCAGGGAGGACATTGAGGGCCTGGAGCAGATCCAGAGAAGGGCAATGAAGCTGGTGAGGATCTGGAGCTCAAGACTTATGAGGGGCAGAGGAGGGAGTTGTGCCTGTTTAGCCTGGAGAAAAGGATGCTGCTCTGGGGAGAACTTATCACTCTCCACAACTCCCTGACAGGAGAGGGTGGCCAGATGAGATCAGCCTCTTTTTGTTTACAAAGTAAAAAGGGATAGCCCAGAAGGAAATGGCATCAAATTGTGCCATGGGTAGTTTAGATTGGATATTAGGAAACTTTCCTTAACCATAGGTTGTCAAGCAATTGAATAGACTGCTCATGGAAGGCCTGGAGTCACCATCCCTGGAGATATTTAAAAGACATACAGATGTGGCGCCTGGGGACATGGTTTAGTGGTGGCCTTGGCAGTGCTGGGGTAGCAGTTGGGCTCAATGACCTTAAGGATCTTTTCCAACCTAAATGTTCCTATGATTCCCTGTACATGCTTGTCCTTCCCTTGTATATTCTTACTTTATGGGCACTGCAGCACCTAACAAAGGAACTGCCATGAAGGTCCCCATTTTTCATTTAGGCTTCACTGGGCAACAAGATGAAGCCACCCTAATGCTGCAGCTCAACGAGCTGTGCAGCAGTGTGAGCCACAAGGCAGCATGCATGGGAGGGCTGGAAATTGCTGTTTGTTGTGCCTGATCCTGTGTCAGCAATGACTCAAGTCTCATACTGCTTCTGTGTACGAAAGTACTTTTTCCCAGCTCAGCCACGAGAAAAGCAGGAAATATCCTGCATACAATTGACCCTTGCTTAAAGAAAATAATTAAAAACAGCTTTTACTGTGTGTCTTTGATTCTCTATGTAGAAATTTTTTTTTTCTTCACTTACACTTTACTAATCAATACATTGTCTCTCAGAGGACACAACTAGACTCATCAACGGAGCTTTCTGGCCCTGCAGAGGCATTGGGATCTTCACGTGCCTTCTCAACTCCGTGCTCCCACTGAGAGTGATGGAGGTGGGAACCCTGAGCTGGAGTTGCCACACAAGTTTTGGTCATTGCTAAAGGCCATTCCTCAGAAACCACCTTTCCCAGTCATTCCTCCAGTCCTTGGCTTGGTCTTTGTGCTCACACACACCTACCCTCTGTTACTGCTAGGAACAGAAGCTGTGGTCCCCTGCCACTGTAAGGATTACACTTTATTACATCTTATTTTAGATATCATCCTTTCATGGCTTGTCTAGACAGATAACAGTATTTCAAATCTCCCAGCAGACAGAAGAAGTTATTGCAACACCACAACTGAATTTGGTGGGCTGCTGCACCTTCTCCCGGTGCAGTTCCTGCAGGGATGGTGGGAGCTGACTGCCCCAGGAGCCACTGTCTCACCAACAGACAACACTTTGTGCAGCACCAAGCATCATCTGCAGGCACCTATCCAGAGTCCTTGATTGCCTGGATCTTGCTTCTGACCTGGGCAAACCTCAAATTCAGTAGGACCAAGGTTTCCTCTTGAGATCTCTCGCTGGTCAGTGACCCCAAGAGAAGTTGGAAAGTCTCCTTTCCCAGCCCAGCACTCTAAGAAAGAGTCAGAGCTCTTCAGTTCTCGGTCTCAAGGCTGTTTATTTAATCTGATCTTTAAAATATTTTCTCCTGTCCAGCTGAGGTTCACTCAGCAAGACAGTCAGAGGCATTCTGCCTCCCCGGGGCAGTGTTATGTCTTTATACTAAAAACTTTGTATACAATAATTACAATTACTTTCAAATACCTATCAACTATTTTAGACAGTGAGCTTCTACTCTAAACTGATCTAAAAGTGCCAACATCACAGCAGAAGATGGAGGCCAAGAAGAAGAAGGAGAAAGGCTGGACACACCCAGATTCCTCCATCTTGCCCCCCGAATCCCCATTCTAAAAACCCCAAAATCTGCTTTTTCACCCTGTGATAAATTCACTGTCATTCTACTTAAACTGTTGTGGCTTGCAGGTCTTCATCTAAGGTTGGTAACTTGCTCCACGGGTCATAATCAAAACCACAGGCATTCTGGGCTCTGTGCCAGGGTCTCTGAGACCCCTGGCAGGGGCCTTGGCTGCTCAGGACAGCCAGAGGATGTCCTGGGTTCCAGCAGTCTCCAGCCTGGCATAGAGCAAGGGGCAGTCACCTCTAATGGAAACAAGGTGCTGCCCATCAGCATCCACACTTCCAACCCTATCCTGGCCACAGGTTTTAATTAATGATGCATTTAACTTCCATAAACAATGAAAGTTTACCCAAAGGTGCTTATGATATCAGGCATGTACATTCATGGAGTTGTGATCCAGCTCTCATTTTACAGAGGATCTTCCTCTAAAGAAAAACTCCAGTGTCATCCATAGTTTTGGAGGTCCAGAGAAAACTCTTCTAAGGCTACACAAAGTATTTAGCAAAGCCCCACTCACTCAAAATGCCACTTCTGCAACTGACAGACCTCTGAAAGCAGCTTTTAATTTACAGCAACAGGACCATTTTTCAAAGTTTCTAAGGATTTTGTGCATTTTACAGTGAAAGAATATTTATTGCCACTTTTATGTGTAAGCTGACTACGGCTCCATATTACTTGGGGTATAAAGCAGATCAGCAAAAGGCCTTTAAACTAGTGTTGTTACACTTCTGATCTTGATTGATGTTGACACCAATTAGCAGAAAAGGAATCTTCCAGATAAAGGAAAAGAAGATTTTATTAAGCCCTAAATGCCAAGAGTCAGAATTCAATGCAAAATTCATTAGTGCTTATGGCAGGAGTCCTACCAGCTATTGCCAAGGGGTTAAAGGGAAATAAAAATTACAAAAATAGGATTTTCAGGACTTTTAAATCCTAGCCTGAACACTAAACTTGTTTGGGTTATTTCAGCTTGCTGTTCTATACCCTGACACATAAAGGCTGTTCTGGTACACTCACTAGCTTTAATCAAAGGAAACTTCTATTGAAGTCAGCTGTATTCCTCTAAATAAAGAGAAAAATAGAGGTCATATTTTTTTCATTCAGTTCTAAATCCATTTTTGTAAATGCAACATTCATTGGGTAGAGGAAGAAGTCTTCAATTTATATAAATATAGATTTTAAATCTATAAATCTGTAAATATACACATGTATGTATATGTATATATATGGGATAAAAATCTGATTGAAAATTCCTATTTCATGTACAGACAGTGATCGAAAAATAATGATACTTGCCTTTGCAGACTTTTACCCCTAAACAGTTGCTCAGAAAAACAAAGGAGCTTTGCAAGTTTTCTGATGTTGTATCACCAATAAATCCTAGTTTGACAAAGCTCTGAAACAAGATTTGAAAGCCTTATAAAAACAAAGGTTAAATATGCTTTTTAAAACTAGAAATTAAATAGTTTGGACAGTTTGGGGTCTGGAGAACTTTGAGTGGCTGCTCTGTAAGAGAAGTGACGCAGCTGCCTGTTATTTTAATACACAGCTCTTACAGGAACTCAGTTTTGGAACAGGAGCAAATACTCGGGCAAATGGAGGCAATTCCTTCCTAAGGCCTCTATTCACAGCACTCAGAAATTTTCTTGAGTATTTATGTCTCTCCATGTTCACTAGATCATGTTTTGCCTTTTAACACCAAGCTGTTCAGCTTGGTAAGGAAAATCAGAGGTCCCCAAACACCAGGCACTGCCTGCACAGCAGCACACCACAGGTTTTCATTCCTCTCTTCTTGCAGAGTATCTACTCTTCCAGTTCAAAGGACTGCACACACACACACAAATTCCTTGCAATTCAATTTAGCCAATGATAACTCAATTTCAACATGTCCTGAGACATGTTCTTCCACTGGCAGAGAGGATCCTGATGACCATCAGTTTACATCTACTTGTCAGAAGCCCCAGGGCAGATGTTGACTCTGAATTTTCCTTCCAGTCTCATTTGCTGCATCAAATGTCATCAGTGCTTTTGACAGCAGCATCCTAGACTCATAGCTAGAAAGTTATTGCCATTTCTTGCTTGCTGTGCACACTACAGATTTGGTTTGTACATCTCTCATCTTCCAGGGTTAAGCACTGCAGTTTTCTGTTTCCTTATACTGGGCCAGTGCTGTTCACCTGAAAAGGTTTAAACCAACCCAGATTTACTTTCAAAATCAAAGCATCCCTTTCCTGTCTTTACATAATTTGCTCCTGCCCTGCTACCAACCCTTCCCCCTTCTTCAGCACATTCTTGTTGTCCCCTGCTGCTTAGGGCAGGAGTTCATCTTCCTGTACATTTGAGCTACTTGCAGCATAGTGAGGGCTTTGCTCTCTGAGGCTAAGCACTGGTTTTATTATTAAAAATCCTTGCAGGTTGCTTATTAAAAAAAATAATAATAAAAAGCTAAATAAAAAAAGCAAGCAAACCAACCAACCAATCAACCAAACAAAAAACAACAACAACAACAACAAAAAACCCAACCAACCAACAAAACCAACAAGCAAACAAAAAAAAACCCACCAAACCTAGACAACACTGAGCTTTGTTATTAAACCACATGTTCTGGATATTGGTGAGCCGAGAAACTCTAATTGGAAAAAGGAGAATGACTCTAGAAATAAGGATGTGGGATTTTATGGAATATGTTTTTGCAGACCCCTACTCTTATCTAATATTAAATTGCCTCAGTTTCTTCTCAATCCTTTTAAACCACATTATGCTCTCACAGTATCCCCATGTTCTGTGAAGGAAGGTGGATTTCTGCTCATTGATGGCTGCTCTGTTGGATCTTGGTTGTACTTGCAGCATAACCAATTTTATAATAGCAAACCTCCCTCAACTAAACATTTAAATGTGGCGAGGAAGAGTTCCTGTTCAGAGAGTAAAACCAATCTAGCAATATCTCAGAGCAAGAGCCAAATGCCACCAGCTCCTATCAGTCCTTCGACAGCAAGTGGCACATTGCAGAAAGCTGTCCCCTCTCCTAAAAGATCTCAGCAGCAAAATAATGAGACTGCCCAAGAGTTAGAGACTGTGGCTGCTGTCTCTGTCTGTACATAACAATCAAAAAATCAACTGTGAAAAGCATTATGAGTTGTTTCAGCTGCTGTATCTCTAGAAGTATCTCTCCTTCTGTGTTCACAGACCTGTGGAGGAATGTTTGAGAAACTAGCAGATTAAAGGTATTTTTGTTCTCTTTCTGTTGCTCCTTGATGAGGAAAACATTGGGAAAAAATGTGGCATGGAAGTAGAGCTTGTGAAACTCTCTCACAACTGTGGTGGAAAACTCCTTGGAGGGCCAGAGCAGGGCATTTACAAATCTGAAATAATGGAGCTTTGACTCAGTCACACAATAGATATACTCTCAGTTGGCTAATAAAAGAAGAAAGAATTCTTGGTTAAAAACCTGTTTGCAGGGAGTCAGATCTGTTTCAGTCTTATGCACAGATTCTCTTAGTTCTTCCTCCATTGCAAACAGAGACAAAAGAATTTATTGGGATTTCATATTTGCAGTATATCAACAAAAATATTTTTAATCAGAGATGCAGCAACAAAGCAAAATTTAGAACTCTGGCCCTTTTCTCACTCTGGAGTTGCTTATAGCAGCCATGTAGAGAATAGAAAATGGAATATTCTTCATAGATATTATTCTATAACAGGACCCCAGCAGAAATACTTTTTCACTGCTATCCCTGTCAGATTCTATGAATCCACAAATCCTGCTAAATACCTAATATCACAGCTAAAGATATGCCTGAATGTGCAAGCTGTCAGTTACCTATAAAGGCTTCTTACCAGCACCAGCACTGACAATATCTGCAAGAGCTGAAGGCCCCTCAGCTGCCAAACAAGAAACCATCAACCAGCTGTGAGATAAATGCAACTGCCAGGTGTTGTGTCCACAAGCACAATGTAAGGGGATAAACACCCAGGTCACTCAGAATGAACCTGACCAGAGGATAAAACATGTGAGGAAAACAGTAGGGTCATAGTTAATCCTGATCCTGTTGTCATTGTCAATGGGGGACATCAGGAATCCACCTGGAGGTGTCAGCAGCATTTCTGTTACTTTTCTGTCTCTGTCACCACACTGAATGGTCAGTTTTGATGGTGGTCAAGTGTGAGGCACTGGCAGTAAACTCAACAGCTACTGATTCCACTGGTGCTTCAACACAAGCCATGAGGTGTTAAAGTGATAGAAATATGCATATTTTGGATCAAGTCTGTGACCCAAAATGTCTTCATCCAGGACTGACAAAATAACAACAATCCATTTCAGGCCTTTGTCCTCAGCACCATTGCTAGATGGAGAGCAGATAATACAACAGATCCTATTAACTTGTGTAACATCTTCCAAAAACTATAGAAACTTCTAGTATCTGTGTTATCCCTGTGGCAGGGAGCTCCACAGCTTAGCTGGAAACTGTGCAAATTGTAGGATGTGAAAAATACAAACAGGATTTTCTTGACCTGTAAAGCAACTTATTAAGTGAGGATATTTTTTCCTGAACTGACAGAAGATAGAAGTCATGCTCCAGAGAACATGTAGGCATAACCCACAACAGCAGAAAAACACCAGCAATTAGTCAGAATCCTTCTATTGACTGACAAGAAGTAGACATATACTATCACTGTAGACCAATCTTCTGAGCACTCAAAGTGTGTAAATTAGACCTAACGTGTAAATTGCACAGTAAGTGACAAGAATTTCAGAACATTGATTACTTTGAGACAGTCATTTGAGGAATGAATCCTTTCAAGAAATATAAAACTGCTGGTCTTGATGGCATCTGACAACAGAGTAGATGAAATACCTTGGTTGAATGACAAATATCCGAATACTCCAAGCATTTACTGTGCATTGCTGTCAGTGTGCTTGTGCTTGTATCTCATGGCACTCCAAAAATCAGAGAAAGATGCTTCAGAGCCAAAGAACAGTGGGTTGTGTCCATACGGCATCATCTTCACAAATGGCATCAGCATCTGATCCTAATTAAATTAGTTATCACCATTTGCTAAATGGTTCCTAATACCAGAGCAAGCTGGACTGTTCCCAAAAAATCCCTGCTGTCTCAGTGCTGAACATCACTGAGCAGTTCCAAGAGAGCCTTGGGAGGGCATGGACAGATACTCTATGCCTGTAGATCCATCAGCAGCTGCTCATGACACTGGAAAAATCTGACGTATGGTTTTATTTGTAATTATTAAATTGCACAAATTGATCATCTCTTCGTAGGAATTGCATGCTGGAAAGTTTACATGAACCATGTGAGAAGCAGATCCAATGGTGCAGGTTGCAATATGAGCAATCAGAAAAGGGGACTTTTACAAACATTTTTGGCATCTGTCAAAATAAGCAACCAAGCTATGATTGTATAAAATCTAATTTCTTGCAGGTGACTAAAGCACAATCCAAAACTAGGAGTGCAGTTTTAAGGACTTCATGCAAAATCATAGCCATGGTGACCTGAGCATCCTTCCTGGATGTCTGATTGGTGCATCCAAAGCTGACCATGTATGAATTCAGGGAAACAGATGTGAGTCTCTGTGACAGTATTCACAGGGGTCAGAGGATGAGGGAAGAGATGAGGATCTGACTCCATGTTTCAGAAGGCTTGATTTATTATTTTATTATATATATTACATTAAAACTATACTAAAAGAATAGAAGAAAGGATTTCATCAGAAGGCTAGCTAAGAATAGAAAAAGAAGGAATGGATAACAATGGCTTGTGGCTTGGAGAGAGAGTCCGAGCCAGCTGACTGTGATTGGCCATTAATTAGAAACAACCACATGAGACCAATCACAGATCCACCTGTTGCATTCCACAGCAGCAGATAATCATTGTTTATTTACATTTTGTTCCTGAGGTCTCTCAGCTTCTCAGGATGAAAAATCCTAAAGAAAGGATTTTTCATAAAAGATATCTGTGACAAGTCTCCTCCACCTTTAGACTCAATAAGAAATTTTGCACATCCAAGGTTGAGGTTGACTAGCACATGATCTATCTGGGTGGGTATCATACTGAATTGCACACTTCACTGGAGGCCAGAGAGATCAAAATGCAAAGTGAGTGTTTGTAAGAGCTCAGTTCCCAAACGAAGGGGAGGGGGAGATGAGGAGGCTGATGGCCACCACACAGTGATGTGAATGGCTGAACCCATACAGTGACACTCAGGCCTGTACATGTGCTCTGTGTCTGAATGACCAGGGTTTGCAGGGTTAGATAGGCTGCAGGGGATCAAAATTGCCTTGTCTTAAGTAGATATCTTGGATAAGCTGAAATCAGACTGTCTTTCTGGGAGTCATCCTATCTGATATCATGAAAGTATGAGCTATTACCAGAGAATGCACCCTGAATGTTTAAGGTGGTGCTGAAAACTTTTCTAGTTGCAGCAGAAATACGGGAGCTGTGGTAGCTACATAATTGACAGAGCACAAGATAATCAGTAAGGTAGTTAAAATTAGCATAGATTAAAAGAAAATAAGAGAAAATAAGAGAAAATTACTTTCCCTAGTAACCTGAGAATGAATTTGACAACTTGGAGACCTTCTCACACACGAGTTAGCTGGAATAACCAGAACATGCAGAAATGTGATCATTAAGAATAAACAGAAAGGTGTGAACATAGAGCCTGGTAGAAAAATTCAGCACATCATGGTTTATGGCATCATGGAAGTGTTGTAAATTATCAAGGATTTAGCCCAGGCAACCCACTGGTGCATCTCTTATGTTGACTTTATGAAACCTCTTCAGAAAACAAGCAAAGGATGTGTACCAGGAAAAAGGAAGCGCAGACATAGTTGTGCAGGCATGGAAGAATAAACAACTCTTTTATTCCTTTTCTGCAAACCACCACAAGGCAAATGACTGAAAAGCCTTCTTCAAATCCTACCAGTCCTTGACAGGAAAGAAGAAATAATGCCCTAATTTTCCAAAAATGGCAAGGAGAGGAGAGCAGAGAGGGCAGAATGTCACGATTACAATTTGTTTCCAATTCATTCTCTCTCTCCAAGGTTCTTTCTGCCCTTTAAGAAATCTGTACTTAAAACATAATGGCCTAGACCACTTCCAAACCAGGAGCTTGGTATCATTCATTTTAATGCCACTCCAGTTGGCTGGGCAATACAATAAATCATCACACTGCAAGAGAACCCTCTGGTCCAGACCATGCATCAGACTGAACTTCTGGATCTATGGAGTATTTATCATGAGTCTGTTGCCACACAAGGTTATCATGCTGGTAAACAGCATTTCTCCATCTCTCAAATTTGGTTCTTTCAGCCAAAATGGAGCTATTCAACATAAAAAATAAATAAATCAATCAATAACAATTTTAAAAAAGCCTATGCTGGCTTTGTCAGAGTCACACGGCCAGAGTTCAATATCCACCATGACCCTCAGGGAAAGCATCAGCAGACAGTGTGGTTTCACAAAATATTTAAGATTATCTTTTTTTAGTATAAGCCACTCTTTAATCTCATAAAGATGTACTGTAGTTAGTTTCAGCTGCACCAGATATCCTCCTCTGCTTTTTCTGCTTAGAATAAGAACCATGAGTAAACAGAGGATTTCTTTTTTTCTTAAGGTTATTTCCCTCAGCACACACAAAATAAAGAAAATTCTGCATGGTTTTAGGCCATTTTTTCCCAGATCCTGTGACAAAACCCTTGGAACACACCCAACTTGTGGTCACTGACAGTTTCTCCACCAGGAAACCAAGCCAAAAAGTCCAAGATGTCACAGGAAACATGTCAAAGACCTGGGATCAGAAAAAGTGCCACAACTAATTAATTTGTTTTGGAAGAAACTTGGTACTTGATGTTCCCACTTCATTCATGGGAAGTGTTCTGAACTTCTGACAAATCAAGTCATTTATTCAAACACTTTATTGTGAACTCTGCTGCTGGGAATTGGTGCTAGGATGTTTAAGAGATACCAGTGCAACAGAAACAAAATCCACTTTTGCTCAAAGGTCATTGTCAATAGTGGTTTGTTTGTTTGTTTTTTTCTGGACTTGTTTTCTCTACGGCATACTTGCATTTCTGTCTATAAGTGACAAGTTTGGCCAGAGCAGCATTGATTAAACCAAACTCACAGACTCACTCAATATTTCAATGATTGAGGATAGCTGGAGGAAAATAAATACTCATTTTCACTTTGTCTTGCATTTCCAGCTAGCAGCAAAGCCAGTGGTGATATAAACCTGCTGTAGAAAGGTTTCCCTATTCTGTTTCCATCCAGAAAACCTCAAGAACTCTCCAATAAAGCCTGTTCCCATGATCATCCCACCTTGTTCCAGTGAGCTTCTGAGGTCTCAAGAGCTGAGTCAAGGTCCCCTCTGAGTAACTGGATTGCTGCAAACTCTCTGCTGCCTGTTTTCCTCCTCTCCTTGACATTCACAGAGCTTCAGCTAAAAATTCTGATCCATTCCCATTCAGATTGTGAACCTACTTACTGACAGCCCTTAACTCTTTTCATCCTATTGCTAATTCTGCCTTTAAGGCCTTGTGTTGTTTCTTCCTGCCCATATTTATGCTCTTATCTCTATCATTTACCCCTTTTTTCTGCCCTCACAATCTTTCCTTGAGCTCATTCTTTCTTCTGGTCCATCAGGGCTGTATCATCCTCCTGTTTTTGCTCAACTCCCGCACTTTCTATCCCCTTGACAGACTTTCCCCTCCATGTCCTGCAAGAATCAGAGCCACACTCTTGCAGTGCTCCTGAGAGTCAGTTGTTACTCCAGCACAAGATCCTCCTGAATCTCTAAGAGAGAAGAAAACAAGGCGCAGGTGTAGGAGAGAAAACAAAGGAAAGAGGAGATGAGAAATGGAAGCTGATTGGGTTGAGTAATCCACATTTTGTTGCTGCTAGTAGGAAGTGACAGCAGCAGTAGTAACAATGCTGGGCTTTTGCTACTTTTTAAGAAGAGAAGTGATGTTTGGAACAGGTCAAAGGAAAGGACTGTGGCCATCAGCACCTATAAGTATCTGTCCTGTGGGCTGTAATTCCTTCAGTGCCTCTACTGGGCAACAGGAAAACAGCATCAAGAGGGTCTGCACTGCAAGTGTTATCCCACAAATGCCTCATGGCACTGAGGTGGCATGAGATGGTATGACTTGAGGGCAGCACATGAGAGTCAGAGGTGAGATTTGGCAGCATGTTCACATGTGGGTAGCAGGGGGAAGGGCTTTCATGCTGAACCAGTCTCCCAGATCAGCCTTGAGCCCAGCAGGGAGAAAGATTGATTTGGCCTAAGCCTTCTTCCTGGGACACAAGCATGAAGAATGTAAGGCTGGTAAGAACAAAAATATTCTGTTTAGGGAAAGGTGACTGAGAAACTGTTGTCTCAGGACACTCAACTACTATGTTCGTCATCCTGACAAATTTTGTGTTCAGCTCAGGGCAAATAGATTTAGCCAAAATCAAGCAAAGCCAAGTTTTCATGGGTTTCAGTGCTGTGTGCCAGATGAAGAGCCTAAACAGGCTAGTCCTGTACGATACTGTTAGGTAATATCTAGGGTGGCAGATCTCAAATGGCAATTCCTGAAATGAGAAGTGGTTGCTCAGATTTTCTGACTCTTGGCTATATCACCCCTAGGAAGCCATGGGCCTAAAGCTCTGAAATTATTTGTCTACTGCAGATCACCCTGCAGGATGCAGCACTGAGTAAAAACTCAGGTCAGATGGTCACAGCAGGCAACTGGGATGCAAGAGTCCTTGCATAGGCACATTATTCTCAAACACTGATATAAAGAAATTGATGTTTTTGTGCTTCACTCAACATAAGCTTAGTTAGCATTACCTGAAATAATAGGTGGCACATTCCCTCAGCATTGTCTTAAAGCTGTGAAAGTGTAAAGTATCATAGAACAGCAGAACAAGATACCCAGACTGTTTCTACTGACAGATACAAAATTCAGGGCTCCTGCTGCTCCACATTTTCAGGGTAATGGTTTAAAAAAAGAAACAAAATAAAACCTATTAGTCAACACAACTTATTAAACAATTTGAGACTTTGTACTACTTGATTTGGGCAAAAATTTAATCAGAGAGCGTAGGGGTGAATTGACACAGAATACATTTCCTAACTTCTGCCCTAGGGCCATTTTAGATACCACAGTAACTTAACATTGTTATTTTATAAGCTACCTGAAAATCAGCATTACTTTGTTTTGCTGGCTTTGACAACCACCAGGGAAACTGAACTTGGCCGCCCCCAATACCTGCTTCCCTTAGAGAGCCAGGCAGGATGGTCCCCTTCCCACTTCCAGCCCCTGGTCTTTCCTCCTGAAATCACATCCCTCATCATGGATGTATGTGTGAATGGTATAGAATATTCCAAACCAAAACTCTATGCCCTGGCACTGTAACCATAACAGTCTGTTCTTCATTTCCACAGTAGACACAGGAAAGTTTATTAATGAAAGCCTATTAACTGTTTCTGTATTTAAGGTGCATTTAAAAAGTAAACAGAGCCTGTAAGGTGATTAAATGTCTCTCACCTGCCCTGATTCCAGTGGTAGGAGGACAAGGGCTGTGGTGCAGACTTGCTGGTGCACTCCATTCTCTGTTCAGGATTTTTACACAAGCAGACAAGTGCAAAGCACAGAGACCTGTTTGGCTCCCTCCCATCTCACTCCTGGCTTTTCTGATGCCCCTTCACTGCATATCATTGTTTTGGTTCCATAAGTGCAGCCCAACAAGTTTTCATCAGGCCTCCCAAACGGAAGCTTGAGCTTCTTCAGTGATTCACTCCAGAACGTGAGCAAAACCAATCCTAATCATTTCAGGTAGGCAGCCAGTAAATAAATCCTGTGTCCTGTCATTGACGGTCTTTCTGTTGTGTTGCACACTGCTTAGAATTTTTTTTAAGTAACTGTTTTGTTTTCTTTTCAACAGTTAAAGCTTCTTCCTTCTGCGTAACCACAGTGTTTGCTCAAGGCCTGCTTCTGTGCCCAGCAGAATCTGTGCTGTATTTACAGAGTAGAAGCCAATATGAAGAGTGCTGACTGGAATGAACAGTGTTTGGAACGAAATGTCTAATGAGTGTAGATGCTATCAAAGCTGTTCTCTTCCTCAGAAGTGGATGCTAATGCCAATTACTCATGTTTCATGATTAAACTCTCACCGAACATTAAGTACTGCAGTAAAAAGGTCCTCCAGCACAAAATATGCACACTGCAGTTGAGTCAGAAGCTGGTACCAAGAATCCAGGGACATGCTGTACTCTGTGTTGTGGTCCTTCAAAGAATACATGGGAGTACATTGGGCATGATTTATAAAAGATGTCTGGGCAGAGTGTGCCACTGGATCACAGCCAAATAAGCGCACACCAGACTAAGATGTACCCTCAGGACAAGAGAAATGCTTCCATGAGTAAATAACTGGAAGAAGACATTTCACATGGACAAGCAGGATGATCCACTAAAGATGTGACAGATCTCAAGATATACAATCAGGAATTGTATAAACCAGGAGGAGTCAGACAGTAAACTCTCATAGCTGGAGTTTGGGTTACTGCTCAGTTTGACTGGATCCATGTCCTTGATTTATCCTGGATAAACCATTCTGGGGTAAATCTGCAGTAATTTTGTTCCATGAATATTTTGTTATGATACAAAAGGGTCAGAAACCTTGCTATATTTATATGTATGCTTGAGCTCTGAAATAAGGGAAATGCACCAAACAGGAAGAAATGCGAACATCAAGTTTCCCTAAAAAAGTAAAAATTTTGTTGGTCAAGCTACAGGGATGTGTGTTTGTATTCTAATCATCAAATCAGAGTTTAAAAAGGATGCATAATTTATCAATTTAAAAGGGATGCATAAATTATCAATTCCCAGCCATCTTCTCTGTCTCAGGCCATTGCATTTATACAGCTCTCACTGCCTTGGGTCAGATGTTTCCCAAAGCCATGACACAGTTACACTTTAAATCCCTGGCACTTAAGTCACACAGTGGATGTAATATTGGAAGCAAATAATAACAAGAAAGTCTAAAGAAATAAAGGTGAAGGTGGCTAGTGGAAGAGCAATTTTCCATCCCTAAATTCAGACTGGGAGAAAATCTTCCATCCAAAGAGGATCCTGAGGGTCTCATGAGCTCCCAGAACCTGCTATACCTGTGTTTCCATCAGCACCTGTCAGAGCTGTTCACCAGAAAGGTTCACAGATAGATAGATACATTATATGAAATCTGAGAAGAGTGTCAGGGATGGGATGTGTCTTGTCCAGGGACAGGCAGGAAGTCATTAGCAGAGATGGAAAAGGCCACAGATGTCCCAATTCCAAAGACTGTGCTTTAAATATTAAACTACCCAATGTTTATCCCATTTGTTATCAATAGATCACAGCACCTGGCTTAAATAATGCTTGACTCCTTGAAAATATCACTTCATAAATCTTCAGGACGGGCACACACAGAGGATGGGTACCAGTGCTATCCCATCTCTCCAAACTGGGACACTCATACATCCCAGCAGGGAGATGCAAAACTGACAGAAGATCCTCCTGCAGCCACTGGGCTGGGGAGAGCCTGAAATGCCCCCAGAACTCTCTCCAGGAGCCTTGCAGAGAGCAGAGCATTGTGATTTAAATCCAAAGCTGTGCCTGCCTGAGGATGATTTGCAGGCAGTGCAAGAGTGGCTCTGGCTGAGCCAGGAATGCTCAGGAATGGCTGAGCTGAACCATCTCTGATGGGAAGAGGGATGGCAGAGGGGAAAAGGGATGCCTGGATTCTGTGCCTGCCCCTGCTGAGCCCCTGACCACTGCCAGCACTACCACAGCACTGCAGTTCTCACACAAATTCAAGTTAGAAGCAGAAAAAGGAAGAGATTGGAAATAATGGGGGACATATGAATCATATCTGCAAGACTTGAGTGTAATTTCATTTAGAAATCTAAGATTTAAACTAATGTATTCCTTGGCCAAAAGTTATTCCAGCTTCTCGGGGCAGGTAGTAATAGAAAGAAATGTGATCTTTTTGATTAAGCCAGAACATTTACTGCCACTGGGAAGTGCAGCATGTAATGTACCATGGGGACAGAGTGCTTTCTGCAGCTCCTACTACAACTGCAATATCTGACAGAAAACCTCCAAAAATACAGTGTAGAGGAAGTCTCAAATAATCCTCCTTAACTGCATTTATACAGAGCACCTATCTATTAAGGTGTTGGAGGTGCTTCTAATGAAATAAATTAAGACTAAGTCCTGATTCTGCTTCCAAGCACCTGGTATAAATCCAGACAACTTGTCCTACTTCTGTAGCATTATATCAGATTTAAATCTATTCAACAAGGCTCTTAAATTTATGCCTTACTTGGGAACTTGAGTATTTCTACCAGTGGCATCAGGGCTGCTCTCATAAGCTTTAAATCTTCAAGAAATTCAAGCATGTGCCAGGGACTAAAAACTGACCTCTGAGGCTAAAAACTGTAACAGATTGTCAGAAAACTGAAAGCTCATACAAAACCATCAAGGAAAATCAAAAGGCACAAGAGCTTGAAGAGAAAAAAAAAGAACTTACAATGATGAGAAAAACAGTAAAACCCTGAAAGGAAAAAGGAGAGGTGAAGTCTGGGAACGTGTACCTACATTTCAAATACCCCAGTATTTAGTCCTGCCTTAGGATCCCATCATACAGATGTTTTCCACAGAGAGGCTGAGACTCTGCCTCCCCAAAAGCTTACACCTGAGATTTTCATACTTATTGTTTCCATTTGTCTGTAGCTGATTAATCATTCTACAAATTCCACCATTATCAGCAATTTTCCTTCTGGGAAAGTAAGGTGCAGGAAAGAGAAAGAACTTACCTAAGGCATTCTCACACACTCAGTCACTAGGAAAATAGACCTGGGCATCCATAAATATGGAAAAAAAATCTATATATGTTTGGCAATAAGCTTTTGGGGCTTTGCTTGCCATTTGGACTTATGCAGGAAATGGAATTTTCCTGTTCTTGTCAACCTGAAATGCCTGCAAGGTCACAACTGCTCAGCTGGAAGATGGTAAATACCACAGCCTCCTTTCCTTAATGCACACAAGAAAGAGATAAACTCAGCCTAACCTTTTCAGTTTACTTTACCAAGTTTACTCTGGGATCATCCTCATGGCCCAGGTGACTCCCATCTGAGCCAATGCAGGATGCTTAAGTGATATTGTAATATCAATAGTAAATCTTAACTTGGGGCCAAGCAGGAAGCTCCTGAATGCTGACAAACAGTGCTGTAAAAGTCACTGCAGAGGTCTGTGCAAGCACAGGGGAAAGCTCTGCCAGGCTGTGGGCATGTCAGGCTGCCCAAAGCAGCACAGGGATACTTGCCTTGCTGTCTGCAGGTATGTCACAGACATCTTTTATGAAAAATCCTTTCCTTATGATTTTTCCTCCTAAGAAACTGAGAGGCCTCAGGAACAAAATGTAAACAATGATTATCTGCTGCTGTGGAATGCAACAGGTGCATCTGTGATTGGCCCGTCTTGGATGTTTGTGATTAATGGCCAATCACAGTCAGCTGGCTCGGACAGAGAGCCCGAGCTACAAACTTTTGCTATCTTTCCTTCCTATTCTATTCTTAGCTAGCCTTCTGAAGAAATCCTTCCTTCTATTCTTTTAGTATAGTTTTAATATATACCATAAAATAATAAATCAAACCTTCTGAAACATGGAGTCAGATCCTCATCTCTTCCCTCAACCTGAAACCCCTGTGAACACCATCACACAGGTAGGTCCTTGCTCATCTTCTCCCACCCCATGCTTTGGACCACATACCTGACTGACACGTTGATTTCTTCTTCCCTGAATAATCAACTCCTTAATTAAACTGAATGCTGCTTAATTCCACCAGCTTGAAAATGCTGCATTCATTATCCAGAGATCTGAGGGAACTGAAGGGAAACAAAAACTCCTCACAGGGTTTCACACCCACTCCACTGATCTGCAGGGATCTGAGGTGCAGAGTGAGCCCACCTGTGATGGTGTTCACAGGGGTCAGAGGATGAGGGAAGAGATGAGGCTCTGACTCCATGTTTCAGAAGGTTTGATTTATTATTTTATGATATATATTATATTAAAACTATACTAAAAGAATAGAAGAAAGGATTTCATCAGAAGGCTAGCTAAGAATAGAAAAGGAATGGTAACAAAGGTTTGTGGCTCGGACTCTTTGTCCAAGCCAGCTGTGATTGGCCATTAATTAGAAACAACCACATGAGACCAATCACATATCCACCTGTTGCATTCCACAGCAGCAGATAATCATTGTTTATTTACATTTTGTTCCTGAGGTCTCTCAGCTTCTCAGGAGAAAAGATCCTAAGGAACAGATTTTTCAGAAAATATCATGGCTACACCCTCCTGTCGCTCTTCAGAGAGATGTGGGAAGGGGCAGAGGCAGATCACCCACCAGGAGGATCAGGGTGACTAAACCAAGGGACATTGGGACAATATTTGACTGGAACCAAGGAGAGAATAGGCACAGCCCTTCAGGTGGTTGGTATTGATCTCCCACCTCCTCTCTGCAGCACAGCAGGTGCTGCCCATGGAGCAGCTGCCACCCCCAGGCTTTGGGCTGCCCACAGTTCTTGTTTGTGTGTTGGAGCGCAAGGCCCAGGCTCCTGGCTCCCACCTGGCCCACAGCTTGGAGAACTGGAAGGAAATATCCTCTCCCACTTGCTTGAGCAGCATCCAAGCCTTTTGCTCAGATGATCCCACCCTGTAGGGGAGGATGGGGTCTGTTTGAGGCTCCCAAGGAAGTGGTAACTCAGCCATTTGGCTGCACTACACACAGGGAATGTGTACCCTGCCTTGGCCATGGATTAGGGTGGGTGTCTCCACAGGGCTCCACCTTTATCTCCTTTTTCTTTTGAGGTTGCTGAAAAAAATGCCAATAGGACAGTGCCAAAACAGAACATGGAAACAGCCAGACACAACCACAGCATGGAGGGAGAGGGATCAGGAACAGAAAAGGCAAAGTTTGAAGGTGGGTGTGCATTTTCAGAGACAGTTCCAATTTGATGCAAAAGCATTTATAAATTTGAGTTGAATACAGGGAGTCAGAACAAGCCAAAAGCTGAGCTAGTTTCACCTGGAGCAGAGATATTTCATTTCAGCTTTCACAAGAATTTTGCCTTTCCCCACAATGGGCCATGAAAAATCAGTGGAAGTTGCTGTGGGATCTCTGATGCTCTCCCTCTCTCTGGCTGACCTCCCAGAGCTCTCCATCCCCATTTTCCCATTCCCAGAGGACTCCATCCTACCTGTCTCCTCTGGAGTGCAGCTCTCTGCACCTCAGCTCCTGACTCCAGTATCCACCGGGAGACAGCAGGAGGAGGAATATCACCCAGGGAGGAAGGCACTCACCAAAGTGAACTGACTGCCATTATTTCCTCCATCATCCACATTTGGAGCTGGTTTTAAATTTCTGTGATCAAGCAGAGATCTGAAGGCAGCTGTCTCAGATCACCTCAAGTTTGGGCTGTTTCTGCCGCCTTGCTTTTATAGCTCTAGGTTTCTTTTTTTCTTTAAAAACAAAAAAAAAAAGTCTTCCAAACAAAATGATCGCTTTCAGGTTGAACAAAACACCCATTTAAATCTAAATGAAAGCTTTTGAAAACACTGAAAAAATATAACAGGTTGACCCAAAAAATATATACTGCCTAATCAGAATATAAAAATCCTGTCAAGGTTTTTCCCCACAATGCCCTGGAACCAGACAGTATGATTTCTGCAGACATACTTTGCCCCTATCTTCCCAAATTTTTCTTCAATTTTGTTTTCTCTACATAGACATCCATAAGGAGGGCTTTTTTAGGAGAATTACTCACTGAAAGTGTTTTTATTAAGTTATTTAAAAAAAAAAAGTGAAATGTGCATGCATGAATTGTAAAAGCATATGTTCAGACATAAAAATTTCTGAACAGAGTCACACTTATTAAAATTATCAGTGAGTAATCCCAAATTCAAGGCTGTTTGGGAACTGCTTATATTGGCTTTATTCATGATGGAGTTATTTTTTGCTGTTCTCAGTCTGAGATTGGACTGCTGGAACAGCTTTATTCATATGGAAAAAATAATAAATATTAAATGTCCCAAAATCCAGGTATCACCATTCAGCCAACTACTCATGGATTAAGTAAAGGTTTGGTTTTCATTAATGACTGGCCATAACTTGTATATTTGTAAGGTACATAATAAGATCTCTTATATAATATCACACAGAATTTAGAATTCAGGGTCTGAAATTCAAAATTAGGTTTTCCAACAGTGTGACTCTCCTCACCAGTTTATCTTTGCCTGTTGACTAGCAGTGCTGGATAGGAAATAAGACAGCAGCAATGGGATTATCAGGCATCCTGTTCCTATTGAAGACATGTGCAAAAACCCACATTCTTTTACATGAGATTTATCAAATATAATATTATGACTGTGAGCTTTGTTTTTTTGTTTTTGTTTTTTTTTAAATCCTATTGCAAAATGGTGACAGCTAACAAAACCTCAGTTTACAAATTTGAAGAAATTTTCAGAGAGTCCCAGGTATAACAGGAATGGTTGTAGATTGATACTGCAGATAAAATATGTTGAAAACATAGAATAGAGAGATGGGCAATTTAGAGTAATAAGAGGAAATTAGACTATAATGAGTGCTTAAGCAGAGGGAAATAAACTGATACAATAGAGAATGGAGCTCTCAGCACAAACAGATAAGGGTAGAGAGATACAAAAGGTATCAGAGCAATACCAAAGGTAGGAAAACCAACAGCAAGTGCAGAGACAGAGCCCTTCAGGCTACAAGATAAACTGTGAAAAAACACACTGAGTGCCCATTTCAGAAGTACATCAGCTACTTCATCTGTGTCCTTTGCAACAGGGAAAGAAGCAGCTGTCAATGTTTGTGGAGGTGCAGAGGACAAGAGGAAATGACTGAAAGAGTGCATGGCACAGTGATGGAGGCACCCACATCCCCAAGAAAGGATGCACCAACACTAATCATTTGTAATAACAGTGAAAAATACCTTTTCCACCTTCCAGCAGCACTGAAGAAGCAAATTTTTAGAAATATTAAATTTAGCTATTTTGTTCCTAATCTCCAGACCTGGAAGCACTGGGATTTTCCTGGGGTGCAACACACTCAAATGTCCTAGTGGGTGGAAGAAGATTTAGTGGCAATAACAGATGGGCAGGACTGCTGGCAGCTGTCTCCCTCATGAGTGGCACCAGTTAGTTGTGCCCCCTGCTCAGTCTTTGTGTTTGCACAGGGCTGCTACCTCACAGTCCTACTGGGAACAGATAAATAGTGCAAGGAGCACACACAGGATGTTTTCCTTATTGTGGAGCAGCAGAAGATGCTTTTTGCTCCAGGTACTGGAACGCTTCTGCACAGGCACTGTGCTCTGTGCACAAAGCATCTGGAGTGTCTGTGTGATCAGGATCCCCATGGTTTTCCTACAAAATATCCCCTGCATTAATATCCAAGGAAGAAAAATGACAGAATGCAAATATTCAACTGCAAAAATACAAACAAGTGTTTCATTGACTTCTTTTTCAAGCTGGTTATCAAGGGCAGGACTGTGTAGCACACTGGTTCTCACTTCATCCACAGCCCTCCAGGTCTATTCCACGAGGGCAGAGCCTGCAGGAGGAAGGGAGGGAGAGGCTGTCCCACTGCTGGACTCCCCAGCCTTCAGTGCCTGTCACATGAAGTGAATCTAATTGGTTCCAAGGGAAAGTTTAATAAAGATACCTGAAGTGCAACTTATCTGTTAGAATGTGAATTCTCTAGGGGCAAAAACAAAAAAAAAAAACCAAAAAAAAAAACCAAAAAAAAAAAAAAAAAGTTTTTTCAGGGATTGTTATGTGGCAGGTGTTTCTGTGAATAAATGAGAGTCCTGTCAGACTGAGTGATCTGCAGGCTCCTCCTGCCCAGGTGGCACCTGAGCCACAGTGTTAAACTGGAGGCCTGTGTCCCCATTACCCCATCCCAGCTGCTCCCACACCTGAAAACCTGTGCAGGAAAAAGTTCCCTCACAGATTTTATCTCTGACTCAGATGGGATGGATGACTCCTGATTTGCTGCCATAAAGGAACATATACCTGACAGGCACTGAGAGACAGAATCAAGCAGGATTTCCAACACTGTGCAGTGGCTTTTTCTCAAAGAAAGTTAAAGTTTGCAGAGTTTGAAAGCAGCTCCTGGAGAAGATAGCAACAGCTGAAGGAGTTTGGCTGGAAATTGTGCTACCCCTTGATCCATCCTCAGCTCTGTGAGCGACTCCGGCATCGTTTGAAGGTGCTTGGGATGGCTTCAGGCTTTTAGCTTTTTTATGCAAGCAGATTTTCATGCTTTGATATCTTCTCTGACATGACTTTTGATCCAGTGAAGGTGATGCTGGCACATTTTTCACAGTGAATATTTTGTGTACAGTGCTGCTAGAGCATTGCAGTTGCCTGAGTTATTTTGGAGGAACACCTTCAAAAAGATGCAGCCTAATAGATGTGATGGAAAGTGAGAGCTCTGCTAACTGCAGTCAGGGTGTCTTCCCTGGTCCAGACCAAGGCATTGCAGCTGTCAGCATGCAGGCACCACCAAACACAATCCAGGAGAGTCGTGAGAGAAGGGGAAGCACAGCACAGGCGGCTCTGGGGCTCTGTGCAGTGAGAACAGCACTTTGGAATATCCAGATTATTCCCCTCCCCAAAAAAGCAGATGATGTTTCAAGCTGTCAGACTGGCAAGTTTTGGGAAAAGTGAAGAAACCCTGGTGGAAAGTCTGTGCATTGCTGTTCCTGCCAGGGTAAAGCAGCACAGGGAATGAGGGTCACCAGCCAAGGAATGCTTTGTGCCTCAGGGAGCCCCCTGCTGAAGGACTTTCAGCTAATTGAGAAAGTCAAACATCCATATTCCTGCTGAAAAAGAGACTGCACTACCTTCACCAGGCATTTCAGCTACAAAGGGAATTGTTCATAAAGGCAGAAGGAATTAAAGGAGGGAATTAAAGGATGCAGTATTTAATGGGGCAGATTGATGTGCACACTGATGAGATATACTTCAAATTGATTAAATGTCTGTTTTGGCTGAAACAGCTTTTTCTTTTTTCCCCCTTGGCCAATGCTATCTGTGATTTTTGTTGTTTGTAAGTCATGCCTCTTGCTGTGACCCAGACAGAACTGAACCTACCTAAATAAAAGGTGTGCTTAAAAAAGTTAAAATAAAAAATTTAAAAAAAAGAAAAAGAAAAGGCAAAATCACTACATGCCCTAATTTCTACCATTCCAAGGCCCATGAAAGGAAATGAGTTTTGTGCTAATGTTGGTCTCAATGCAGCAAAGAGAAATCCCAGCAGGGTTGCAGCCTGCCTGGCTGCACTGTAAGGACTTGTTGGAGCACAGTGCAAATCCCACCAGTGCAGCCAAACCCCTGATAACCCAGGAGGGGACTGGGGCTGTGTGCTGGCACCTTCTCCTCCCTGAACTGCTGAGGCAGCCTCACTCCCCTGTGTGTGTAATGGAATGGAAGCAGCTTGGACCTTGTAGGCATCAGAAGGAGCTAATCTATCCTGGCATTATGTTTGTGAAAAATTCATATTTTATGATTGGTTTTTCACAAATATTAAAATGAATATTATATGTGTTGTGTTAGAAAGTTATGCTGTATTAATTCTCTTAAGTAGTGTGTTAAATATAGTTTTGGGTTATAAAAAAAATGTTAAAATAGAAACTATGCTATGTAAGATACTTTTTTTAAAGAAAGGACTTGCAGTGAAATAGCACCACAAGACATCTAAATCTTTTCGAGAAAAAGAATTTATTTCCCTCTTATCAGAAGAAATGAACTTCTTCCCGTCTTGAAGGCACTGTTAGGATTCAGAGGAAGAAGTTGACGATGACCAGACAGAATCCTGGATATGAATAGAATTTATGCATCATGGATGAGGTGTATGAATATGCAACAGGCTGTTGTTTTTAAGGGTTAATCCTCTGTTAACGTGGGTCCTTTTTTGGGCTCCTGCTGCCCAGAAAAAGGTACCCAGAGATCTGTAACTCTTTGGTTATATTGTCTCATACTGTCCTAATTCAAATTGTCCAAATTATTATCACTCCAATTGTATTACTATTTTTATAACCATTTTATTACTACTAAACTTTTAAAACAATTTTAAAAAGTGATTGGCGTTTTTCACATGTTCATCCAACTTTTCCAGTTGATGGAGTTCCCAAGTGCCAGCCCCCACAGTGGGACTTCCACCAGAGTCAGTCTTGCATGGATTTACTTTCTGGGGGAAAATTACCCAACCAAGCTAAATCATTTCAGGCAGAGCAGTTGTAAGAGCTTGTTTACACGACTCTTCTCAGAAAAGTTGATCTGAATTTTTAAGTGGATTAGTTAAACTGCATTAATTAAAGCCCTTTGTGGGAACTGTCAGAATTAAAGTATCTTTGATTTGATTTGGTTTACTTCTCTTCCAAAGCTAAGTCATATTAAGGCCACTTTACTTGTGAAATGAGAAGTTTAATGCAATTTATTTAATTCACTTTTAACTCCTGCCTTTAGTTAATTTAAATCAGCTTTCTTGATTTTCCCTGTATAGACATGCCCAAGGAAAATGAAGGCCACTGAAACAAAACACCTAAGAGAAACTTCGAATAAATCAAAACATTTCACCAGCCCCTCCAGGACATTACTATCCTTGTCACCAACAAGATTTGGGAAGTGCAGGTAACACTGTCAAGGTCCAAGGACTGAGAAACAGATCCTTGGTGCTAAGCTACAGTTGCTCATCAGAGATAGGATGGCCAGTACTGCACAAAAAAAAAAAAAAAAAAAAAAAAAAAAAAAAAAAAAAAAAAAAAAACTTAACTCCAGCCTAAAATAAAAGATGAAAAGTTAAGTAAAAGAAGTAAAAGCCTCCTAGCCCTCAAAATAAAGTCAGGGCTCAGGCTATGACATGTGGAGAGGGAAGAAGAAAGGTTCCTGAATATATGAACGAAGGAAATTTTATTTAAAGTTATGGTGACAATATCTGCATCCTTCCTCCCTCCTGAGCCGAAAGGCACAAACAGTATTGGTAAAATGTTGCTGGAGGAGACCTGGTCTCTTTTTCCCTGAAAGCATCATGCCTGTTTCAGGCACTGGTACAGGGAATACAATGCAGCAGCCTGAAGCTGGGAGATCCAGGATGTGGAGGCAGACAGGTGACTTTGCATCAGCCCTGGCTCTGCAGGGCCAGCTCTGATCCAAGAGCCAATCTGCCTGACAATCCCAAAATGTCACCTATGAAAATCAGAATTCCAGGTGAATCTTTGAAAACAATCTCTTTCTCCATCTGCAATCTGCTTTCACAAGACATCTCAATGCCTACAAAACCCCACACCCTCTGTGCATTGCATTTTTCCAACTCTCAGGTTGGCCTATTCAGCTGTGAGAAACAACTGCTCATTTTGAAATTTAAAGAGGTTTATTAAACCTTAACAAAAATACAACAAAGGACTACATAAGGAAAAAGCTGCAGCACTGGGAACTGCCCCTCGTGCATATCAGGTGGTTGGTTCCTCTTTAAGATGGATGCTCAGTCTTTTATACCCCTGGTGGTTGCATCAGCCAGCCCTGGTCCTTCCCAAAGTCTGTCAAACAGCTCTTCTTTGCCATTTATCAGTGGAAACTGCTTTCTTGTGCCTTGATTGGAGGTCAGGTGTTGCCATGCCACCCCCCTAAGCACCAAGCTTTTCCATTCCCACCTGCCCCATGCAAGGGACACTGTGCAGCTTCTTTGTACCTGTCCTAGACAACCCCGGCTGTCTGATGGCAACAATACAGGGGGGAAAAGGGAATTATGGGGAGAACAGAGGACATCTAAACTACAATAACACAACAATACATCACTAAAGCTTTTATTAATATTCATACAACAGTTATCTTTTAACTGCGAGAGCCAATCATCTCATTATCCATCTATAACACAGCAGCCAGCCCTGGCACAGCCAGCAGCAGGGACAGTGACAGGGCCACTCTGCCCCAGATGAATGATCAGAGCAGCGACTGCCACATTAAATGAGAGGGAGTACGAGGCTCCTTGTGCTGCTGAGATGCACTTTGGTGTTGATTCATCCTCCACAAGGCAGCCTAAGCGAGAGCAGAGGTGGTGATTAGCGGCACCGTGTCTGTTTGGAGAGGGCTGCATGCATGACTGAGCATGAATGGCCTGATTATGAGTGGGTGGAACTGCACTCAAAGGGACTGAGCGGGCAGAGCTGAGGCAGCAGTGATTAGCTGCCATGCAAGGTGAGTTATTGTCCCCTGGGATGCCAAAGATGTACTGTACTTAATAGTTCACTGGCCACATGCATTCCAAAGGTTGATATTGTCGCAGCCGGAAATATTCATTCACATAATTAGTTTACTTTTCCAGTTTAAGCCAAATGGAAAATCCCCCTGTACAGCACTCTTAAGCTGGTTGTTGGGCTAATGTTGATCAGCAAAGTCCTTTTGACTTTGCAAAGTTGCCTGGGTTTCCCCAGAAGGACGAGAGGTTGTTTAATCACCTGCCTTATCACAATGCCTTATCACTGGCATTATAGAGACACTCTGGGATTTTCTCTGGATAATCTGACCCCAACATTTGTAACAGCAGCCACTGAAATCAATGGAAAATGAGCTTTTGTGTGACAGGATTGTCACTTGTCCATGATCTTAATTCCAGGTGTGTGACAGGGATGACAGGAGATGACTCATCCCTTGCCAAAAATCCTCTGTGTCACAGATTTGCAGTTATACCTTCCTCCAGAGGAACCTCAGCTACTTCCCATAATAAATGATCTTCAGGTGACTTCCTCTCCCTTCTCTGGGAGTCATGAATATTTGACTTTACAAATTAATCTTTTCACTTCCTTTCATAGGAAGACAGATACCTTTATATATGGAGTGCCTGAAACAGAGGATAAAAAAAGACCACAAAGGAAAGAATCTGATTTTTGAGTAACTCTGTTCATTGCAAGGATTAGGCCAAACCCTCAACTGCACCAGAGCATCACCATTTAAATTAGCAAATGTACTTCTCCATCTCTTTCTATCTCACTGATCCCCCTTTGCAAACACCAACAGTGTCAGGGCTGGGAAGGATCCACCGAGGCCCTCAACACCAGCATAACAACATCATCAAACTTTGCATAATTTATCAAGTTGTGAAGACTCAGAAGAGCCTTACTCTGCAGGCCCTCCCTTCTCAGCAGGCCCAGCAAGGTCTGCTGCCTTCTAGTGACTCTGTGTCACCAGGGCAGTGCTTGGATTTGCATTGGGTGCTCAGGAACGTGGCTTTGGGGGAGAGGACTCTGATCTGCATGCTTGGTGTGAAAATCGTGCTCCATCACCTCCATGGTGATGGCAAGGGAGTGTAGCAGCAGTGAGGATGGTGCCAGCATTTTGTGCTGCTTTATTCTGTTTGTTTTTATTAAGCCTCCAGCAGACAGGCTGGGCTCTGGAAGGGGCTGCTTGGATGCTCACAGTCCTCCTCCTTGTGTGGCATTCCATCCTGTGAAGAGCCCAGGAAGTACAGGCAGCACTTAAATTTCCACTTCCAGTCACCCCTAGAGGCTGATTCTGCTGTGATCCCCAGCAGGATATCACTCTCAGGCCTTGTCCTTCTGTTTACTTGTGTTTGCTTCTGCATGCTTTGCTCCTGACCTATTCAATGCGTTATTGAGCCCTGCAATTATTTTTCCATTCATTTTCTCCTTTCCTGACTCATTTAGCGAGCAAATACATCTTGACCTCTTTTGCAAGAGATGCACCATCCAGCCCAGTGTGGTGGAAAGTGGGAATCTGCTGCCTTTGGAAACCCTGCAAGCTGGTAGTAGGGAATAGTCCCCTGGATTTGTTGCTCCAGTTCCATTCAGAGCTTGCTCATGCAAGAAAGCAATTTTTGGCCGGCATTTGTGCAAGAAGAACAAAACAGCCAGCTCATTTTCTGTCTCCAGGCAGATTTCCCAAAGATTATAAAAAGGATGGGTCTAGGGGCATTCTGGCCAGGAATGCAACAGACCATGGGACAAACAAGCACATTGGCACAATCAGGTGGCTGCTGTGTCCAAAGCAGCCCAAAACTGCTGAGTGCCTCAGCTTACCTGCTCCTCCTGCACCAAAGTGCCTCATACATGGGTCTAACCCCACAGTGCAAACCCAAGGGGCTGCTCTCCCTGAGGGTTTCACTGCTGCATTGCTTTTTCTCTGCATTTTTAATGAAATTTTGAGAAAACTGTAGTAGTGAGAGATTTGTGCAAACAGGAGTGCACTGCATGTCCCGAGTGCCTGGGATGAAACAGCATGCTCAAAGCCTCCATGCTGAGCTGCCACTGTCCTCAAAAGCATATCTTATCCCCACCGGGTCTTCGGGATTTTAAGGTGGCTGTTCTCATCATAGGGAAACCAGCATACCTTTTTTCCCAGCATTTCTGGTGCTGAACAACAAGTTCTGTTGTCCTTCTGCAGCTGGAGGGAAGGGAGTCAGGGGAGATGGAGAGATGTGTCTTCTGTGATGCGCTTTTGCCATTCCCTTTTGTGTCATGCTTTTTTCTTTACTTGGAAAGGCAGGGCAGGAATAAGGCTGGCCTCATGTGATGAAAAGCAGTTTTGCTATGAGGGAACAAAAACTGCTACCCAAAAGGAAGATTGGAACAATGGTGAAAGACTGGAGTGTTATTTCCAAAAACTGAAAGGGGATAAGTGGCAAGAGTTATCATAAAGTGAGTCTTTACTGTCAGAGAGGTTGTCTGTCTGGTAACATATCAATATTTTCCTAAGATATTGAGGAAGGAAGGGTCCCAAAATATTTCCCTAAAATGACAGCACAAAACCAGAAGAAACAGCCAATGAATTCATCAATCTCAACATTAGTTTTGTCTCACACAGAGATGGTGGGTGGTGCAGAGCTCCGTTTGCCCATGGCTGTGGGAAGCTTTCATGTGCCTGTAGGATCCTGATGGGGTAAAAGGATGGTGGAGAGTGTGGAGATCCCTTCATCCATGGCTGTGAAGAGCTTCCAGCAGCCTGTAGGACCACGATGGAATACAAAGGCAGTGGGTGGTGTGGAGTTCTCTATGTTCACAGCTGTAGAGAGCTTCCAGCAGCCTGTAGGACCACAATGGGGTAAAGACCAGGGATGAGTGTATTTCCTTACCTTTAGGTCAAGGTTCTTGTAGAAAGTTCCTTGTAGAATGTTCCATACTCTCTGGGTGGTAGAGGAAGGAGAGGGAGGGTGCATGCCATGTGCCAGTCATGTCTCTGTCTGAGGATTCAGCTGTTAAAGACAGGAACACCAAAGAATGGAGCAGCCCCACCTCCAGCAGCCCCTGCCTCCACAACTGAGGCTCTCCCAGCCCCAGGTCCAGGCTGTCCAACCCACACCTCCCTGAGGGACAGGAAATGTCCAAGCCCAGCCATGTCACCAACCCCACTGCAATGAAGGCCACCACCAGAGATGGCCACTGCCAATGTTCTGCCTGCTGGGACACACCACCATGGCTGTCTACATGGAGAAAAAAGATGTCTTTGCCATGAGTGGAGGGGGTTCCCTGTCACAGACATCATTTATGAAAAATCCTTTCCTTAGGATTTTTCGTCCTGAGAAGCTGAGAGACCTCAGGAAAAAACTGTAAACAATGGTTATCTGCTGCTGTGGAATGCAACAGGTGGATCTGTTATTGATCTCATGCAATTGTTTCTAATTAATGGCCAATCACAGTCAGCTGGCTTGGACAGAGAGCCCAAGACACAAGCCTTTGTTACCATTCCTTCTTTTTCTATTCTTAGCTAGCCTTCTGATGAAATCCTTTCTTCTATTCTTTTAGTATAGTTTTAATATAATATATATCATAAAATAATAAATCAAGCCTTCTGAAACATGGAGTCCCTTATCACTCTCTTCAACTTCCTGAAGGGTGGCTGTGGTGAGCTGGGGGTCGGTCTCTTTCTCCGGGCAACAACAGACAGAACAAGAGGACACAGTCTCAAGCTGCGTCAAGCGAGATACAGGCTAGAATTAAGGAGGAAGTATTTTACAGAAAGAGTGGTCAAATACTGGAATCATCTACCCAGGGAGGTGGTAGAGTCACCATCCCTTGAAGAGTTTAAAAAAAGACTGGATGTGGCACTTGGTGCCATGATCTAGTTGAAGTGTTAGAACATGGGTTGGACTCGATGATCTTAAAGTTCTCTTCCAACCTAGAATTTCTGTGATTCGGTGATTCTGTGATTCTGTGAGTCAGATCCTCATCTCTTTCCTCATCTTAAGACCCCTGTGAACACTGTCACAGTTCCCAGCTCCCTGTAAGGTTGAAGGCAACTGTAAGACCAAAACAGGGTATAAGTTGGAGGTCTTCACCAGCACACCCTGCCACTGCAATGTTCTCTCTGCTGTGACACATCTCCAGGGCTGGTGCCTGGAATTGGCACTGTATCACTGTGACATGGCTATTATCTTCCACCATTCAGCTGAGAAGAAACAATTAAATAATTAAAATACATAAATAAATTAATTAAAATACATAAACAACCTCTGGCAATATTGTGGTGGAAAATCAGGCAGCTGTAGCAGCTATTTAAAGAACAGCACTTCAGAAAATGTAAAAAATAATTTAAACCAGCAAGTCCTGCTCACTGCCCAAGTGTAAAGAATTGTGTGGTACTTGCTGCTGAGATTTGTGGGTTTGAAGACTAAATTCTTGAAAAATGCTTGTCAAGTTGACTGGAGGCAACATTTCACACTTTTAGAATTAAAGACATGTCCAGTGCAAAATGAAGCATCCACAAGTAGCTGAGGGTGCTGAGCACAGGTTAGAATGAACTGCAAGACTCACATCTTTTTTTCCCTGAAATAAACCAAAGAATTTTGCCAGAGACTCTCCTGTGCTACACACTTCAGCTGGACACTGGAATAAAATTCAGGAATTTCTTCCTTTCTGCTTGGTTCACTGCAGGCTGCTACATACAGTCTCTTTAGTTGACAGGACCAGAGTCACTGGACACAAACTAAAATGCTTCAGGTTCCCTCTGAACATCAGGAAACACTTTTTACTGAGACTGAGAACTGGCATGGGTTACCCAGGGAGGTTGTGGAGTATTTGTAAAAAGCCACCTGGACACAGTCCTGGGCAAGTGGCTCTGGGTGGCCCTGCTTGAGCTCAGGAGTTGGACCAAACAACCTCCAGAGGTCCTGTCCAGGCTCAGCCCTTCTATGGGTCTGTGACTCAGGCACCAGCCACTCCAGCAATTGGCTGACAGTGTTTGTGTGATGCCACGTGGACTCTCAATAAGCGGTCAGGGATGACATCCTCTGTGTGCAAACTCTGACCTCCCTTTGGACACCACCAGAAGATCAGGTAATTTACAACTATCAGATCATCAGACTGCAGTTTTCCTGGCAGTGGAGCTGTTAGCTGGGCAGTCTTCATCTGGGAGAAATTAAGATCCAAAAAAATTCACTAGTCCAATGTACTTTGGATTTAACCCAAGGCACTTGTCTCATCTGCTGCCTTCAGTAGCCACACTGCCCCTGAGGAAAGCAAGTGTTTTCCAAACACCCCTAGAGCTTCTGGGATGAGAACCAGGCTGAGCAGTCTCAGCAGTTCATTGCCCATTCCTGTGCCTGTGTGAAGAAGAAGGTGCTGATGTGCTGGAATCCTCCAGCATTTTGCACCTTCTCTGCTCTGAGTCCTTGCAGAGCTAAGTGGTTACACAGGGTGCACAGCAGTGATGGCTCCAGCCTGCAGAGTTTCCAGATGGGAAGAGCAGCACTGGCACTGGAGAGCCCTCCTGAGAGCTCCTGCCTGCTTTGGAGACCCTGGGGCTTCATGGACATCAGCTGAGCTCCAGATAAACATGTGGACTTTGTGATGCTCTTCTGAACCCAGCACAAGTTCTGAACTATTTAAGGTTTTTGTTCACTTGTCATTTCCCATTTCCTCCTTTTAAAGAAATCTTCACTCCTTTGTTAAGATACTGGTTAAACTTCTCAATGACTAAACCATGTATGAAAATGAGTAAGTGCACCTTGGCCAGGTTTACAAGCTGCAGTTTAGATATGACAATTCAATAGTAAATAAATCCTGGCTGCATGCTTTTTTCACCTTTTTCTCTATAAAGAATCCTTTGGAAATCCAGCACAGCTGGCACTTGAGTATTTGGGCTATTTGGCTCCCTGTTTAGCTGCTCCATCATGAAATGTAGTGATAGTCAGACGAGTAATTGCATAAAAATTTTCACCTAGGTGCTGAAAATAGTTGTTTTCTGTGCCATGTGTGATGAGTTTAAGGATCCATTGGGTTTTTTCTCCCTCTCTCATTCCTGTGGCTGGGATGTGCTAACCATGTTGTGCTCAGCTGTCCTGCCTCTCCCACTGCAGTGCCAGCTAATGTCTGATTGCAGAAGCTTTGCAGTTGGCAATGTTTTAATAAGCAGAAAGAGCACAGCTTGATTCTCAGGTAACAGGCTGAGCTAGCTGTGCTGGCAGTCAGAGCAAAAAACATGGTATTGACTTGAAGACTGAGTGAATTTGGAATAGAAATTGCGGAGGAGGAATAAATGTGGCATACCAGGATGTCACTTTTACACTTTCCAGATGATAACTGCACTCTAAAGTGGAGAATCTCTGACAGTGACGTCCTCTCTCAAGCATCCAACATCTTTGCCCCTACTTGGTCCGCCTGCAAACCCCCTCTTTTCCCTGCTTTGTCTGACTCACTGTGTATTCTTCACAAAACACACTGTCACAGGCTCTGTTTGTGAGAGTTACTCAGGCTTGCTTCCATGTTAGAATTCATGTTTTATGAGGAGGTGGATAGGTGAGGAGGGGAGAAGTTTCCTCTTGGGCAAGGGCATTGGAAAGCCCTAACTGGGGACAAAAGTTGCAGGCTGAGGCATCTCTGGCTGTGCTGCATAAAAAAGTGCCTGGAAACTCTTTTCTTGCCTCTCACTACAACATCTTTCACACCATCCATGAAATCAACACCCAAGAGTGGTTTATCTCATCGCTGTCTGCTATACCATGGACTGGGATATTTATTCCTAGGAAATCACTTGGAATCTCAGTTGCCTGGGATATTTGGGATTTCACCACATGATATGACAGAGGGAGCAGATGCCTTCTGGAGGGCAAAGCCACATCTGGGTGGGTGTCCTGATGCAGAAAGGAAGGAGAACAAAGGCTATAAGCAGATAGTGTCCTTCTGGTGGCAGGATCAGTGCCCAGTGTAAGACCCTGTGGCAACTGAAATAACTAATTTATTTCTAGGAAAGGGTGAAAAAAGGATTAAAAGCAAGAAATCAGGCTCTTCACGTTTCTGGGAGAGAGAGGCAGTTTGATAATAAGCTGCTTTCTGACCAGCAGCTCAGGGTGAAGCACTTCTCAGAACCAGGACAACACCCTTGGCCAGTGTGGCTGACCCTCTAAAAATCCTGTTAAGAGTGTGAAAGCAAATATCTGTGAGTGAATGATGCCAAAGCCTCCTCCAGAGGGCAGGGAGCTGGCCCTGCAGGGAAGGTGTTTCACAAACTGCCTTGCACCAGGATGCCTCCAGCCTCAGGAGAAAGAAGCTGCACTGTGCCCACCTCACCTGCTCCCAGAGGCAGCTTCTCTCTTCCCCAAAAAACCCCAAAAATGTGTCAAAACATGTGTGGCTAAAAAACATCAAATCATAATTTTATCAGGCCACATTGGGACCAAGGATCAAAATTGGGCCTATGTAAAAATCTTTAGCAATACCAGGGAAAAGTCAAAAACATTGTGAGTGCAGTCATTTGTTTGCCTCTAAAAGGTGTGTTTGCAGCCTGAATGTAATATTCCTGGAGAACCCAAATAAGGACACAATTATAAAGAAAGCTCAAAAATACCACACTCCACTCTTCAGGCCTTGTGAAATGTAAACAAAATAAAAGTTCCTCATGGAAAAAAGGGTAATGAGTTATTTTTAAAATTTATTTTAATGGTGACTGTGTTATTAATAATGTATTTAGAGAGTTATTTTCAGCTATGTCCCTAGATCCAGTGAAATAATTACATGCTCCAGGACAAGAGTAAAAGGGTGAGGAACTACATATATCTTAGTGACCAGTTCTATAAATAAGCTGCTAAAAATTAGTAACCACTGTCATAGCTGGCTCAAGAGACACTTGTTAACTAATTATAGATCAAGCTGTGCATTAAAATTAAAGCCATTTGCAAGATATTACAGTAAATGCAATGTTCCCAAGAGATGTTAGATTGAGCAATCTTGGAACCTCAAGTGGCTGTGTAACCTCTGCAGCCTCAGCAGTGCAAAAAACAAGATTTCAAATATTATTTGAATGTCATGGAGGGACTGGATAGAAGTGCTACCCAGGACAGGTCATTCCTTGAATTTTTTGACCTGAAGACCCTCTAGAAGATGTACTGACACAACACCACAAATTGCCTGGGTAGGCTGCTCAGATATTGGCAGGTTTTTGGCCATTGCTGCCTGGTTCTGTGTTTTTTATGGTTGTGCATGATGGGATCAGCAGCCTTGCCATGATATAAAACACACAGAATTATAGCACAGGCATTCTGTTCCTCAAAGCTGTGTTTCAGGAATGTGAAGTTTGTTTCCTGATTTAATGCTGCCACAGTCAAGCAGATTTGGTGCATTACATGGGCCTAATAAGATTTCAGTATTTTGAAATTGTGCATAACCTGAGAAAAAGGAGAAAGTATATTTTCGAATAAAGCATACTCTGATGTAAATCATGGATAGAATTTCCAGGAATTTATCCTGCGACAGAATCTGAGGGCTGAGTGGCTGACAAAGCGAGTGGACACAGCGGATCTTTATCACTTTGAGCTGCAGCTTGATCACCAAAAATAAAAATAAAAGTTAAAAATTGAAAAAAAAAGAAAAATTCAATACACAGTGTAACCTTGAACATCAAAAGGACCAACCAGGTTGCCAGAGAGGAGTGGGATACTTCCACCTGCTTGATTCCTTTGCTCTGACTAAAATATTATTAATATTTTAGTATATTGACTGCTGCTTACTTTTCTGGAGCAACACCTTTAAAAATCAAGCTGTAAAACACAGAGATGAACCTGGATGATGGCTGGTTGAGATCAACTACAGGAGACAGCACTGCAAAAAAAAAAAGACAAAAATCTGATTGAAGCTAAGCCTTCCTTTTTTATTTTTTTTCCTTAATTTGGATTAAATTTTCCAATTTCCCAATATAGAACAGAGCATCTGGTTGCAAAGAAGATGGTAGCTGGACTGCAGCATTCAATTACAACTAATCTGCATCACTAGATACTTCTAATGTGCCTGGAAACTATTTTGATCCAAGGCTAATTGGTTTATTGTACGCATTTACAGGTACAAAAGAAAACAAAAATTGTGACTGAGCTAAAATTTAGCTCATTATTTGCTATTGTGGCATTAATTATTGACCAGATTCTTCAGTTACTGAACAATTTAAATCTGTCACGAGCAGTAATCATTCTTCTGAACAATGTTTTGGAAGTTGGTCTATGAGCTGAAACCTTGAAATGTGGAGCAATAGCACAGCCCAGTGGCTTGCCAAAGAATAAACCACCACTAAGGCATCCACTGATCTGGGCAATTGAAGGGATTTTATCCAAAAGTCTGGGAAAAGTGAAAATGGGAAATTATTCTGGGGTCAGGCAGAAGTGAATTCTTTCTTCTAATCCATTTTCTTTATCCAAAATCATTCTGAAAAACTGCTTTCAGCTTTGTTGGCTACAAAGCTACACATTGCCACACTCATGTCATTTTAAATAGAATTCTTTAAGACTGTTATTCAAAACTATATTTGGAATACTAATTTCATTTAGAATAATTCATGCTCTAAATTATGTTATTGTTATAATTCTATTGTTGCAAAGAATTATTCTTTGTCCCCTTATTCCCATTATTCTCATTATATACATACTTGCTTGGATCTGCTTTTATTTTCATGTACAATTTGCATATATTCAAGGAGTCCTCTGAAATCTATTGACACTGGCTTAGGTTGACCCATTTTTTCTAGAAAATAAATGGGTCTGCCCACCATTTATTCTAGAAAATAGCTGATGTCTGACAAAAAATGCAGTACCACCACTACCCCCCCATTTTAGTGTTGGACCAGAGGAGAGGGGTGGGATGTTGTGGCTGCATGGGCACCACCTGGGTTTGGGCTGGGGTCAGGGCTGTGCCAGGGCTGGGGAGCAGCAGAATTTTCAGCTGGGCAGGGCAGGAGGGGTGGTGGGCAGGCAGGATGCTGTGTGCCTGTTTCACCCCATCATGAAGAGGGGATGTGTTTAAGGATGCCCTGGGACACAGGCCAAGGAAGGGCTGGCTAGTTCCTCACAACCATTGTTGTGACGGTGTTCACAGGGGTCTTAGGATGAGGGAAGAGACGAGGATCTGACTCCATGTTTCAGAAGGCTTGATTTATTATTTTATGATATATATTATATTAAAACTATACTAAAAGAATAGAAGAAAGGATTTCTTCAGAAGGCTAGCAAAGAACAGAAAAAGAAGGAATGATAACAAAGGCTTCATCTCAGATTCTCTGTCCGAGCCAGCTGACTGTGATTGGCCATTAATTAGAAACAACCAACATGGGCCAATCACAGATCCACCTGTTGCATTCCACAGCAGCAGATAACCATTGTTGACATTTTGTTCCTGAGGTCTCTCAGCTTCTCAGGAGGAAAAATCCTAAAGAAAGGATTTTTCATAAAAGATGTCTGTGACACATTGTCTGTCTGGGCTGTGAGAGGAGGGTTCAAACAGGGCTGTTGGACACCTGAGAATGGAGCTCATGCATGTTAACACATGGATAAGGCAAATACCTGTCCAAGTCACCAGGAAATAAAAGGCAAAATGCTGTGCCTTAGAATGCCTTCTCTAATTAAACAGAAATACCTTAATTTAAGAAGCATTGCTCTTTCTCCTGGGATAAGTAATGACCCCATCCCTCCACAGGCAATAGAGTTTGTCATAAAACGTGCACAGAGTCCAGATCTGGATTATGGATACTCCAGGTGGGAGGGACAGGATGGGAGCACCTATGGTCAGGGAAAATTTCTGAAAGGAAAGAAGATCATATAGTGCTGAAAGAAGACAAAAAAAAAAAAAAAAAAAAAAAAAAAAAAAAAAAAAAAAAAAACCCAAAACAAAAACCCAAAAACCAAAACCCAAAAAAAAAAAAAAATAAACAAAACTGACACAGAAGTGATAAATGAAAAACAAAGAATAAAGGCTTTGAGGGGTGCCACTTGAAGCAGACTCAGGTCAGAGCCTGTGTTAGCAGTGTAGCAAGCATGGGTCACTAGCAACACAGATTTCTCTCTATTGACTAGAGGAAAAAAATCCACCCCTCCTAGAAAATTCCCCAAATTAATTCTACCAGAAGATGCTACAGATAAGAGGTGACCTTGCACACTGAGTCAGTTTGTTAAACAAGGCATAGCTGACATGGCCAAGTCCTGCACACCACAAGTCCCTGAATCTGAATTTTAGCACTGTGTGTGGCTTAAATAAATCAAGTTTCCACCATTGCTAGTCCCATGGGTAGCAATTAATTGAATTAAATAATAATTACTAATACAGCTATAAAGCAAAAAAAAAAAAAAAAAAAAAAAAAAAAAAAGAAAAGAAGGCTAAAACTCAGCTGTATTTAGTACTCTTAAATCTCTGTACAGCCCCAGATGCAAATAAATGTAATATGCTGGCATTTTGACCAGCAAAAAAACAAAGGTGGACTTAACTAACAAAGTCCCTGAGGATTTAAGGATTCATGGACACAGATATAGGAAAGGCAAAGCTCGGCACCACTCTGGGCTCTGGGTGCAAGCAGTGTTGGTTTCACAAGATGCAGCCTGAACTCCACGGGGCACTGTAGCTCTGGAAGCATCACCTCTAGGCTGCAGTGTGGTGCCAGCACAGTCTCAGCTGCCCATTGCACATGGCAGTGACCCAGGAGCTCATTGTGGTTCGCACAGCCCTGCTCAGTTACAACCAGGTGCCAAACACAACTAAATCTGGTGGGTAGGCCTTGTTGTTTGAATTTACCAAACTTCAGGAGGCTCCAGTGGCACTACCATGCTGCCAAAAACTTCCCCAGAACCAGTATGGCAGAGAATCCTTCCAAAAGGACACATTCCTCTTTCACCTATTTTCTCTCAGACCCAATCCAGTGCATGTTGCCAGAAGATCTCTAGTATTCATATTCTCTGGGAGACAGAGAAGGGACCTCAAAAACAGGAGAAAGTCCACCCGTGTGGCTCCCAGCTCCATTGAGATGATCTGTGCAAGCCTTGTCCTGTCCTGAGATTTTCCTATTGACCAGCTGTGAGCATGTGATCAATTAATTTCCTTCCTTCCTTCCTTCCTTCCTTCCTTCCTTCCTTCCTTCCTTCCTTCCTTCCTTCCTTCCTTCCTTCCTTCCTTCCTTCCTTCCTTCCTTCCTTCCTTCCTTCCTTCCTTCCTTCCTTCCTTCCTTCCTTCCTTCCTTCCTTCCTTCCTTCCTTCCTTCCTTCCTTCCTTCCTTCCTTCCTTCCTTCCTTCCCATTCTGTTTCCCTGCCATTCAATTTTCCTTCTTCCCAACATGTCAGGCTCCAAGCCTGTCTGTCTATCCTGTTTTCATGCTTAGGTGTGTCTGACTGAAGTTCAAGTTTGTGTAATTTGTCCTCCACCAGGAACTCCCTCAAGAATCATGTCCACATCTCCAGCACCCAGACACAGATCACAGCCAAATGACAGGAAAACAAACATTTCCTTCCCCTTTCCTGGAGTTATGGATGTCCTTTTATTAACACCCCAAATCACCCTGATATTTTTTATGTTTATTGGCTGTGGGATATTGGCACACAGCTCTGCCACATTTAAACACTGGTTCCACTGGCATAATCTTCTCAATCCCTGTTGATTTGAATGTTTCTCAGAGGGTCTTGTACATGACAGTCTCCCAGAAAATGATACATGTGAAGATCCATTCATGCAAAATCCCAAAGGATTCACCTAAGCATTCACATTTCAGCTCATAACCATTCTTGGTGCAATATAGGATAAAACACCAATATATATATATATATATTTTTTTTTTTGTGTAGAAATACTATAGAACTACTATAACACTGTTCCTTGCCGGAGTCTTCATAGAGGAAATATGCAGAATATCTTTTTTTCTTGCTTATGCATTGTTCTGCTGCTGTAGGCTATTTCCATTCTCTTATTTATAACAAATTCATTCCAAGTTGTCACTAAAGCATTGCCATATGTTGCCCTTTGTTTTGTGAGGACTGTTACCTGAAGTTCTTCTTTCACAAAGTATTATCAGTTCCGTGCTTCTCCTGCCTGATATTAGCATTTTCCATAGTTTTTTGAAGAATGTTGTGATTTCCAATGGTGAGCATGTGATACTGGAAGTTGCAGATCCCTGAAGTGTTTTCTACTCAGGAAAAAGGGCAGGATGTCCTTCACAGTTCAGCTTTTCACAGACCTAATTCCAATCCTTCTTTTTTTGTTCCTTTTCCCTTTACCCAGTCACTTATCACTGGAAGGAAGACTGTTTCATTCTACTCCTTGTCTCATCCCTCATGAACTTTGTCTTTTCCATGTATATTACCTTCGATTTTTGCCTTTCTCTCTCAGCATCTGAATTTATACAATTTAGGGCTTGTAATGGTTTCAGGCAGATAAAATATGTCATTCAGGAATGGCTTGGACTGTGCTTGATGTGTTTACCTTCCTCACTCATAAGGTGAAAAGTTTCAATAAAATGATGTCCTTTTTGTCTAATTTCCTGCTTTGACTTGGTCTTTTCACTCTCCTTGAAAGCAGAGTGAGTAAGTACTGGGGGACCATGTAATTCACTTATAATTGAAACAATAGACCATAAAGGCTCCTTGAGAGCAATTACATCTATCAAGCCAATGAGTCAGTTGTGCATTTGCACCAAGTCCAAGCAGTAAAATATATTTATCATTTTTTTTTAATGAAAGTTACTGCTCACTTAGTCTTTGGAGTCAGCACAATGCATCATGAGACAGGGAGGCTTAAATGCGAATCTTCATGAGCAGTGTGCATGACATACAATGAAAAAGGATTTCAGTAGGCTTTGTCTGGGCATGCTGCACCAACCAAAGAATTAGTATGTATCTGATTAAATGTGGTCTGAAACACAATGGTTAATCTAAGAAAAGTGAAGTAAAAACTAAAGCAAATTTGAGAGCGTGGTGCTCAAGACCAGATAGTGAGAAGGGGATAAACTGTGTATTACTAAAATTAGAAGTACCTCAATTCCTTTGTTTGCTTTTATCTTCAACCACAACCTAGGCTGACTCTGCTGACAAGCCTGGTTGAGGTCAGGAAAAAGCAATTACACTGCACTAAGCCACCTGTCCAAGGGGGATTCTGGAAAATCAAATCCTGTGCAAGACACTGATTATAAATGAAGAAGTCTGGGACCAGCTACTGTGTCAGAAACATGTCTGTGTGTATGATGCTGGGATCCAGCTGTGTCTGTGCCCTGTAATGCTCTGTGATCCTGGGCATGTCACTCAGGTGGGGGCCATTACCCAAACCATGGTCTCCACAAAATGGAGAGCAAAGTGCTCTTTACCTTTTCCTTCTGTCTTTTTTGGGTGATCAGTGGGGCACCTGGTCCTTCAGAGATGGTAAAATCCATGAGGCCTTTGCACAGGTCTAGCAGCCCAACCCAGCCACAATACATAGGAATTCACAGGATCATTGAGGTTGGAAAAGACCGCTGAGATCATTGAGTCCGACCCTTAACATAGTACCACTGTGCTCACCCCTAAACCCCAAGTGCCACATCCACATGGCTTTCCAGCACTTCCAGGGATGGTGATTCCACCACTTCCTTCTCTAGCCAGCTTCAGCGCCTGAACCATTTTTTCAGTGAAGAAATTTTCCTAATATCTAATCCAAACCACTTGTCATGATTCAATTATGAGAGATGCCTCTGCCTGAGTTAAGGTGCAAATGAGACCATATGCTGAGTAAGGATTTTATTTAACAGTAAATTTAAGGTAGAGAGATAGAAATAATAGGAAGGGAAGGGCAAGAGAAAAAGAGTGAGACACAGATAAGTTAAGCAAAACATATCACCACCATGTGGATTCCTACATTTTCCCACTGGTGCTTCTTCATCCTGGTCCTCAGTGGCAGAGGTGCCAGAATTCTTCTGGAGGTACCACTTGTGTACAGTCCAAGCCGTGGGGATTCAGGGAGTGCAGGTGCCATTCCCATAGCTTCAGATGGGATGTGCATAAGCACTTGCTTCCTTTCCCACAGTTTGCCATGGTGGGAATTTTTGTCTGGATGCTAACCAAACCTCCACCTCATTAGGTCTGGAATGAGCACCTCCTCCTTCCTTCTGTGCTGTCTGTGCTTATCTCAGGTTCCACTGTGGTGGCTTATCTTACAGGGTTGGTATTTTGAGACAAGTACCTGCATTCTTTAAGTCTCACACCACCCTGGCCACTTCCTCTTGTCCTGTCACTTGTCACAGCGTAGAAGAGACCTCCACATCTCCACAATTTCCCCTGCAGAGAGAGTAGTCCATCCTCCCTGTGTGAGACAGAGAAAAAAACACATTTAGGGCCTCACTGAGCTGGGGCACCTCTGTGGTCTCACCAGTTTGGAGGTTCAGTTAAACAATTAAATTAAACAAGATGGTTCCGTGGAATTAAACATGGTGGTTCCATGGATTGATGTGGGAAGCACTTTGGCCTCACTAATTCCAGCACCCAAGCCAAGAGCTGTGGTATTCCGTGCCACATAAGCAGAGCAGCACATTCAGAGGCTGCTGAGATGCCTCTGCTGCACCTCTACAGCCTGGCTCTGCAATAAATATGTGCTTTATGTGCTTTATGTGATGAGGCTTGTTCCCTGCTCTGCAGAAATGCTCTTTTCCATGGAGAGTGTTTCAGCTCCCTCTTAAAAGTGAGCGTGCATTAAAGTGCTTCTCACCTCAGAGATAATTGAGTACATGTACAGCATCTATCACAATAAAAGCCAAACCTCAGACAGATACTAGGGCACTATCAAAGACAAAAAAACAATAAATAAGAATTCATAAGGCTTTCAGTCCAGTGCTTTCTGCCACCACTCAATCCATTAAAAAAAAAAAATCAAATGTTTGTGTACAGCACTTAATTCTACACAGTATACAGGCACCACTGCAATACAAATACAATTTACAGCTATTACTTCTAAAAATAATTAATAAACCTATCATTTGTTGATTCTTCTCTCTTTTTTGAAACTGCCTCTCTTTTTTTGCTTTTTGGAACCTTTCATATTTTTCTACTTGAAAAATTATCAAGTCATTAAAAAGAAAATTGAATTTTTTTATAACAGATACCAAGTAACAGCAAATGTTCACATCCAGGTTATAAAAATGAGGTTTATAATGGCAATACTTATAGATCATTCCTGTTACCACATCAGCAGGGCATCACTACAACATAGTGCTCCACAAAAATGACATATGGAGCAGCACTGAAAATAACAAGAAATTTCCTGCTATATCTGATTTTTTTTTACTGTTAATTCAATGAGCCACCAGCCCTGGTTTCCTTAGTTTGTGTTTTTCATCTGGTTGGATTGTTTGGGGATTTTTCAGAGATGCAGAGGTTATAAGAAAATGGGGGTTCTTTTATATACACCATTTTAGTTTTGATATTTCCCCTGAATTGTGAGAGAGAAAATACTATTTAAATACCACTTTTATAATACTGATAAAAAAGAGAAGAGGAACTGTACCTTTTCTTTCATGAGGTCAGATAATCTTTAGGGAATACATGGGCTTTTTACAACCTTTTAGAGTTTCTTTTTACTTCTTCACAGAACAGCAGCAAATTCTTGAAAGGACGGACCACCTGCAACTTTGGCTTCATGGAAAAAGGGATGGAGGTTTTTAGCACTTCCCTGGAGTCAGGCCAGGTTCTGTACTTACACTGGCATTTATTTAAAACAGATTAATGGGTTTGTGCTGACAGAGCTAATGCTCAGGAAGAAAACCACCTGTCAGCAAGCTGGGCACCTCATCCAAACCCGCGTGCCAGGTGGGCAAACTCATCAGCACCAGCTTCTGAATCCTCCAGGACTTTGCTTCCATGAGCATTCCTGGCATGAGCATCCCCAGCTCCTCCAAGCTTCAGCACCCCTTTGTGTACTGCCTGATGCTCTGCAGCATTCCCAGAAATTTTATGAGCTTTTTGGCTAAGACACAGACATGTTGACTTCTAAAAATAATTTTTAAAAAATCATTAGAGTTGAAAAATTCTCAATTCGGAATTTGCACAAGGGCCCTCCCCTTGTTTCTGAATTGCACAAAGCTTAAGATATCTCATAGAGGTTTTGGATAATTGCCTCAAGGAGTGCAAATTCCTCCCTCTCTGCTCCTGGTGAGCTCCAGTCATTAATAAGATAAAGGGTACAAAGCAGCTTGGCTGCAAGAGAAGAGCACAATGCAATACAATACAGCTCATCCACATGGGGAGGAAAACACAGGTGAAATAATGGTCCAAAAGTTTTCAGGTGAGACAAACCTTGGGTGCATTGCCATGGCTAAGAGTTTTGAACTGGCTGAGCTAATGTTGACTGGTTTTTCAATCCCTGGCACAATGAAATTATATCTCTGAAATCTACCAGTGGGGTGTACCTGTGGCTGCCTGGGTCTGTCTCAGCACTCCTGGAGCAGCCCTGGCACACCCACAGCACCCACACCCAGCAGGGTGCACAGCATGCTGTGACAGAGCAAACTGGGATGGGACAGCCCCTGCACAGCTCAAGGCCAGCTGCAAGATGCCACAAATGACAAGAAAAGGTCACATTCCCTCCTCTCTCAGGTGATGTGCTTGCTGAACACAGCCCCAGGTCTCCTCTCCTGCAGGGCAAGGAGGAAACAAACATGGGAAGGTGCAAACTGAGGCAGTTCAGAAAATAGCAATGTTTGTTTTGACAACACTTGACTTCCTGAGTTGGTAGGACTTTCCTTGGCTTTAAAACCATAGTTTCAACACTTACCATGCCCAAAGTGTGCCAGCAAATTAATGCAGTTTCAGGGGTGGGGGAGAACAGCTAATCAAAGTAGGAGGGTGGAGGAGCTGAGAGATACTAAGAAAGACTGTTCTGGGAGAAGAAATTGCTGCCCTTCCTTCTATATATTGTTGTGATTGCTCTCCTGTTGTTCTCATGTGACATTTCACATGGGCAGATAGTGATAGGACAAGGTGGGGGATGGTTTTAAACTAAAAGAGAATAGATTTAGATTAGATGTCAGAAAGAAATTGTTTCCTGAGAGGGTGGTGAGGCACTGGAACAGGTTGCTCCGAGAAACTTTGGATGCTCCATGCCTGGAAGCATTCAAGGCCAGGCTGGGTGAGTCTTTTAGCAATCTGTTCTAGTGGAAGGTGACCCTGACCATGGTGGGGGGCTTGGAACTAGGTGAATTTTAAGGTCCCTCCCAACCCAAGCTTTTCTGTGCTTCTATAATTCTCTCAATATGTTCCTCACATTCATTGATGAAAGATGTTCAAAGATATAACACATAAATAATCAAACCCTGAATATATAATGTATCTACCAGAGAAGGTCTAGAATAAATGAGAGAGAGGCTGTGCATCTTTTTCTTACTGACTTTTCCTTAGGATGGGGAAATGGTGTGAGCTGCATCTGTCCTTCAGGCCTTCTCCTGCTTCTCCAGCACTGTCCTGACAAGTTGTTTTGTGATTGTGAGTGAGCCTTCCTCAGAGAAACTGCTGCTGACCTGGCTGCTCCTGCCTGGGAGTGCAGGACTGCAGAGAGAACACTGCCTTTCTGTTCTCTCACCCTGTCTGATCCCCTTGGCCAGAGGACGTGGATCTGGCCAGCTTCCAGAGAGTGAATGTGGTGATAAGGAAAAGCAGAACTTTGGAAGACAAAGATATACTGTTACACTGGGCACCAGCAAGGAAGGTAATGTCATTACTGGGATGCTGGCATGCGATACTCAAGGGCAGCCTCAACCATGAAGTCACAATTTTTCCCAACACTTGGAAATAAGTGAATATTCACTCAACTCAAAAAAAAAAAAGAAAAAAAAAAAAGAAGAAAAAGAAGTCATTTGTAATACTACTAAGTGAAGAAAGCAGCAATTCTTACTTCAAAAACATTATCGATGTGAATTCGATGGAAAGTTTAAGAATATCCAAAGAGATAGGAACAGAGAACTGAGAACAAACAAAGCAGAGCCACCTCCTGTTTGTTGCCTCCTGCCCTGCTCTGGAGGTGAAAGCAAGCAGGGGAATGGAGAGGCTCCTGTCCCAGGAAGCACAGTGCAGTACGGAAACTCAAACCACAGCATCTCACAGGTGACTGGAAGGTAGTGACATCCTCCAGAGTTGCCTGCTGACCACATCCTGGACTTTCACAGCCTTCCCAGTAACTCATCCCCACCTCCCCATTGCTAATTGTTCCCTAAGGTCCAAGCAAGGTTGCTCTTAGCCTGCTACAAATGCCTCTTCAGTCCTGGTTTTGGGAACAAACAGTGATTATCCCCTTTGCAGCACTGCTCCCTGTTGAAGTCTGTTTCCACATCCACATTTTTGTGCTGTTTTTATTAAACCAACAACCCTGCTGTGGTCACCCTTTCTCCATAGGGTCACACTGCACCAATCTCTGAGCTCTGCTGTGGCTCTGCTGAGCTCTACCCTGTGCACAGAGATGTCTGTGTGCACACACACACACCATGCTTCCTAAAGTATTTGTGCCCAAAATGGGACACACACTCCAGGAGAGGTCTTGCCCCTGCTAAACAGAGTGGAATAATGCTCTTTATCTCTTACATGTGACATGCACGAGAATGGCTCAACAGCATCTTATCTGCTGGCTTATATTCAGCCCCTGCTCTAATACAGTCCTGTATTCTTTTTTTAATATACCGGGGTGTAGACTATTGTTGACTATTTGCAACTTTTATTGATTTTGTTTTTCTTTCAAAGGCAAAACATTTTGCACTTGCTTTTATTGAATTTTGCTTTATCAGTTCTAGGCTATTTCTCAAAGTTATTATGATTATTTGAATTCTAACACTCCTCCAAACACTTGCATCTTTTCCCAGAACATTATCTTACGGAAATTGTATCTGAGTAAGCTCTGTATCACCAGGAACTTGGCAATAAGAACATCCAACCAGTCTGGAGCTGGGGCAAACCTGTCAGGCCCAAATGACCTTGCTGGTGTAAAGTGAGTAATTTATAATTTCTCTTCAAGCATGACTTTTTCAGGCAGTTGCACTCTCCCCCTTACAGTGATTTCTTCTGGTGAAGGACATTCCTCCTTGCCAGACATTTTAGCTCTGCCTTCCTCCATCCAGTTCCTCATGTCTCAGCACAGAAAGTGGCCTGGGGGATCTGACATGTGCTGATGTGGGGTATCACCAGGGTTAAGCAGAGCCCATCTAGACCAGTTATCTTTGCCTGTCAGAAAGGACATTTCCACATTTTTTATAACAGCCAAGGCAAAACTGCTTTGCCTTTCCCCACTGGGCTAAACACTGGATTCATGGGATATGCTTTATTCTAAACAACTCCATGTTGGCAGCTTCTCATAGGGATGGAGCAAATAATTAATTTCTTTACAAGTGTCTTTACAAGTATCAGAACTGCAGTGTTTGATTTACAGTTGTGGATCCTCCCCTCCCTTGTTTTTTAAATACATAATTTATTTTAATATAATATACCAGACCTGTCATGCAGGTTACACCCACTCAAACAAATGGAAAAATGCAGGAGAAGTTTTTGGACACTGGGACTGAATTCTCCCTATCTTACACTCAAATGTTATTTTAACCAGTTAGCATCTTTCCAAGAGTTGGTGCAGTCTGCATGAGCCCATCCTGTTTTGAATGGTAGAAATTTAAAAATACAGCTATAGCCAGCTATGTCAGTCAGTCCAGAGCAAGATAATGGCCCCACTGATGCTTATTTTGTGGAATTTTCCAATTTTATTTTTTAAATTTTGTCTCACTGATCACTGTAGAAAAAGAACCCAATTTTCAGAATATTTTCAGATATCTGAAAAAATTAGATATATTAGGATATATGTAGATATATTAAGGAATATGATCCACTTTTTCCAGAAGAAAGGGACTTTGGCAAAATGGCTGATGCCAAAAATTTCTGTCTATTTAGAACATCCCCATCAGCAGGTGTCTGACACCATAAAAGAGAAGTCATCACCCTTCAGGACTTCATCTGTCTTGCTGGGGCTGAATCACTCTCTCTGGTCTTCATCCAGTTTGTCCTCAGCATTTGAGGTTTTTCAGAAGAAATTTTGGATGGGGTAGAGCTTGCCATAGCCATTAATTCCCAGCCAGTCTCTGGAGCTACATTAAGCAAGGTTTCCAATAATATTACCAATTAATTTTTAGGTAATAGCGGTGCATGGTGTTCTGCAAGGAACACTGAAGGTTGGTGGAGGTCCATTCATCAAAACCTGATGGGAACTGTGGCTTCTGTGGTGTACACAGATGTTGTTCTGGTCCAGGGAAACATTGGAGAGAATAGTTAACACAGTAAGACAAAATATATATCACAATAAAATATTTCTAGCCATATAATTAAAAAGAGAAAAGGGTAAAAGCAGATCTATCCAGCAGAGAGAGTGGAGTAATAACTAAAGATAATCTAATTACGGACTGAAGCAAGAAAGAAGTTTTTTTCCCCACAGTTTTCAGTGAGATGGATTACCCTCTATTGTGGAGGGCACTCAGAAGTGAGCAGAGACTATAATGATCTCCAGCAAAGTCCTTCTGGTAGGACAGCCAAGGTGTGACAAGGGTCAGATGTGATGTCAGGTTTGACAGGCTGTGGTGGCACCAGAGCAGAGCCAAAGCCATAGTGCTGACCCACTTGTGAATGGCGCTCAGGGTGAGCAAACCAAACCACTAAAAGAGAGTTGATGATGAAGGTTTTGTTTTATTAGAAGACAAATTAGAACAATCAATTTCTAAAGTACAGAAAATTGGATGTTCTGGGTGAGAGACTTCAGCAGTAAAGTTTTTGCAAGGAAGTTTACCTCCATATGCCCTCCACTCATGAGAATCCATGAAAACTTCTCAGGATCCTGCTCCAGCAGCCTCAGCAATGAGCCAAGGAGCAACTCCAATGGGAGCTGGCCTGGTCAGCCTGGTGCTTTGGCAGGGTTTGGCCACAGCCAGGGGCAGGCCATGGGGCTGCAGGGTGGAGGGGCCAGAGCTCCCCATGTGGGACACAGCTGATCCCAGCTGGCTCCAATGGCCCCACACAGGCACATCTGAGCCTCTTGCCCAAGCAGGGGTGTCCAGATGATGCTCATCAGGTTCTGTGGTAGCATGTCCTGCAAGGAGCAGGGAGCTGGACTCCAAGATCCTTGTGGGGCCTTTTCAGCTTGAGATATGCTACGATTCTGTGACCATAACCCCCATTTCCACCCAGGACAACCCTCTGGACCTGTTTTCTCTGGCAGAGCAAAGTCTGGGACCATCTGAGAGCTGTCTTTAGCTACAGCAAGATGAGAGCTGTAAAGACAGTGTGGACAAATGCTCTCAGCCCTGGCAGGATAAAAAGAAGAGCAATGGCCAGAAAAGGAACCATGGAAACTTCAGGCTGGACAAAATGACAATTTTTTTTTTTCATTTGGAGGGTGATGAAGCCCAGGCATGGGTTTCCACAGAGAGGTTGTGGATCTGCTGTTCCTGGGGATTTTTAAAGGTCAAAGACATGGCTTATCCCAGCAGGTGCTGGTACAATACCTGCTTTGAGTGAGTGGTTGGACAAGAGACCTTCAGAAGTCTCTTCTGACCAGCACTTCAGTGGCTGTGATTATAACAGCTGTAAAACAAAAACGTGGTGGACTAGTTTTGAAAAGTAAGAAAAGTAATATAACTCAGGAAGAATATTTGCAGCCACTGCAAAAGAACTCCCATGCTTAGAATAAGGAGTCTGAAGGTTAAATCCTCCTGAGGAAAAACAATAAAGATAAAGGTGGTATAAAGAAAGTTGGTGAGATCATAAAAATAGATGACCTTGGGGGGTAACACTTCCTTTATTTTCAACATTTATTTTACTTTGTTCTGATTTTTAGGAAAAAAAAAAAAAAAAAAAAAAAAAGTGTTGTGCTGTCTTTTCAAGGGAAACATAGCCAGCAATGCTCCTTGCAGGAAAAGTGTGACTGGTCAACAATTGCTGTGTTCCTGCACTTGCTGGAGGGCTGATGGGACTGAGATCCCTCCCTGCCTAAGTGCTGTGAGGCAGAAACTCTTCCCCACATATTGCCAGCTTTTAGGCTTGGACACAGGCAGAGGATCCAAATCTAAGCAGAAGATGAGAGCTGCCATCTCACATACAGGTATGAATCTAACTCACCTCAGGCAAAGGGTTTCCACGCTTGTGGGAATGAGGAGAAAGGGGAATCACAGCCTTCCTGGAGGCAAGTTAACTCCAGCCAGAGGATCTGCATGGTCCTGCCCTGTTGAGGGAAATGGCCAAGTCTGGAAGCCCACAGCCCCTCCAGTACTCTACTGGGAGGGGCAGAACTGGCCTGTAAAGGACCATGATGGGACATGCTATGGATCCTGTATGTGTGGAATGACTGGAGAGGCTGCAAGCAGGACTCTGAAACCTCTGGAGAGCAGCTGTGGTCACAAGCAAACACTTCTCTGTCCCTCAGCCTCTCTGAAAAACTGTGCCCACATCTGACTGAATGGGTTCAGAAAAGACAGGTTCAGCGTGGACTAGGTGAAAGGAAGGGCTTTTTGAAGGACCATGGGAATGGAGGGCCCATTTTATAATGTCCTGTTTCATAAGAAGCCTTGTTTAGTCTGGCAGAAGAGTGGCTGCAAGGGAACATGACTGCTTTCTAAAAATACAACAAGGAGGGAAACACTGGGGAAAACTATTTAAGTGAAAAGCCAGTTCTGGTGCAGAAACAGGTGATATAAATTGTCTCAGAAAAAAATTAGTGCAGATTTGTAACGAATTGAACAGGGAGGTCTAATTGCTGCAGTGTGAATGGGGGGGCATCCAAACTACTTTTGTGACAAAATTTGACCAGATCCAAACCTCATGAGCAGGTTTGGATCTGCTCATGAGTCTGTTTGTAATAGCAGACAGTGGGACTCACTGCCTCAGAGTTGTTCTGCCTCTGGTGTGTCAGAGGGCAGAGATGCTGTGACCCCCATGCTGTTCTGCCATCAGGGCAGAATTACACTGTTCTTTAAACTGCTTTGATAAACACAGCCTAAATGTTTTCCTTTGCTTTCACAGATTTCTTGTTAATCTCAACACTTTGTCCCGCTGGTGTCCTGGGGCGATACCGTAGATCAGCCAAAGGACCAACGCCTTCTTCTACTCTTTATCTTCTGCTTTTTCCAGCATTGTCTGATACTGCCTCTCAAGTAGCATGCTAGTCCCTCTTCTCCTTTATCTCCATGCTCTCCAATCCATCTGATTTGTCCTTCTTACCTATTTTCTTCTGCCCTGTGCTACATCTGCTCAATCTTCTCTATCATCCTGGATCTCTGATTTCAATTGCCAGCTCTTCTTCCACCGTTGTCACTGCTTGTCTCCCACATCTTCCTGAAGAGGGGCTGATATTTGATACTTCTTACTTCCAGCTGATAACACATGGGAATCTGCACCTCACAGATTCCATGGGGAGTGTGTGCCTAACAGGAGTATCACATGATGCAGGACAGAAATTAAACCAGAGCAGATGTACCCTGACATAAAGTGTGACTTGAGGGACAACTGCTCAATTCTATGAATGGACCATCCTCTACTCCAGAAGACTGCAAGGCTTGTTTTGGGGAACAGAGAAGCACCACAGCTGGGCTAAGGAGGATTTTGCTTGGGAATTTGCCTTCCTTTTTTAGGTGGCAGCCTTCTAGCTGAAAAGGAAGTCCTGGATCCTCAATCCTTTGCTACTTAGCTCCTCCTATGTAGCTCCTCCTCGGGTGTGCAGAGACTCTTTAAATAAGATTTCAGAGTAAACAAAAGAGCAAAACACACTCTGCTCAAGAAAACGTGTCAGCTGAATGTCCACCAGAAGAGCATGATGATCCCATACCCCAGCATGGACACTTAAGGCCTGGTCAGCTGGATGCTCTCCAGGCTCTGCTGGCTGGGTCTCTGCTGGCTCTGCTGGGAATGCAGACAACCAGCTCAGAGGGAAATGCCTGCACACAGCCCACTTACATTTAACCAATTGAAATGCACGTGCCAAGAGTCACTGGAGATGCCCCAGGGTATCTCAGATGAATTTATAGGACTGTCAGAAATTGCACAGGACCGACAGTGGACTTGTGACCTTGTGAAGCAGGAGCTGTGGTTGTCTAGGACATCTTAAATGGCATAGAAGTTTTACGTGCAGGCAAGTGAATAAAGCTGTGTGTGTCTTAATCAGGAGCTGGATTGTGGCTGAAAAGCCAAAATAAAAATTTTCATGGGCAACTGAAGAAACCAAAAAAACTGGTTTTGCAAGCTCCAGAGCTTCAGTGCAGCACTTGCAACTTGATATTGATTATCCACTAAAACCAACACAGACCTAAATCAAAAGGAAACACTCAAATCTCCAAAGAGAAGCAAAAGCAAAGTCTGAGGGAAAGGCAGGTGACTGTTAATTGAGTTATATCACAGGATACAGTGGCTGAAGACTTTGATACTGTAAACAAGAAAGCAGTGTTAGAAATGGCCTAAACTGAAATAAAACCAACCTTGAATGAAAGCAAAGTGTTTGCTGGCTCAGAGATTTGAAATTAACTTGGCTGCTGATTCAATGGATCAAAAATTGCATTGATCTAATCCCTCTGACTTTCCACTTATGTCCAAAAATGTAACTTAAGTACAGCTCGACTGGAAGATTGCTCCCTGAACAATGCTTTCTTTTTCTTTTAATGGAAAATTTCAGCTCAATTTTTCCAGCAGTCCAAAACATCCTCTGCTTCCCACATTGTGAGATGACAACAATGCTCAGCTGTCTTTGGCCTGAGTTGTGGCGCCAGGCCAGAAAGTATCTCAAGTTGTGAAAAGTCTTAAATCAACACATTTTACCACTAAAGAGTGAGGAAAAACAGTTTCTAAACCATATGAAATATTCATGTCTAGCATCTTGTGAGATACCATCTGGTTAGATCAAACCAAAGCAGAGCTGATAGTGACAGAGAAATGCACTGGGTAGAAAGTGGGGAGTGTTTCATGCCCTATAAAAGAGCACTACAAAAGCAACATCACTTCAGGAACAATTAACTTTTCCAACCAAAAAAAAAATCTGAAATAAAAGTGTTGATCTTTTGGGCCTTTTGTTAGGACAATAATAATGTACTTCAGATAATATCACGCTTCTCATAAGGGCATTGATAATTCAATTGTAATTTAATAATTGCCTAAATATTAAAGTATCTAAGGAAAAAAGCCAAACCCCCAAATTACTAAACAAGCACTTCTACAGAAGAATAAACAAAGAACAAATGCTGCTGCAGACAATGTGATCTTCCAGCATTTTATATTTATATTCCCAGAAGCAAATATGTCCTTTTATCCCTAAAAGCTTATGTTCATGGTAGCACTTGGGGGACCGGCTCTTTTCTCCTGCAAGGGCTCCTTTTCTGATATAATACCTTGAGACAAATACTTTGCTCTGTTTCTGCCTTCCCTCCCACTTCCAGTCTCTACCAAATGGCAACAGGTTTGCTGTGCCTTGTACAATGGGGCCTTCATGTGCCATTGCAATGTAAATAGTGGCAGTACAGGTACAAGTGTGAGGAGAATATGGCTTTGATTATTCAGTTTTACAAGGTCACCCTTGGGTGAAAGGATTGCTGCATAAAACATTGCTGAGCCATCAGTCTGTGGCTGCCTCCTGGTTACATAATAATGTTATTTCAAATGCACTGAAAGTGTTTCAGGCTTTCCCAAAATTGCCAAGTTTGTGGTGCAGTGGAAGATCACTGGTAAAAATGGTCCCACACAGGTGAGTATCAACACAGAGATACTCACAGGGCTGGGGCTTTCCCCACTCTCTCCCTGTTGTTGTTGGCAATTTACCCCTTCCTTTTCTCAAGGTTAATTAAGCTTTGTGCAACTTTGGAGAATAAGGAACTATTGTACCTGGCTCTGTGGAGGGGAAAGACAAAGAAGGCTGCTTGGAGCATGGAGCTGGAATCAGGACCAGGTTGCTCTCCTTTCCCTTTCTGCATACCTTGTGATAAAATCCAAATGCTATCCCTTTAACAGCAGTGTCACTCACACGGTAGGGGCTCTGCACTGCCTTGGAGAGCAGGGAAGAGAGCATCAAATGTTCCATCCCACTTAATTTGAGAGCTGCCTATAATAAACATTTGGGAACATGTAAAACAGACAGGTCAAATTACATAGTTACATAAATATCACTGGATTTCTGGTGTTTAGGAATAAAAGGTTTTCATCTGTTCAGTTTAAAAGTGCCTAAAATATCCATGCACTGTGTTAAAAACTAATATTAAGTGCTTTTTTTTTTTTGTACTTTCCAAAAGCTTAGCTAGAGACAATTTGGACACAGGATGACAAAACTTCTCCTTAATAACATAAATATCCATGCACAAATAATTTGACACGGTGAGCCATTGCAAAATATTTTATATTCACTAAAATGACAGTCCTTATCTAGTTCTTATCCACAGAAACTCTTGAAGAAACAATCCATTGCCCTTTAAAAGCCCCTCTCAATTCCTCATTTTCCCATCCATCTTATTTATAGCTCTGTCTTTGTAAAGCACTCCAGGATCTACGAATGAGAAGTGCTTAAAAACCTCCATGAGAGCCAGGATTTGAAATCAGCAGCACTTATGGATGCTATGCATATGAAGGGAAGGCCTGAGTGCAACAACCTCAGCATTCAAAATCAACCCCACATCCCTGTCCTCATCAACAGCTTTGCTTTAAACCAGCCCTCACTCGACATCTGTACAAATGCACCAAAATGCCTCTTAGCCCTTCTCCCACTTCTTTTCGACAGGCGTTTCACTGTGTCTGTGAGCAGGGATCCTCCCTCCCTGTTTTCCCTCATTGCACAATTGGCTTTCCATGGGCCCCTTTGGCAGCTCCTGCCCTTTTGGAAAGCAGAGTTCATTCCTCCCCTCCTCTTTCAGCCTTGCATTGAGGAGGAGCTCTGTGGCAGGGACTTGAAGCAGCAGAATGTCAATGCCAGAAGTGGCCTTTCTCATGGAAATCAGGTGCAGGAGCCTGGCATTTTCTGTGCAAGAATGAGAGATGGTGGTGGGTTGTGGTTTTTTGCCCCCTCCCTTTCTGGAAGATTATAACTGAACTGATGAGCTCTGGCTCTCTCATGACTTTTGGGTGCCAGATCTTTCCTCAGGACTGATTTCTCCATCTCCTCCTTCACCTACATTGTTGTGCCATCTCCTTTCGTCACGTCCAATTAGTCATTATGGGCTTGTCTTGGCTTTTTTTAAGATTTCACGGATAAAAATGCCACAGTGTATTTGGTTTGAATTTACTCACGCTGAGGACTGTATTTATGTCTCCCACAAACACTGATTACACTGCTTGACCCCTGGGGAGAAAAGAAAGGGCTCTCCTTGCTAAACTGGGGAGCAACAGGAGATGTGCAGAAAGGAAACACTGTGGTCATACTGACATATCCCTGCTGGCCCATTTATTTATGCCCTTCCTAAAGTTTGCTTTTCAAAGTCTTCCTCCTGATTTGGGGGTTGGTAATATGGACACTGCACTTTTTCAGCATTAAAAATATGAAGGTGCAAGTCCTGGTGTCTTGATATGCAGTTTATCCTGGCTGGCAGGCACATGCAGCCCAGATGGTTGTCTTAGAACAAGACACCTTGTTCTTAGAATAAGGTACCTTAGAATAAGATCACTTCTGGCTGCTCCTGGCTGGCCAAACTCATGCCCTTCACAGCCCTGCAAGCTGGCCACAGTCAGGCTCACGGCTTGGAGGCTGGAATTAAAGGAACCCATGAAAAGGCAAATTCCAGCAGAGCTGGCACCTGCCAGAACCACTGTGCAAAGCCAGCAGATGCACATATGGCCTCCCAGGACAGGCTGGAGTCACCCTCACTACTCACCACACAAGAGCTGCCTTCCACCCAAACAATCTGCTCTGAACAGCAGCCAGTTACAGTGTTTTCACAGAATCATAGAATATTCTGATTTGTAAGGGACCCACAAGGATCACTAAGCCCAGCCCTTAAGTGAATGGCCCGTACAGGTATGGAACCCACAACCACAGCATCACGAGCCAGTAACACAACACTGAATCTACTTGGGCTGATAAGAAATAAGCCATGTCACAAATTCAGTGATAGCTAAAAATGTCTCTTTAAAATTATTTCCTTATTAAAACTCTGCCTTTAAATGAGCAAGACCCACATCATGCATGAATTCACACGGCAGATCCTGGTCATGCCGTGATAGGATTTTAACTGGTTTTTTAATACTCTGGAAGAAAGGCATTGTGCATTTCAAAGGCAGGAAAACTCTATTCATGCCCTTTTATCCACCTTCAGGAAAGGTTTGATGAACACACCTCAGCTTGTATTTTTGATGAATATAGGACTATATTTCTGAATGAATATTCTGGTTAAAATCATTTGAAATTTGTCACAGCTCCAAAAATGACAGCAAGTGGCACACATAAAGCATGCAGTGTGTTCTGCATGTCGGGCAGATGAAAGGCAGTGTAATTGCTAATTGATAGTGTATTTAAATATCATGCCTGCCTACTTATCTTGACTTAAAGTCTGAAATATGTAACATGCTGATAATGCACACACCTTTCATGAAACAAAGTACAAACCCAGAGTCAAACACTGACCTTACACACGTTGCAAGCTGCACGTGCTCACAGCTGACAAATGTTTGAAGCAAAGCATTTACACATAAAACATTTATGCAGACATTGTGCACTGAGGCATTGAAATATGCAGCCTTCCATATGTTATACATATTACATATATGATTTCTATGCCAAGTATTTTGGGAAAAGAAAAAGCAATTGCCCATATGTTCTCTAAACAATGGGAACGTGCTGTAAGTTGTGGCACTGGAGAGGCAGCTTGATCCCTGGGGAATATTTAAGTGCCATGGCATGTGGAAGAACACTAGAGATGGAAAGGAGCAGGCAAACTGTGATGGCACAAGCTGGGTTTGTGTAAATGTGTGCATAGAAAAGGCAGCATTTAAAATCACAGAACAGAACCAGATAGAATCAAAGAGAACATGCTGAGTTGGAAGGGAACACCAAGGACCACTGAGCCCAATTCCTGCACAGCACAATCCCCAAGAGTCACGCCATGTGCCTGAGAACCTGGTCCAAACTCTTCTAGAGCTCTATCAGGCTTGGTGCTGTGACCACTTTCCTGGAGAGCCGGTTCCAGTGCCCAGCCACCCTCTGGGTGAAGAACCTTTTCTTGATATCCAACCTAAAGCTGCACTGACACAGCTTCAGGCCATTCTCTTGGCTCCTGTCACTGTCACCTGAGAGGGAAGATTGATACTGCTCCTTGTGAGGAAGCTGCACAATGAGGGCTCCTCTCAGCATCCTCCAGGCTGAACAGAGCAAATAACCTAAGCCACATCTCATATGGCTTCTCCTCCAAACCCTTCACCACCCTCATGGCGCTTCTTTGGATACTTTCTAATGGCCTAATGGCTTTATATTGTGGCACCCAGGACAGCCCCCAGCACTCGACGTGCGGCCGCCCTAGTGCAGAGCAGAGTGGGACAATCAATCCCCTTGCCTGGCTGGCCGCGCTGTCCCCGGTACCCCAGGACACGGCTGTCCCTCCTGGCTGCCAGGGCACTCATGTCCAACCTGCCTATACCCGGAGCCCGCATTCCCTCTGTCCCTGCAGAGAGAGGGAAGCTCTGACTCCATGAGGACTGAGGGCTCACGCTCCCACACCCTGCACTCCCCGGGCACAGCTGCCCACAGGGACACCAGAGTGTCCCCGGCATTCAAATCCTGCAACCGACAGCAGCTCTGCTCCAGAGCTTGCTAAAAAAAAAAATAAAATTAAAAAAAAAAATTACCCCCAAGGGCTTTGCTCTGTAACTGCCTCAGAATCCTGCTTGTGCACTAGGCTGTGGGGGGGGGGGGAAGAATATACAGATATATACACATATATATACACACACACACATATATATACACACAGATATACGCATACACACACATATATATACAAATATATAATATAAATATATGTAATATCAATATTATGTATTTATTATGGGTTCTGCGCCCTGTGGGTGACTTCGGGGGGCGGGGCCAGGCGGCCCCCGGCGCACGCTCATTGGCCGCGAGGGGCGCGCGGCCCCGCCCCTCCCACCGCCGGCGCGTGCGCGCGCGCGCGGGGTTGGAGGGCGGGGCCAGGGGAGGGCGGGGATTGGTTGCCATGGCGGTGACGTTAGAGGGTGCCGGGGACGGGCGGCGGAGACACGGAAAGGTCAAACGGGAGGCGAGAGTAGCGAGCGCGGCGGGGCCGTGGTGGCGGCAGCGGGGCACGGCCGGGTACGGCCGCTCCGGGGAGACCCGCGGGACCCACCGGCCGGGCGATGCAGCCCCTCGGTCCCCGCCGCCTCCCCGCACAGGTACGGCAGGAGCGGCGCTCTGGGGCCGAGCTTGGGGCGGGGGACAGGCGGCGAGGAGGGTGCCAGGGCTGGGTCGGTGAGCGCCTGTCGGAGGAGCCCGGGCTGTGGGGTCGCGGCCGGCCCCGGCGGTGGGGCAGCTGGGCGCGGGCTCCCTGCGCTCTGCGGGGTCGGACGGGAGCCCCGCACGCTCCCGGTGTCCCTCCCATGCCGGGTCCTTCCTCCGCCGAGCCCCCGGGGCTGCGACCCCGGCACCGTGACCCCCGTGACCCGCTAACACAAGTTGGGATTTTTGGTTTTTGTTGTTGTTTTTTTTTTTTTTCCCCTCTGGGCCTTAGGGAGCGCTGCTCCCCGCCCCGGCCCCCAGCTTTGCATAACTTGTCTCCCAGTTGTCTGTCCCTTCCTCGCTGCACTTTGCCCTTGCCCGGTGGTCTGTGGCGTGAGGGAGTGAAACTATTCAAGGACTGGGTTTTGTTTCTCTAGGGAAAGAGCTGGGTCACAAGTGAGGCAAGCTATCTAATAATATACATATATATATATGTATATTCCTTTTTCCCCCCACAGCAGCTCAATGTACAAGCAGGATTCTGTGACAGTACAGAACAAGGCCCTTGGGTGTGATTTTTTTTTTTTTTTTTTTTTTTTAGCAAACCCTGGAGCAGAGATGCTATTAGCATGTAGAGTTTGAATGCCACAGGCAGTCTGTTGTCTCTTCCTGCTGAAAGGATAATTTAGAGGAGCAACAATGACTCATTAATAGAAAGTATTAGTTGCAGGAAGGCAAAACCAGGTGAAGTTTCTTAGTTTGCCACAGACTTACTCTGTGACCTTGGATCGGTCTTTCTGCACCAGTCAACCCTGTTGTGTTTGCTTATGAATTGGGAATAGCGGTGCTTTCCAAAAGCGTTCTCTGAATAAACATACTAATGACTGTGAAATGCTTATCTGCTGCAGTAATAAAGGGTAGATAGTGATGCTATTTCTATCACAGAAGCAGGAAGGCTCTAGCCAGGATGTGAACTGTAGGAACCACGCTTTGATGGAAATAAGAGCTTGCTTAAAAAGACATTTAATAACCTGTGATGTTGCATGATTTGCACTGTGGTCATCTTGCATTTCATATTTTGATGTAGTGTGTGCTTTCAAAGAGCTGCTATTCCATACTGCAAATACTTTATGGGTGGCTTTTTTTTTCCACTTCTGTTTGGAACAAACCTGTGTGGTGTCCTCTTCCACTGCTAAGGAAACCCTGTGAATTTCTAATGTAGCAGATTATCTCTGATAGTTGACATCTCTGAACTACATGGTGCTTTTGAAAGGAAGTACGAAGGGAGTGACAATAAGTTCATTATGCTTGTAATAAAAGGCAATGTTAGTTTTAGGAGCAGTATTTTTCCCCTCACGTTACTGGATGCTCTCTGTGGAAAATCAGAATGGTTCCAGTATTTCATAGGTAAAAACCTAAATACAGGAGTGCAGGACTTGAGTGTCCTGGTTCACACACTGCTCTGAAGTGCAGCCACTGCAATAACAAATGGAAGCAGCCAAACACAGAGCTGGGAGTTGCTGCTGCAAATCCTGACCTGAGTGAAAAAAGTTTTCTCTCTTTACAGTTTTGCTTAATACTGATTTGTGCAGCTAGACTAGTCATGTTTTTTTCTATTTATTTTTTAATATATTGTATAAGGTTACACCAGGAAGAAGCAATGCTTGCCTCATACATTGGGGATTTTTTGAAAGTAATTCGATATATAGTGTCTCACTTACCTACTCAATTTAATATTAAACTTCCATAATCAGATTAATATTAAGTAGGAAAACTTTTGTGATGAAGAAGAGGTAAGGACAGCCCAGCTGAGTTTGGTTTGGGTTTTGTGTTTTTTATTTTTTTTTAATGAACCTGAGAAGCTTCTCTGGTAGAATGGCAAATCATTGTTAATTCTTAATATGTAGGTGCCCTGGAAAAATCAAATACCTGGTTTCATAGCTACCCTTAGGCATCTTCAATTTATGCAAGCAGGGCTCAGTGAGTAACTACTGTAAGTCTCATTGACCTTAGTAGCTTTGCAGAGGTCATGTTTTAAAACGGGTAAGTTGTGCTTGAACTATTTTCTCAGTAAGTATTAGGAGCAAGTGTTTGTTTACACAATTACACGCTTTTTCCAGTTCTCCATTACATTTTCTGTTTTTCTTTAGATTCTTGCTCATCTAAAAGAAAGCTCTCATTAGGAACACAGGTTTTTGAAAACAAGTTCCTTTTCAAGATGAGGCTGTAGCAGAGCAGACTGTGAGGTTTTACAAACAGCCAGAAAAGCCCGTGTTGGGTTCAGAGAAACTTGGCCAGCACAAGCTGAACGTACACGAGTGACATCAGCATTTTCTGAGCCATTTATGCTGTTCACTTGTGCTGGTTCCCAGCAGTGCCTTGTGTCTTATGTAAGCTCACACTGTACATCCTGTCCTGCTGTTCTCATGCATGATAATTCACTGGCGTTATCTTACGGGAGGGCTTGAGAGCTGCTGCTGCTCTCAAATGTCTGCGTGCAAGTTTCCTATGAGCCAGGAGCACAACAGTGTCCTAGGAGACATCAGAGGAACAACTTGGAGTGAGACACAGCTTGTCCCCTGCTCCTTTTGGTAATAGAGCTGTAACCCCTGTGAAGTCATGTGGCAGAGGTTTTACTGGACTGAAGCCTTGATCTGTATCATATGTAGATGGGCCACTAATGCAGTTTTGATGGCTGGTGATAAAACAGCCATAAAACCCAAAGGACTTCAGTGTCAACAGAAGCCTCGATAATGCTAAGACTGGAAAATAAAGGCTTTTATTACACTGTCACTGCACACTTCTTGTTACAAGGTCTTTGGGAGGAATTGTGTCTTCAGATACTGATCCTTCAAACTTGTCCTTGCAGTTAACATTTAATCGTGTGTAATGAAAGTGCTGCCACTTGATGGGTGAAATTGTAACAAACCCTCCATTATAAGCACTAAACCCAAATATTTCTTCTGTTTTTCCTGCTTGCTAAATCTAACTGAAACCTGCTGACATAAAATCCTGCAGTAAAGCAATGTGCATAATCTAGTTCTAAATAAACAGAGCACCTTCTTTGAACAGTGTCTAATGTTTCATATTTCAGTCGCTTTTGTTAGTGCTGTAGCAGTGTGAGGGAGCCAAATTCCTGATTACCTGTCTTGGTGAACGTGGTTGTCCTTGTCTGACTCCATGGCTTGTTTGGAGCAGCTAGAAAGTTTCCTTATGAGTACTAATCTGGCACAGCCTTCTACAAGACTGTGAAATTTATAGCTCTGTAGGAAACCACCTACAGAGGGAAGAAGGGTTGACCTGGAGGAGAAGTGTACCTGGAGAGGAGTGCTGATGTTCCCTGTGGAAGTCACAGAAATCTTTCCTGTGGCTTGCTCTGTACTGCACAAAACAGTTTGTCGTGGTAGTGGAGAAACAAGAGGAATGCAAGACATGACAAGGGGACTGGTTATCTAAAAAGGAACAGGTGCAGTCCTTAGACACCAAACAGATTCCTTTAAATAAGCTGTTCTTGCAAGTTTAAGGACGTTTATTGGCAAAAGAGAAAGAGAGAAACTTGAAATTATATTTTGAGAAGGAAATGGAGTTATCACTATTATGTTTATTGACCAAAGATAGGGATGCATGGACTTTTCTTAGTGCTTTTGTTATTTATGGAGGATATGCAAATCTGTTTTAAAACCATATACAGGAGAATAGGCAGAAATGAAGTTGTATTTTAGAGCCTTGTAGCAGCTGTAAGAATAAATGTCATAAAAAATCAGCAAACTCCTCCGAAATCCCCAAGCTTCAAAAGTGCCTTCACATGACACATTCAGGATTCTGTTAATTATATTTTATTGTGTGACAGATACTTATGTAAATATAAAGGTCCACATATATGTTGTGATGAATCAGTAGCTTTTTTAGTCAATGTGGGCAAATAAAATGTGGTCTGGATGCTTAAGTCTGCTAAAATATTTATAAGAGGGCTGGCTCTTGGAAAAAGTTTCCCACCGGATGCAGTGGGTGTCAGGTCTAAAGGTCAGCAGCAGAGAGTAAAGAGAAGAATCTTTTGCATTTATTTTTCTCCACATTTTTCAAACAAGCATTGTGTAAAGAAGCAGAGAATCTTTCTTCCTAAATTTCCAAGTGCTAACAGGCACTTGGAGGTTTGTTCATACTTCAGCTGTTTGTTGTGAGCTTCTTTCTTTAAGAGAGAGGAAAAAAATCCCAAACCCCCAGTGCAGTTAATACATTCATGAACTCTTAGCACGGAAGTTCCTGGTGTAAGTCATAAAAGCCAGATGGAGTTTTAAGTGACTGTCATGTACAACTTGGGGAATGAACATTCCTGCTACTAATAAAGGGCCAGATTGGAGCTACGTAATTAATCCCAGTGTCCTTTTCAGTGCATGATGAGATTTGGCTGCAACAGCCATGGAGCTAATAGAGACAACTGTCAGGTCTTGTGAAGCTGTGGATTGTTTGTCTAAAATAAAAATACCTGTGTGCTTACTCTGGTATGTATCTTCTGGTGATTAGTGCTCAAATTGCAGTTTATATGGGGAAAAAAATGAATGTGAATAGTGGGTTTGTCTTGAATCCATCCCGTCTTAAATATGTATGTAAATATATTTATACATATATTTAATATGTATAATTTATCTGCATGCATATAATATAAATATATAAGTGGTTTTAAAGCAAAAGATAAATATATAGGTGTTACATGCAAAACCTTTTCTAAATTTGAGTTGATTTGAAATGTAATGGTCTTACAATGAAGTTTATCAGTCAGTCTTACAATGAAGTTTATTCCCTCTGTGTAGCAGTGTCCTGAAGGAAGTGAGCAGAAAAGTGCCAAAAAACCTCCTTATGAGATGGCACAAAGTCTGTGTCAGATAGAGACAGGAGGAGGAGTGGGCAGATGGCAGTCAGTACAGAACACGTGAATAATCAGATTGAGAACAAGCTGAATAGACTGGCAATGTGCTGTTGCATGCTGCTGCATTTTGGGGACATGCTGGGGATTTTTTCTGTTGTGATCACTGTTCCATACTCAGGAGAGGTAAAAATCTTCAAGCTAGAAGTATGTATGAGGGTGAAGGCATGCCCACCAGAGTCAGGGGAACTTCTGGGAGAGGGAAAGGTCAGTGCTTTTCAGAACTATCAGGACTGGAAAACATTAAAAAAATGTCTTCAATCTGTTATAGACTTCATGTGCAAGTTTATTCAGATCTACCTTTGGCACGCATCACATGGAATAATATTAAAATGATCCAAAATCTTAGTGCCTGACCTTCTGGGATGACAGATTTGTTTCTTTTTCTGAAAAGGTCTGAAAGGTAGTAAGACTTATTTGTGATAAATTGTTAACATAACTTACTTTATCTAATTTATTGGAGAACTCGTTGGGTGGCTGTGTGGCCTGAGTGTTCATTGCCTGGCTCAGTGGCCTTTTCCAGATTATTGGTTGGATGCCCTGTTGGAGTGTGGGATGGGAAGAAGAGCAGAAGGGATGGCTGCACTGGTGAATGATTGATCCTGTAACCTCTTGTGCAATGAAAAGGATTATAGAAAAAAATAAATCCAGAAATACAACAAAAAAAAGCCCTCCTTCCTTACTGATTCTTACTTGAAAAAGGTTATAATATCAATTTATAATAATAATAAGGTATACATATGGAAAAGAGTGTATAGAGATCTAGCTGATCAATAATAACTTAGTTCTGTTTGTATTTGTTTCAAAATGTTCCTGCTTTCTTCTTTCTCAGAAAGTTCCATAGGCTAGAAGAGTAGTGAACTGGTCTAACTGGAGAATGCCCTACTTCTCAAAAAAGAGGCATTGTCTGAGCTGGCATTTGAATGGAAGGATCACAACACACCTTTCATTTTAAAATTTATTTAGTTCAGATAATTTTGCATGCCTGCAGTTATCCTTTAGTAATAACAGTTTGTTCCTTATACACTGTCTTAGCATGCCTCAGTCTGAGCAACAGCAGTAAAGAGTTTAACAGCACAAGAAGGTAGAGCAAATGTGGTCTGTATTTTTTGCAGAAGTGAAGGTTAGAAAGATAAAGGGAAAATGATTAAAATATTCACAAGAAGTGCCCTAGATAAGATTGTTTCTTGTCTGAGGGCATGAGGAATCCTGTGGGAATGAGGAAGCTAAAAGGCTCTTTAATTCTGATGTTTCACACTGAATCAACATGTTAGATATCAAAGTGGTATTAGTGAAATTTGTAAGAACATGGACATTTTATGTAAAGAATAGAGAAATAAAGTAAGTTAGTCCAAACCAAATCCTTTGCTGTATCCGAGCTATGCAGAGAATGAACATTGGAGGCTTAACGTGAGTGTAATAAATCAAACTGCCAGCTGAGCCTCAGAGGCTTTATTCATGCACTTCATTGTTCTCTCTGCAGCTCCAGCAGGGTTCAGCCAAACGCAGGGCTGTCATTCTGCAGATGTTCAGAGTGTTTCCAGTGTTCTGGGGGCTGAGCTGGTGCCTCTGTGTTGTCCCCTCTGCTCCGTGTGCCTGCTCTGACTTCCATGGGGGCTCTCACACGCAGAGATCACAGTGTGAGTTTGCAGGTTTGGGTGAGTGGGGAGCTGTACTCTTGTGTACTGTTGATAATTCCAGAAAAGGCTCAGATTTGTAGCTTCTGGAAAGTGCTTTTTGGCAGCAGAGGATGCCCTGCTGACTCTCTGCAGCTTGGCAGAAAATGTTCCTCAGCACATGAGCTTCCAAAGCACCTCTCTCAGGGTACTTCTTGGGGCTGCTGGCACAGAGCAGGTTTTTAGCCTTCACCAAACTGTCTCCTTTCCCTGTGTCCTCAGTACCAGGCAAACAAAATAATGAAACAGAAGGCAGACTTGTTAAATAAGATTGAAATGGGAAACAAAAGGGTAAAAGCAGAACAGACAGAAAATTGTGTTCTGGTTTAACACATGGTGACACAGCTGGGTGTTCTTACCTAGAGTTCCAAAGCATTCTTCATTTGATTTCAGCTTGTCTCTGCTGTTGGGCCTGACAAGACAGTAGTGTGAACTTTAAGTACTCAAAGTTAAAATTGCTGAGTTTTCCATCACATCTTCCTTTCTTTTGCCTCGTCCTCACTCGGGCTCTGGCTGGAGATGGCACCTTTGTGTTGAAAGAGTTGCTCTTCCATTCTATCTGTATTCATTTTGCTGGCTGGCTGGTCCATATTTGATATGCATCAGTACTTTAATGAACATGCTTGCAACATGCTCATATGATTAGTGTAGTGTGTTTTGTTAACTCCATGTTTTCTGGGAGTATCTTGAGCATTTTATAGAGATCTCATGTGATACATTTTTAGCCAGGCTGATAAACTTTAACTAAATTATCTGATTATATACAAATTATGCTTGTAAATAAATATTCTTTATCATCTTCTCCCTAGTCTGCTTCTTTAGGAGTTCTGCTTATCTTAAATTATTGTTCAGTAAACTTACCCAGTAAAACTTTAACTTGAAAGCAATCAATATTCCACTCACTTGTAGAAGACTAAGTAAACACATTTTTTCCTATCAAATTAGGTTAAGATAAGAAATACTACAGCTAACTAATTTTTAATATTCGTTTGACAGGTGTATACTTTATCCCAGTACAACAAAGGCAGTGTTCAGGAATGTTGTTCTTGGCAGTGGTTCTGTGAGCATAACCCTTGGATCTCCCTGTAGGTCAAGGACAAATTTCACAGAGCCCTTTGCAGTGGGATAACCAAACTGTCTGCTCACAGGATCAGGTACTTTCAGGTCACTGGAACATTGGGAATGTTTCAGGGCAGACAGTTTTTCTGCAACCTGGCCCTCATCTGTTCTGAATATATCAAGGGAATATTTCAAGGAAATGGTAAGGAAGGTGAAGGTGACTTCTAGGGCTTTGTGAAGATTGGTGTGCATATCTCTAGCTGGACAGAATTTGCAGTGTTGAAACTTGACTCAGCTGTGATACAGTACAGATTCTTCTTTTACAAGGAAATCTGTGATATTTTCTTAAACTACTCATCTGTTAATTTTGAGTTCCTTTCTTTTTTTGATTACTCTGACTTGAAAAAAGAGTTTCCACATCTGATCTAATGATTTAATATTTTTAATTACAAAATAAATGTAGTAGTTTATATCCTCAGATATTATATGATTAGGCACGATTGTTTGGTCTTGCATTCTTCATTTGATTTCAGCTTGCATGACTGCTTTGAGTTCAGAAATCTAATTAAAATTTTACTATGAGTTTTTTGCTTTGAATATGATGACTGAATTACTTGTCTTGATAAACACACCAGTTAGATCAGAATCTGCTAAGCTGATGTTTCAGTTAAGAGTCAGGTTATGCCAAATATTAACTAGAAGCAGTAAAATCCCATCTAAGTATAATGAATCTGTGTACTTAAACATTCCTTGGTTCTAACAGACTGAGGAAGCTGTGATTCTGTATGTTAATGTGAAGTTGCCTATTGCAAGATCAGGGAGAAGTTTGGTTTGTTTGTTGCTCTTTCTTACACAACATGAACTGCAGTGTGAAGTTCCTTCTTGTTGTAGTTAATGGTACTTGACTTCTTGCTTATGCAGAAATTAAGGAACAAGACCTTTATTTGCACAGCTTGAATTGCTGTAATGTGTAATACTACTTGTAAATGTCTCCTGAGAGATTCAGACACCCTAGTAAAACCAAACCTCTGCTGCAATTTTCAAAGACTCTTAATCATTAATTTATTTTAGGGGGGGTGGTGGGAAAAGGGGAAATGTTTCCTTAAGTTGCCTGCTTTAAATGAGGTGACTGCTAGTTTTCTGTCAGTTCACTGGTACACTACCAATCTATTTCTTAATAGTTTAGGCAGTTTATAATCTGCTGGTAGTTTGAACTATGTGGCTGTTTGCTTCAGTCATTTATTCTCCCTCTGTAGAATCAAGTTATTTTAGCTGTCTGGTTAATCTTTGCACAGATGGGACTTGCAGGTCATTGGAGGCTGAAGCACTGTGATGTACAGGCTATTGATAACTCTCTGGTGTTTCCTGTCTTTCAAGCTACTGGTTTAAGTTTGTAAATATAATTAGTTTGAGGTGTTGTACTTTTAAGTAGTATTTTAGTTAAGTTGGTATTTGCAAGAATAAATATTAGCTTTCACTTGTGTACAGAGCTCAACAGATTTTGCCAACTCTGATTCTCTGTTTCCTGCATTTAAGTGGAGCCTAAGGCAGCTGACTGTGGCTTTGTGCAAGAGTGGTGAGTTTTGGTGCTTGAGTTTATTATATACAAATGACTCAAAGTCTGTGTTTGCAGCATTTCCTTAAGTGTGCATTTTTAGGTCTTATTGTACAGGTCAACTTTTAGCAATTTTCACAAAACCTACCTGTTCTAGAAATGCTACTGCTGATGCTCTCTGCTCTAGCACCAGCTATATTTGAATGTTTCACTTTGAAAGATTACAAACTGCACATGAAATTGTCTTTTTTTTTAATGGAATTGATTGCTGAGAAGAATTTTTTGATGTTTTTACAGCATTTCTGTTGAGCTAATATGGTCTTAGCTCTTTCAACAGGTGAAATAAGTCTTAAGGACTGTTGCATCCTTGCACTTCAAACCTCTTTCAGGGAACAAGTCTGGTTCATGAACTGAGTATGGCAGGATTCCTATGAGGAGCCATATGTTTGCTTATTTTTCTATTTTTGTAAACATTATATATGCAAATATGGTGAAATGAAGTGGGCAGCTTTAATTAATTTCTTTAGCTGATTTATTATGCTTGATGCCTAACTTTAATGAGCCTTATTTCAGGCTCTTATATGGAAAATAAAATCTGTAGTGCAGAAACTCCAGATTTAATGACATTTTTGTGTGGGAGGTCTACTCTTGGGCTTGGCTTGCATCACTCATGCTAATTCTGCAGAGCTGTACCCTTGACCTGATGAAGTAAGTGATGCTCATGTGTCAGCAGCCTGTGTGTCATTTCCAACCAGTGAAGGAGGACAGAACCACATCCTTGGCTGGAGGTTTTCACAGATATTTTTCAGGAATATTAATACTCAGCAACATGTTATACCAGCAAAGTCTTCAAGGGAATTTTTGCCTGAGGTGCTTTAAGATGCTTCTGGTTACTCAGAAAGGTTTTTGTGTATTCTTGTGTTCCTTTGGTTTCCCTTGGCCTCCCCAAGGGCTGGGTGCTTTCAGGACTAGCCTGCACTGTACCAAGTACTGGCAAGTGGAGCTTTGGGAACAGAAAACAGACTTGGGACTCCTTCCAGCATTTAGGGAAAGTGATTGCTGTGGAATTGCTCAGCTGATTTCCATGGAGGTGGAGTCTGCTGACTGTGTTTGGCACAGAAGCCTGTGGGAAGAGCTCCATGTTAATGTGCAGTGTTAACAAAAGAGGCTGAAGGACAGTGTTCAGACTTGCAGTGGGGGTGAGCTTCAATGCGGAGACTGAAAAGCAACTTGATGTTCCTCTGCTGATTTGTTGTTTTTTTTGTTTGTTTTTTTTCCCAAGTGTCAGGTTCCTCTTGCAAGGCAGGGAAGTATTGAAGCTGCATCTAAATGGTTGCAAAGTTAATGCTACCTTTAAGGAAGCGTGGTTTTGCCAAATTAATTTGTTGTTTACTCTTTCTCTGAGATCTACATCTTGTTATTTTATTGTTCCCCACTGAAAATGTTGATACCAAATGTCTTAGGTATTTCTGTATTTTTAGGGAGCCAGGGGAAGGAAAGGTTCTGCTGTGGTTAAACATTCTCACCTATCTTGGTTTGGGACTGCATCACCACCAACACAGGCAGTCCTGGCCCATGCAGTACCTTCCTGATTGAACTGCTCTCCAGTGATTGGAATCATCTGCCTTCTCTTGCAGAAAACTCATCTTTTTTCCGCTATTTTTTCCCCAGGATAATTTTGCAGCTAATATAGTGGTTGTCCAAGTAAATTGCATCATGAAGTCCAAAAATTCCTGGAGCAGTAGAGGAAGTAGGAATCCCTCGGCTGGAAGACAGAGAACACGACTACCCTTCTGTCACAGTGCTTTTGTTCAATTTAAACCATCCTGAAAGTTTACCAGTAGTCAGCCTCTGTGGTGTGAGTATTCTTTGCATGCTTTTGGAACAGTCATTGTGCAACAGCCTCCCTCATTAAGATAATTACAAAGCAATACTGAGTTGCATTAAATGATGTTCTTATTGCACAGTTGTTTTCCATTTGAGGTACGACACAAAATTCAGCTGCACGTAGTTGTTATATTCTTGTATCACTCTGTATTTTGCAGAGCTAATAAAAATTAAGATTAAAAATTAAGATTAAAACTCAAGATTAACTTGAGAACAACTCTATGTTGTTATCCCCAGAATGCCTGTCACTGTAGGCTGGGTACTGGCATTCTTTGCTGCTGATCCTGCTGAACATGCAAGTCATGTTTTGGAAGAATCAGAATTAAAGCATGTGCTTCCAGACTTCACTGATAGGTTTGGTTTATGGACATTTAGACCTTAGGCAGGATTAGAGCCTGTTCTGAAATGAGATACCCTGTGGTAGGTGTAGTTTAAATATTGTCTTCAGCACAAACTGTGGTTTCACAGATCTCCTCCCGTTGCACACTACCCACGAATGTGGGCAGAGGGTTGGGGTTTGTGTTTTTTTAAGAGGACAGCTTTAGTTAGTTAACCAAAAGGTATGAAAAGCATCAGTCAACCCAAGAATAGAGTTTGTTTTAGCTACTAATCTTGATAAAATGAGTAGCTCTCATTCTTCGTTTGAAACTTGGTGACAGCATAGGAATTTCAGGTTTGCTGCACCAGAAGTACTCAAACCCCCAGATTTTAGTATTAGATAATGATCTAGGTTTCCCCTTCACCAAGCTATTTTGTTGGTTGCATTGAATTGTTGCTTAAACTGCACTGTTGTGGGAATGAGTTGTAGGAACCAGTCCTTCTACTCCTGAGTTACTTCTAAACTGATTGCTTACTGAAAATGGTTTAATTATGATTATTGCGAAAGCCCTGTACTTTTAGGGTGACTGAGAAATAGTTTGGGTCATACTGTCCATCTTCAGTATTTAGTTTATGATGGTTTGAAAAGATTAATTCAGTACCTGGAAGAAACAAAAATGAGATTTGCTGGGAAAAAAAATAGAAACTGAAAATCAGTAGTCAGTGCTTAAATGTAAGGCATCCCTGTGTACTGCTTCAGTGTAACATTTTAAAGTTTTCATGTTCAAAATAGTGCATTGTAGGAAACATCCTGCTGCCTTTTTCAAATTTGAGGGAGTCCCTGCCTGCAAGCTAAGTAAAAATATTTTTCATGTAGCTTGTTCTTTAATACACTGGCATAAAATTATAATCTTGAAGCGTTCTTTTTCTGGAAGAACATTGAGTCATCTGCAGAAGTGACCATGGGATAGTGTTTGGCAGCACATTTAAATACGGTAGGTTTAGGTATGCAACTTCTATATTCTCTGTAATTTATTTTGAAAAAATATTTGGCATCAGCGGAAAAAAGTAGTGTTAGCATCAAATATTTGTGATTTCAGAACTGTTAGACCTGCTGGCAGTGGAATCTATTGATAACACCTGGTTATTTATAGAAAAGACTGTACTGCTGTAATCTATGGATAGTTATATGTCCAATATTGACTTAATTATGTCTGAGGACAATTATATAAACAAGGCTGTAGTTGCTGGAACCATATCACAGGAATTAATGAGATTATGGAGTTGCAGGTGTAATGGTCAGAAGAGCCTTCTGAGGGTCTCTGGTCCAACCACTCATTCAAGGCAGGGCTAGAAGTAGCACTGGATGGATTAAGTCATGGCTTTGACCCCTGAAGCTCTGAAAAGCCCCAAGAACAACAAACCCATGGCCTCCATGTGAAACCTGTGCCTGCTCTTCACCACTCTCCTAGTGAAAAAGATTGTCATTGTGTTCAACCTGGATATTCCATGGTGACTTCTGTGGCCATTGCTCTTCCTTATCCTGTCTGCCAGGGCTTAGAGTGTCTGCACTGTGTTTACAGCTCCCATCTTGGTGTAGCTGTAGGCAGCTCTCAGATGGTCCCAGCCTTCTGTGTACCAGAGAAAACAGGGCCTGACTCCCTCTGCCTCTCCCTGTGGATGATGTCCCTGAGGCCCTTGGTCCCTCAGGCTCCTGCTGGAGTAGGGTCCCCACCTGGGCCCCAGATGTGTGCAGAGTGGCCTTGCCAGGGTCCAGCCAGGCAGGGATCACTCTTTTCCCTCTGTCTCCTGTCCCCTCTGGTGTCTGCCCCAGTGCCTGGGCCCTTTCCTGCAGGGCCGGTGCTGTGCCAGCCCTGCCCAGCCTGTGCTGGGGCTGTGGGCACAGCTTTGCTTTCCTGCCCTGGGCCTGATGAGGTTTGGTTTGGCCCCATCCTTGTGTTTATCTGTGTATGTTTATGCTTGTGGCACTGCTGCCATTCCCTGTGGGAGCCCTCTCTTCCCCTCTCCCCTCCACTTTCTGATCCCCTGCCAGTTTGCTGAGGGTGTGCTCTTCCTGAGTGCTGGGGAGTGTCTGGGGCTCTGGGGTGGCCCCTGGAGTCCAGCCTGGCCAAGATGCAGCTGGGTGATCCAGAGATCTGGCCAGTTTTCCAGGCCAGCTTCCCTTCTCTTCATGGAGCTCTGGGCACCTCAGCTTCCAGCTGAGTCTGTGGTGAGAGACCTGTCCTGAAATCAAAGAATGTTCTCTGGGCCATTCAACTTTCAGAGCCCCCCCAGGAGTTGGCTGTGCTCTGCCTTTGATAAATATTTGTTAACTCCTTAAGATTATCAAAATTAATTTCATCCAGACTTTTCCCATGTTCCTACCAGAAGCTGATGGGACTCTGTACTTTCAAGTTCTCAGGCATAAGGATATTGGGAACCTCCTGTGGATGCCATGATGTTTAAGTAGGTGACAGCACTCACAGACACATGGTGTGATTCATGGGTGTCCTGTGCAGGGCCAGATATTGGACTTCATGATTCTGATGGGTCCCTTCCAAATCAGGGTATTCTATGATTTGATGAATCTTGACATAATGCTACATAGAATACAGAAAAAAACCCCAACTAATTTAGTGGCTGGTAAGCAAAATTTTTAACAGTCAGTATGAAAATAAAAAAATATTTTCATTATTTAGGAAAAATAAATTCCTACTAAAAGTTACTTGTGTCTTCAAAAAGTTTTATGCCTTGTATTGTATTAGTCCAGTAACTAAATTTCAACTCTTATGTTGTTCCAAGTAGAGAAACATAACTCAAATTTATCAGTTATACTCCCAGAAAATTTACAAACTAGGAAAGTCTATTTTAATCCTTGTTTGTTATAAATTATTGGAGGAGGTGGCTTGATTCTGGGGGAGTTGGTGTTTGAGAGGCTCTGAAAGCAGTAATTTTCCAAGTCTATTTGTCAGATCTGATGTAAGATTGATTCTATAATATGGAGTTAATGTTTTCAAAATGAGCTGCTTGGCCAGCACACTGTGTCTGGTTCCAATTACTGTCAGTAAATCCTGAAAATTATTTTCTGAGACAGACTTGGTGAAATCTGCATTTTAAATAGAGATAATCAGTATTAAAGTAGTTGAAAGGAGTTTCGTAATATTTCATGCTGCATGGTTTTGGTTTTGAGATTGTTGATTCTGAAGTGGGTGCCATGGCTGTGCTGTTCTGGCGTGCTGTGTTTCCTCTGTGGAAGCAGGATTACGAGCATGCTTAAAAGGATGGATCTCCTGAGTATTATTGCAAAACAAGTAATTGAGTTTCTTAAAAAACCCAAAAACTTCTGCATAAGAACAAAGATGTTTTGTAAACCCAAGTGCTGTGTACTTATCTGATGTTTGTGACTTGCATGCTTGCTGGGTTGGGCTTATTTTCTTTGAAGTAATTTTAAAAAGTGAATATGCTCTGGGAGCAAGGTTAGGATTGATACTGGTGTACAGATTGTTTCTCAGGTTAATATCCCTCGGGATTTAATTGCAGTGGAGCAGTTGAGCTCTCTTTATACAGCAGGGAAAATAGGTGGTTGTGACACTGTACTTTCAGCAGAATCTCAGGCTGCAATAGCAGCCTCCAAACTCTGCTTTCAAAATTCAGTGTGATGATGCCAGGACTTGTCATATTTGCAACTATACTCATTTGGAAGGATTGGAATACATTCACAGAGGATTATCCTTAAAATGGGAGCATTCCCTGTGGATCTCTTGGTGGCCTGGCCCTTACCAGCTTCTGCAGCAATTTAGTAATTGCTGCAGACTTAGTTGTTGGACCCTGCTGATAGCAGACTGTCCAAATGTGCCCTTGTTCAGCAAGGTAAGTAAAGGGACTTGGAATGTCTGCTTGCAGTTCTCTGCTTGTTCCCTTGCAGTGTTACAGAGAGCTATTGTTGGCAGCTGATATCACCAGAGAATTATAATTGCAAATGTGAGTGAAAAGTCATTAAGTGAAGGAGTGTGCTAAATGTGTCATTGATTGGAGTCTGGGACACCAGACTCAATTGATATCCACTCAAAAGAACCCCAAACAACCAACAACCTACTTAACAAGTGACATATTTATATAGATTTTTTTGGTTTCTGTCTTTTTGGGGAGGTTTTTCCATCTGTGCTCAGCCATGTTTGAGTCAGCAGGTGTGGAGGGCTTCAGTGAACTTACTGCAAATAATTCAATCTTTACCATTCCTGGTATTTAGATTATTTTTTATAGGGCACTGCAATGAACATTTATAAGGTGTATTCTTCATTTCTGTTTCTTGTCAAGTTGAAGGTTGTTTTTTGTCCTTGTGCTTCTGTCTTCCACTCTTTTAGAGCAATCAGATCACTGGTCTGAACTTTTTGTATTTTTTCAGATTGGATGATCTTCTGAATCTTATGCTTTAAAGATGCCTTTAAAAGACCCCAGATTTATAGGTAGTTTTGTCACCTGTGGATCAGTGAGATTTGTTACCTTGGAAGAAGACAAGGCAGATTATAGGCCCATATGAGGAGTTGGAAGACTCTTCAGTATAACATGGAGATATGTCAGGGAGAGGGAGCTGGAAGTACTTAATGATTTGTTTTAATAGTTCATTATTAAATATCTACAATAATCTATCCCACATTGAGCAATCTAGTTTCTCTGTAGATCTTTACCAGGAATGAGGCAAAAGTTCCTTTCCTGTAAGAGGGAGCAAAAGAGGTAAATAGCTGAAACTCTGAAATTAAAACTATGCCATGGGTAGCAGTAATGAGTTACAATGTCAAACCTACTGAAGTTGTATAATCAAAATTTCTTGCTGACACTGAGGAAGTAATACTTCAATGAAAACTTGAGGGAAAGGATGGAATCTTTATGTAAAATCTGGCCTAATAAATTCATAATATTCATATTTCTCCTCTAATTTTGTAGTTCTGGTTGTTCATGTTTCTCTTGTGCATTGGGATGAGGCTGTCCTGCTGGAAAAGTTTAAAATCTAGAAAGGGAAAATAACAGTGCATGTTGCTGTATGTCCTGTAGCAACATAAACAGCTGGATGACTGTGTACTGAGGAAGAGAAATACAAGTAAGGGTGGTAATGCTGTTTGTTTTTTTTTTTTTTTCTGTTCTTGATTGCAGGTTAACCTTCTGGTTGGGACTTTATGAGGGTAATTCATTATGATAACTTTTTAGTGGTAGACGAGTTTTAAATTTTTTTAGCTCATTTTTAAAGCAAAATGACCTCAAATTAGCCGCTTCCTACCTCCTGTGGTGGCTGTGGAGATTACCAGTTACTGCAGAACTTCCCTGAAATAAAGACTTAATTGGCCTGAATGACATCTTGGGTATGGTACTCCACCCCGTGGAGAGCCAAGATGCTGTGCCAGAAATAAACATATGGTTTCTTTAGGCTGAGCTGTGTTGCTCAGCCAGAGGAATATGAGACTCTGGTGGGGAAGAAGGGGGTATGTAACTGCTGCCATCATTCTGAGGCAGAGCACACTAAATTTATGACTTTTTTGAACTTTGTTCGGACTAAGATGTGGGGCAATCTTGAATCAGGATCTGAACTTTTATTTTGTCTCACATCATTATCCTTTTTCAGTAGTTTGTCCTCCTTAGAACTCCTTTTGTCAGATAAAAATAATTAATTTACCACACAGACTTCTGTAGTTTGTTCTACTGAAATAATTTCATATGGTGTATGCATCCAGCCCTCACTGAAATTCCATCTGAGGTGTGCTAGTAACATTCTACTTTCATGCTTTCCTGGACATTTTTAAAATACAAAGACACTTTTTTTTTCTTCTTTCTTTACAATTGGCAGTGTTAGATTTAATCTTTAATTTCTTTAGAATTCATGTCCCAGTTTGAAAGGTCTTTTTCCCTCTTGTGCTGAATTTATTAGTTGCACTGTGTAAGTATTAGTGATCAAAAGAAGCTGAACATGTTTTTCTGAAAATACACAGGAAATGCAGTGTTAAAGCTACTTGTATTCACTTCCTACTTCACTGTAATTCCTCATGATGGATATTGTTAACTTGTAGTGCTGCAGTGAACTCTGTGTGGGTGTCAGAAGTTCACTGCAGTTCACAGTGGAACCTCTTGATTTCAACTGTGAAGTTCTTTCTACTGTATTTCAATTTGTGTGCGGTTCAAGGATCCCTTTAGTAGTTAGGTTTTAATGTTTAATTCTCAGTTCTCTTCTGGTTAATATGCATGACTTAAAAAAAAACACCTCATGGCAACAGTGAGCATCTGTCTGCCTCTGTCATTTCTCATCACTCTGTGCTTGCATCAGGCATCTCAGGCTAAATTGCTTTGACTGACAGATGGACTGACTGACAAGATCTTGGCTCCAAACACACACACAGAGCATTCACACACAGATAGGCTCCTTTGGCTCCCTTCACATTTCATTATTTTTATGTGGTAACTGAGGCCCCAAATACACTGAATTCAGTGGTGATGGTGGTTGTAGAGTGAGGAAGTCTTAAGATGTGGGGCAAGAGAAGGAGGAAGATCTTTGGTTGTTTGCTTCCTCACCCTCTTCCTTTCTTCTTTCTCCTCCTTCCTGTCTTGCTGGACTTTTTGCTCAAGGTGCTCATGAAAGGTGCAATAGAAGTTCTTTGTGACTGGTAAGTTAATGATGGAGGTTTGGGAAAATTGCAGTAAGTTTTGGTGATCTGCATGGCTTTGATTTGGAACTGGTGGATGAACACAAACAGTATTCTAATGGTGTCTCTTCTAAATCCTGACTTTTCCATGAGGGAAATCCCATGAGGGTTTTGTAAAGTATCATGCATATTGATCAGAAGAGAATTGAGAATGAAACATTAAATCCTAACTATTAAAGGGATTCTTGAACTGCACACAAATCTAAATACAGTAGGAAGAACTTCACCATGGAAGTCAACAGCCAGCATTCACAAATTTTCTGGTAGTTAAATAAGGATTTTAATTTTTCTTTGTTGTTGCTGTTCTGGAGTATTTACAGGTGAGGAACAATTCCTAGGAGGGTGATCTTATGTTGCTGTTAATAACAAAGAAGTAAATTTCAGGTGCCAGAAGGACTTCATGTATTATTGAAGATCTGCATCATTCTTTGTGTTCTCTATGTGTGGACTTAGGAGGGGTCTTCACACTTCAAAGAATGGTATCTTTTATTGCTGTTCTCAAGAGAAACAATTAAAGGCATTAACAGAAGCCAGCAGCCAATGTTCTTCAGCTTGTGATGATATTAGAAAAAATCTTGGTTATTTTCAGAGCTTTTAGTCTTTATGGAAATGAGAGGGCTGTGCCATTAGGGGAAATTGGAGTATGCTCTCTACTTTTTTGTTTGAAAAGAAGAAAGTGGTTGGGAAGATCGCTGAAGAGGCTTCTTAATGAATGTATGGCTTCAGTTTTGACTGAGCTTTTCTAGAAATTGGGTCTTTCAAGCATGTAGTTGTACTGTCACCTGTAATGCCTCTGCCTTTTTCAACACTATGTTTGGAAATGAAAATTTCAACTCCTTTTATACAAATATAATTCCTTTGTAAGATGTTATGCAGGTATTTATAGTCGATAGTGAATCCATTAACGCACCAAGAAATGTCACTGTCATGTAAATTGGCATTTTTGTGATGATGTATGTGGTAAAAAAAAAAACAAGGTTGTGGAGAGTTTGTTCTCTTTGGGCAGGTAACATTGTAGTAACCTTCATTATTCCTTAAGAAGTATTAAAGAAAGCAACCAAAGAAATGGCTCATTGCAACTTAATGCTCAGCAGCCTAATTAGTCAAATACCATGTGCCTACCTTTGCATGAAATAGCCTATTTCTTTCCAATGTAAAATAGGAATTTTCAGTTTTGGAACAGCCTGAAGAGGCCTTTGTTGCAAATGACCACTGGCTTTTTAGTTATTTATTCTCAAAAGTAATGAAGGTCAGCATGGTATCCATAGTGACTGCATGCAGCTTCCCCATTAATCTTGGCATGCTGCTGCAATAATGAAATTCACTTACTAGTAACAATTTCTTGTGTTGCAGAGGGAAACCTTTCTTTGAAAACTGGATGTGAGTGGGTTTCTGGAACTTGAGAAATCTTGAATACAGTAGTTTTTCTTCAGTTTGAAACACCTTGTCATAATTTCTGGTTGTATGAGTTACTGTGGAGATCTAAAGAGAGAACAAGCAACCATGAATTGCTGAAGTTTATGTATAATCTGGCACTGGAAAACTTGTGACTTGAAAAATTATTTTCATTTGGAAGTGATAAGGACTGCTAAATGGGGAATATATCATTCTGCTTGCAGCTCTGTTAGTGGGAGGAAGGCATTCTGCTATAAACTACAAAATTAAGGCTTCTAAGTAGTTTGTGAATATGATCAAGCCAGAATGGTTGAATGCTCCCAATTCCACGGTATGAAATCAGAGCATTAGGGGAAAGTGCAACAACCAACTGAGTGAAATGCTTTTAGTAAATACTTCAGTGTAAGGTACACTATTTCCTCTTTGAATATTATACAGTGTAAATACTAAATTTTAATATTATAAAGGTTCTTTTAACTTGGAGAAAAAAATTATTGCAGAATTGAATGCAAGTGTTGTGGGAGTTCTGATGGGAATTTGAAGATGGGGAGTGAAGTGGTTTCATCCTGAGGTTGTTTTCCCTCACATCCCATTTTGCTCCTTTAATGCTTACCCAAAGAGAGTAGGTTTAGTTTGGGTTTATTTAATCATTTGGTTGTAATGGAGCTTTAAACTGATCAGGAAGGATTCTGACCTTGAGGGTAAATATTTTCAGATTTCTGTCTAGTTTCTGTTTCTGGTATTTTTTCATTAAGAATATGGCTTGTTTTTGCTTCTGTCTTTAATTTTGCATAGAGCTGTATTTAAAATGATAAATATTTATGAGAGAATAGCCATTTTCAAAATTCGTGGGAAAGTTCAAAGTGGAAGTCTGTTTTTGAGAGCTCCAGGAATGAGCCTGTAGGGAAGTAAAGCCAATGTATCTTTAAAATAATAATTATTTTATATCTGTTTTAAATGTATAAATTAAATATATATTTATAAATAAATATAATATACAAATAAGAATGAATCTGTTTGAACCTAGAGAGGTCTCAAAATGCATATTGAAATTGAGAATTTTTCATCTAGTTGCTACGTTTAGAAATGTTAATTTAATGTAAATTGTGTGTGAATCTAAAACTATTTTTGCCACTGAATGTAAAAACATGTTTTCTTCAATATTAGCTGCACAGTAATTGGCTGGAATGCTACAGGAGCTAGTCTTAAACCCTTTCTTTTTTTATTTCCCTGTCCTAGAGGTGAGCAGCTGCCCTGCACCCAGGCCCTTGCAGTGATGTATCGTAGTCTGTTGCTGTAAACATCCCCGACTGGAAGCTGTACCAGCTCCAGCTTTCAGTCAGATGTTTGCTGCACCTGGCTATGCTTGGACAACAGCAGGAGGAGAAGCTGTCAGGAATCCATGTGTGCATTTAGATTTGTCAAGCAGTGTTTCTACAGACAGAGATGAATTGCCTTCCTGAGAATTATCCTGGCTGGTAGGTGTGACCTCCTGAAATCTAATCTGAAATGGAGATCCAAAGCTGGTGTATGCTTTGCTCGAAGCTGAGTTCTTTGCTGCTTTGTGTTATAAACTACAGGATTAGGCTTCCTTGGAATGACCAGAGGTGGTGAACTTCTGCAGTTCATTGCTTTATCACTGGTCTGTTTTAGCAGCTTCTCTTACTTTGGCCTGTGGGGACAAATTATTATCAATCCTGTCCAATACTTAGCAGGCCTCATACCTGCTGTGCCTTGCTTTTATTTTCTCTGGAATTCTGTATTCCAAGTCTCCTTGTGAGAAGATTGTGCTCCTAATTGTTAGCTGAGCATAACCCAAGACCAGAATAAAGGTTAAAAACATCACCCAGTCTGTTTTTGCTGTTCTCCCAATCCACAGTGTATGGCCTTGTCTGTGGTGTGGTTTGTGCTGCCCCCACCATGGTTTGCTTTTCTTGGAAATAGCAGCTCTTGAAAATATTTCTTCAGAAGTCTTCACTGGTTCAGTTCCTGAAGAACTTAAAACAGTCATGACACCAGGAACAGTGTCTGCAGAAAAGCTTCAGCTTTTCACTTTTGTCCTGTGGGATCTGCACATGCTGTTGCCTGGATCTTGCCTGGGATTTCTTTCCTTCTTTGTTTCACTTTAGTCTTCTATTTTTAAAGGGATGGCCAATGACAGTAACTGCTGCTAATAGAAAAAATATTCTTGCAATAATCTAGCTCTCTGTTCTACCCCCTCAAATGTTATTTTTTTTATGCCCCAACACTTAAATGAAGTGTTGAATGTTTTGTTGAATTTAAATGTTAGTATAACAAACCTGGGTATTTATTTGTTTAACTTCATTATCGTGGTTCTGTAAAAGATTATTATGAACAAAAATATACATGCTTTTAAGAAGTAAAATATTTTCTCCTTAACTTATCAGAATTAAAACTAGGAGGATTTCTTAGTCCTGGGAAAGCTGGACTAATAAGCATTGGAAAGGTGATGATTTTGAAGCTGTCAGTGAATGACCAAAGGTGAACCAAGGACAGCCATTTTTCTGTGATGGTCTCACTGCTGTAACCATTTTGTTCCTTACCCTGTGTCCTGTCTGGTGACACAGGAACATATGTGGTGGTAGAAGGTTGTGAATTTATTTATTGATCTAATTCATTGCTAGCACCTCTACAAAGATTCTTAAAGCAACTTGCACACCTAATATAACCTCAGTTAAAATACCTTTTAAAAAAAATAGCAGTCTTATTTGGTTTGATAAATCGTGGCTGTCTATTTATAGAAAGGACTTTGATGCAGAAGCTACAAAGCTTGATGCCTTAAAAAAATGCTGGTAGTTGTTTTCCAAGCTTTCTTTGCTGTAAACATTTAGCATTTCCTAGTTCTAGACAGTATTTGGACGTAGAAAAAAGGAAATTGTTTTTCTAACAAACTTCTTAGTTCAAAGTAAATGTATTATAACTAATCTAGTGTTCATTTTGGTTAGTGCTGTCTTAGCCATTCCACATGCCACACAAGTGCTGCTTTTTTTTGTTTTTAATAAGCCTAGTTCACGTGCACTTTGTCAGTCCAGTCTTGTGGAATTGAACTTGTGCATATCTTCATATTGTACTGGTGTCTAATCCATATACTCAAACACAGCTGTCACATGTCAGCACATGAAAATAATTTGAAATGTCTTGTAACTGCAATAAGTAAATAAATTTTAAAGTCCACACTGTATTTTTGTTTGAGTTTTTTTGGGGTTTTTTTTGCCAAGTGTTTGAAATGAAAGGATCTGCTTTCTCTGGTCATGAAATAGCAAGTCCTAACATCTTAACATGTCTCAAATGTGGCTGTTGTTTGCAGCTGAAGAAGGTAGGTGTTGTAGTGTTCTCCAAATGCATGTTTATGCCATGATCCCAGGTGAGCTTTGCAGTACTGGGATGTCTGGGAAGGGATGATGGGGATTTGGCCTGGCAGCTGTGCAGTTCTGGTGGGGATGAGGAGTTGAAGCAACTGTTGGAGAATGAGACAGGACAGGCTCACAAACACAGCAGTGAAATTTGGGAACAGAAGAAGCAGATTTGGCACATCAGCCTGATGCCCAGCAAGCAGATGATCTCATCTTGTTCATGTGAAGCCAGTGTTGTGTGACATGGATCAGTTCCTGGTGTTTTGCAGCAGAGGGAAGTACCTGGATGAAGATCAGTCTGGGATCCAGAGTGACACAGGGGCCACACAGTGCTGCTTTTGGGTGGGTGGCATTAGCTGTACGTGCAGGTGCAGCACAGCTGCCTTTGCTGATAAAAGCTTGTGATGAATACCAAGGCTGACCCTTGCTGAGTAGGTGGAGTGTCTGTGAAGTCCAGTGTTTGGCTTGCCTGTGGTTTTCTTCTGAGCACTTTTTGTGGCCACTTCTGAGCAATGCCCTAAAGTCCTTGGTGACTCCAAAGGCAGTCCTGTGTCCTTTGCACTGGCCTGCTCGAGTGCTGGCTTTCCTTGCTTGGAACTCACAGCTGCATTCAGCAGAATTGCTTGAGCTCATGTTTTCCTTCATACAAAGAACAACTGTTAAAATATTTGGAGGGCTTCCCCCCTCCTCTGTGCATGAAATAATCTGCATCTGTGATTCCTTTTCTCCAGCAAAGCTGCAAACACCTGTTCAGAGGGCTTGGAGAAGGCTGAGGCTCAGCCTTCTGACTGATTGGGTTCATCAGAATTTTATCTTCCCGCACTGCTGAAGTCTTGTTTGTTCAAGACTGGACATCACATTAAACATAAACCTGTAAAATACAAGTTCAGATGGTGAGGCTGAGGAATGTTTTGCTCTTTTGCTATTAAAATTACTTGTATCTCTGAGTAGCTGAAACTGGAGATAAAAATAAGAATGAAAATAATTGAAACAGTAGAATTGCCTTTAAAAAGTTCCAGAGGAGAAATGGGAATTATTTTAAGAACATAAAAATAAGATGCGCAAATGTTGCAACAAATGCTGTAAAATTTAGCACACTAAGGAAACTGTGGAAATACAAACAAAGGGTTATTTCTCCATAGAAGTTGAAATGGGCATTTTTGAGGACTCCCAGTTTGTACCACCCCATTTATCTCCCATATATATTTTAGAGTTGAGTTTCAGTTTGAAAAATTTGGATTTCTAGAAGGTGCCTGTACTGAACATTCAGGGCCTTGGCACGTAAGTGCAGTAGCATGCTCTTGTACAGGGGCTGTGAGAGAGAAACATCTTATTTTTGCTTTTGGATCTCTACAACATCAGGGACTGCAGATGGATATTACTGACTTCTGATATTCAGAAGATTAAATGTTAAAATGCATGGATTGACTTCATAATGTTAGTGAAGGTTAATAAGAGTTGCATGTACTGTATGAGTGGTGCAAATCCATACACCAGAGTATGTCTGCAGATTTATTTTTTTATATCCTGAAAAGCACTGCTGTATTTGTATAATTCAGCTAATTTTTAGTTCCTGTAAACATCCTACACTCAGCTATAATAAGTGGTGGGGCTGGGGGGTGGGTGTTAATTCAACTGACTTGGAAAGGCAGCTTTCCTCAATGACCAAGTGACACTGGCAAGCAGGGAATCCTATTTTTCAGTAGTATTTATTATTGTAAGCACTAATTTCTCTGGAGGCAATATGCATTTCTAGAAATCTCTTCATACTGAAATTATGATTCTGGCTGTATAAAGGCCTGCATGTTTGTTGGGAAACAGGCTTTAACTGATGGGATCTGTATCTTTCTAATTGCAAATAAACTGTGACAATATATCTTTGCTTGAAAAGCAATGTCTCATGCCCAGATGACAGAAATAATCTAAAACCTTATCTTGAATGTTCAGTTCTCAGTTGCAGCAGTGATTTATTGCTTATTATCTACTTGATCATTGTCAAAGGAGGAATAAACTTACAGGGTGCTGTAAAATCAATTCCCAAACCAAGAGATCATTAAAGTAGTAAAAATACTAAGCTTTAACAATTTCTGTTGCCTTTTATCTTAAAAAAAAAATGATAAATATCTCTGATAGGGGAAATCTGCATAGGAGGAAAAAGAAGACAAGGATCTCTTGTTTTTCTAGTAGCTCTTCTTCTATCATGTCTTAGAATCACTGATAATTCTGTTGATGGATGTGTTGTTAAATGAAGTATGGCTTCAGCATTTGGGCATTCTTAGGTACCAAAAAATTTAAAGACAGAACTTAAATATTTTTACTCAAATGGAAGAATGGGGTACATGGAATTCCTCATCTTCATAAAGTATAAACAGGTTTTTTGAAGATCACTTTTACAATCTGGTACCCTTGTTAATATTTGAAAGGCTCAGACTCTAATATTTTTAACTTATGAAGCCAAATACATTATAAAAATCAGTAAGAGGATTTGTCCTCATTCAAATTCACACACATGAGCCCCATTTTGCTATAATTGAACATTTTGTTGTGCTTCTATTTTTGCTTACAAACTGAAGAGGTCTTTTAATACGTAGAAGTCCTTGTGGGCAGGTGTTATGCAATATATGGCACTGGAGGAATTGCATAGAAGAGATGAGATAAAATCAAATCCTGTATCTGAACATCACCCCTGTGTGTGAGCACTGCAGTGCAACCATGTGTTTGCTGTGTGTGCACTTGTGCATGTACAAAACTGTTCTTCTGTGGTTTTATTCAGTGCATCTGTTTAACTGGTACAAAACACAGATCTCCAGCTGGGATGAAGTAGGGAAGAACGAGGGATGCAAGTTCTCCTCCTCAGGAGAGATGATGTAATTAAAAACAAGCTTATCTCCAGAAAGAATCTGCATGTCTGTCTATTCCATTTCCCAGAATCAGTGCCTCGTGGTGTCCCTGACTCTGCCTGACAGAACTTTCCTCAGGTTCTGCTGTCTTTGCTTCACCCATCCTGCCGTGGGTTGCTCTGGGAGGGCTGGGTTTGACAGCTGTGCTGAAGCAGGAGGAAAGTGCCAAGACAGAAGGATTTCCCTGTGAGGCTGTGACATCCTGAAGCTTTGCTGTCACTTGTTGTGTGGTGGTGAATGTTGACTCACACTCTTGACCCATCCACTGTGATTCCTGCCCTTGCTCCCAGGCAGGAGCAGGCTGTGTGACCAGCACAGCTCTCTGGTGTCAGTGAAATGCTCTCGCTGTCCCTCCTCAGACTGGATCCATGTCCTTGCTTTGTGCTCTGTGTGCACCATGAGCACATGGAGCCATGCAATAGTACAGTGACAAAAACAGAAAAAAAATAAGTTTGATGGCAAGAAGGAATCCTCAAATCAACAGTTTCTGCCAACCAAAATGTCTGAGATTCATCTTTTCAGCCAGTGTCTCTATGTGGAGCTAATTTCCTTGGTAGCACGGACGATGACTAAATATTCTGAGCAGATCAAATGTGGAGACATATTTGGTATTTCAGCAGGTTTGTTTTTTTTTTTTTAATGCATTTGAAATCTAGAATTCATGTTGCAGAAACTCAAGTATGATCCAACTAGACACTGCTGTTCTATTGAAGAACAGTTCTGACTGCTTTTGATGCAGCACTTGAAAACTCATTAGGAATGAAATATAAATATAGAAAACCAATGAGCCTGTTGAAGCTTTCATTAATGTAAGCATTTGAATAGTTGGGTTTTTCAAGAGTTAGAGTTCTTTGTGGTTCCAGGTTTGTCGATTTTGTTTAGCTACTCCTTGGTTACATAGACAGTAGAGTAGGTTATAATGATAGTGTATCAAATAATTTCAAATAGTTTGGCTTCTCCTAAGGGAGAAAAGACACTGAGGAGTGTCAGGACCAGTATTTGGCAGGGGGAAGAAGGAGTTGTTTGTTTTTGGTTTTTCTGAGTGAGGATTTGATAGGGGAATGAGTACTGTGCCTGTGTGTACCCTTCGTGCTTGGCTGCACTTGTGAGTGCTGACTGTTTTCTTTTTGTGAAAATCTTCATTTGAGAATCAGACACTGATTTTGGTACTGTTCCTCCTTGTTGAGGTAATGTTTGGCATTCTGGTTTGTGCTAAACTAAAACTAAACTTCTAGATTCCAAGCATAAAATAACCCTGTGGAATCTGACACATCATTTTAAGTAGTGTAGTTCACTTTTTTCTTCCATTTTGTTGATGCTTTTTAGGTAAACAGTGATAATTCCATGGTGCCAGTGATGGCCTAAACCAAAATGGGATAAATATCTTGGGCAAAGATTGAGTGTGAATGATTTATAAGATTGTCTGGAAGTTGTTTGTAGATATGACATCAATGGTAAGTCACTTAAAAATTAAATTTCTCTTGAAAAACACAGGGGCATGGTTAATGTGGATTTTTTCACAGCAATTTTGAAAATACATTTATTCATATGTTTTATTCTTCACAGATTTGTCTTATGCTAAAAATACAAGTTTTGCAATAGATGTTTATTGATATTTGCTTTACTTGTCTGTTGTGTTTACTAAGACTCTTCCAAAATGCAGCTCCCTTCCTTTTAACAGCTGTGCCAGTTCTGCTTAGCTTAATTCACGTTTTATAGAGGTTCTGTGTCTGGGGAGAGTACAGACAAAGTTCAAACTGCTTAAAGCTTGAACTTAAAACATGATTTTATAGTAGGTGAGTATGAGTAGTGAGGGTCTTAGCTGTGGCATTGGGTTTTCTCTTCCTGTTAAGGAGCAGCAGATGCCACACTTGTCCACCTCTGCAGCCAAGGAAAGCCTGATCCATGGAACAGTTCATGCATCTGGAAGCAGAACGAAGGAAATGCAGTTTATGTCAGTCAGAATTGTTTGTTGTCTGATAACATCACTGTCTCAGCAGGGAAATCATTTCCTGTAAACAATATGGCTTTATCTGAAAAATCTGCTATTTTAATAAAGTGAAAAATTATTTTTCCAAGCTTCACAGAAGCCTTATCTTTGTCTGGCAGGAAAAAGGGAAGCGGCAGGGATGAAAGATGCTTTGTGAACTGAGCCCTGTTTACTTAAGGCTATGGAAAACATGCTGAAAGCATATACATTAAGTGCATGGTTTAATGCATTTTTTTAATAAACACATTTCCCCACATATTATTAAATTAGTTGAATTGAGTAACTACCATTAGTGGAAAATGAGATCTGTTGACCATCTCTTTTTCTGGAGATGTTTCACACTTATTCTAAGGAATTTATAAGACAGCAAATCTCTAACCTGGATCACAGTCCAGTGTTGGCAGTCTGCAGAAGCTTTTTAGCTGTGTGTTATGTCCCACTAGACATGAAGTCTTGTTCATCCCATGAACTGCCTGCCATAGCTGCTGTGGGCTGCTTCCTGCCTGTACTGAGCCACAACACACCCAGGATTTCCACTGTCACAGCTGCTCTGGTTTTCCAGGCAGAGGTGCTTCTTGGATGCATCCCACACCAAGGGGTTGACATTGGTGTGTCTCTGTCAGCTGGAGACACAAACTTTGTACCTTCAGATGTGTTAATGAAATCTGGCTTCTGCTATGAAACAAAGAAATACCCCTGACCCCTTCCTGCTTAAATTGGTCTTAGAAAAAAACTGATGTTATAGGATAGATGCAGAAAAGCAAGAAGCAAACTCTGTCTTACCAAAAGATGGAATCTTTGAGGGGCAACGGAAAGGGAAGATAATTTTGTAGAGTTTTCAGATGAGAGGCACTAGTGTGTATGTTGGTTCTTTCTGTTCTGCAGGAATTTCAACAGTGATGTTACATCTCCCACCAGTAAATGTATTTATATCTGCATTTAGCTCAGGCATCCTCACATCAGAAAACTTAGTGAAAACTAAGTTAAGAAGTTGTGAGGAATCTCTTCTTAGAATCTATGTTATTTGTGCTATGATGCTTCTTGGTCAACTAAATTGATAGGTGTTTTGTAGGTTTTTGAAGCACAAATTTCCCAGATTTCTCCTTTCTGAACTTTTTTGACTTGTTGCTATATAAAGTTTTTTCCTATTTGGAATCAGTGAATTCAGGAAATGGAAAATACAGCCGCATCATATGCTTGCTAGAGAAAATAAATATTTAAATAATCTTGGATGGTGCTTCATGTTAAGAGTAAAGGTTTTGATATAGTTTTTCTTTTTTTTTTAATACTAGAAAAACCAATTGCATGTTGAACAATCAGAAATAGTTTTCATACAGATGCTCATCTTAAAACTGTTTTTTCTATTTTTTTAGACTGCTTGAAGTGCAGATTTACTATAAAAATGTGTAGATACACACACACATATATATAATAGTAGTGTAAGAACAGTCAAGTGAAGTTTTTCCCAGGGCAATGCTGATAAGAACGTTTGCTTATCAATGCTTCAGCTGATAAGGCAGTAGTTAATATGGTGGGATGCAGAATGAAGGCTGCAGTTCCTTCCATCAAAAATATCCTTTTTGATGTAGATGTCATTTTAATTAAACATCCATGTGTGCTGCTGTGTGACAGTGACCGTGTGGAGCATTGCCCTGTGCCAGGCTCTGACTGTTCACTGGCAGCTTTGGTTTTGGAGCTCTGCAGACATGGCCTGCATGCATGGCAAGCACAAGGGATGTCAAGGTTCTGCTGGTCCTTGGCTGGATGTCCTCCAGTGTGTCCAGATGGGATATTAGGAAATCCTAGTATACCAAACTTCCTGAATTTTTGTTTGAGCTGCAGCATTTCTGCTAGAAAAATAGGTAAGTAAGGTCACACTAAAGTAACAACTTCCAAAGGCTTGATCTCAATGACAGCTCCCATCTGTTAATTACATTTGATGGTTGTTTTTGTGGCAGAGTAGTGCTGCTGATGTGGGACCGTGTAATCTGTCTAAAATTGTTGTGACTGAAAGCCAGATCCTGACTCCATAAAATTCCATAACAACTGAGTGACTTCACTGATTTCTAAGGAGGTTTTTTTTCTAGCTGTCATCAATATGAATGAGATTATAATCAGGCTTCAGTTATGGTTCAGAATACATCAGAAGATACTAAGTATGAGCAAATGTAAACTGTCATAAAGCATGTGAAGTGTCCACAATACATGCATGGATTTAATCATAAATTAGTTTTGCAAAATTGATGGCTGAGCTGTAACAGGGATGAGTAATTTCTCAGCAGAGTTTCCTTGTATGAACATAAAACCAGAACTCATATAGTTTTATTGGATGTTTAAGTAGTGGTGTCTGTGTTACAAAAATAACCAAACCCAAACCCTTGCCATGGTGTGCTAATGAAAGGAGACTGAGCAGATGGTTTTTAGGGACTGCACTTCACGTGTTATGCAACTGTGCTGTTCTTCCAGAGAAAGAGAAGTGAAGCAGAAAGAAGTCTAGCTAAACATTTAATGCTTAAACTTCCACTCATTGTTAACACAGAAAATGACTGAAGAAACCTCCAAAAATAGAGTATTCAGATGTGCAAGCTACAAAATTTATTTGCTTTTATCCTCCAATTTGAACAATTATCTCATTAGAGCAGCAGAGTGATAAATTAAGCACCCTCAACATGTTTTTATCAACGGAGGAAGGGAA